>NW_027509205.1:17270000-17870000 GCF_051911475.1 Siphateles boraxobius | reverse complement strand
GATTTAACAATCAATCAAGTCAATTTTATTTGTATTTATATATATTTTAAAGCAGTTATTTTTAATATCTTAACACCTTATAGTTGCATTTAGAACGTTCAAAGAAGACAAAATCAAGAAGTTGAGATTTGCTGTGCATTATATATCACTTTTTATGTTAGTGTACTGTATGTATGCTGGTAAATTTGGATATACTTACATATACAGCTTTACATATATAGAGCTGTGCGATAATATAGTTTAATATAGTAAATATATATTTTTAAATTATGTGACTGTATAAACAATCAAGCAGTTAAGATTTGCTAAATATATCGCTTTACATGAGTGTACTGTATTTATGTGGGATATGCTTTTATATAGTTGTAGTTTTGAGTTATTAGTAGTTGTAGTAGTAGTAGTAATGTAACAAAATATGGTACTTTTTTTAAAAAAGTCACTTTTTTCCCCGCAAAGAGAAATTATTAAATAAACACAATTAGTAAAAACTTACTAGCACTATATTGTAATGTGGTACTTTAAAAAAGGATGTTCCCAGCACTGATAGCGACAGTAATCTTCATGTTCTGACTCTTTCAGAATCTGATACTTTATGCCTTAAAATCTGACCTTGGGATGTATTTTTATCATGCCAAAAACGGTCTCCCCCAGCAACATGAAATGTGTCCGTCCAGATGGTTTTGTGCAGCATCATCTTGCTAATTGCCTGTGATGCCATCAAAAAGATGTAGTCGACCTGACAGGCAGATGAAACGAGAAGAGAGAGACATGATGGACCTAGAGAGCAGAGCGTGCAATAAGAGCCACAACAACGGTGTTTTTATCTTCTTAATCATAAGCTCAGATGACATCAAGATCATGTTGCTGTCAATCCTCTTTTGTTTTTGATTTTTTGATGTTTATATTTGTTTTAATGTTTTTATTTTTGTGACCAGGCCAAACTTATCACAATGTTGCAAAGCAACAACTGGGGATCATTTATTTTTAATGTATTAGGTCTGTTTCACTCCACACATGAAAGCATTGTAAGTTGATTCATCCTTTTTTCTTACAAAAATGGTACATTTAACAGCATTTTATTTATCTTACACTGAATGTAAGGTTAGATCTATTACCGTTTTTCTCTGTATATAGTACAGGGACTTACTGTTAACCAATTTTACAAGTTTTTACTATTACAAATCATCTTCTACAGTGCAGTATGGCCAACTGAAAAGTGACCAAGTGACCATATATACAGTGCTTAGAATAAGTGAACACACCCATGCTACAGTTGACTAAAAAGAGGAATAAAAAAATCACCTTTTTATCTCAATGCCTTTATTTTATTTATTTTGGAAAATATAACCTTATAGACATAATTTTTCTTTGTGAATGAATAATGTATCGTAAATATATAAATGCTCTTCCTTAAAATACAGGTTGCGTAAGTCAGGACACCCCTATGTTAAATTCCCATAGAGGCAGGCCGATTTTTATTTTTAAAGGCCAGTTATTTCATGGATCCAGGATACTATGCATCCTGATAAAGTTCCCTTGGCCTTTGGAATTAAAATATCCCCACATCATCACATTCCCGTCACCATACCTAGAGACCTAGAGATTGGCATGGTTTTATTTAAAAGAAAATTGGTGTCCTTAAAGGTTGGATTTTTCCTCATTTTTTTAAAATTAAGGCATTAAGATCAATTTCAAAAAGAAGATTTTTTTTATTCCTCTTTTTAGTCAACTTTAGCATGGGTGTGTTCACTTATGCTAAGCAGTGTATATAATATTATCTCAGTTAATTTTAGTTAATGATAATAACCCTGACAAACACTGATATTTGCTATTCAAATCTAGCTAACATTAGCCTGCCATCGCAGGCCATCATCATTATCTCTATCACCATCTTGACCAAAACGTTGTTTTGATACAAAAATAGCAAACTCGCTCCGAGGAACTTGAAATCTAGCCATGGGTTTGTAGATAGCAGTCATTTAAGGTTAAGAGACAGAAAATGGCACTCTCAGAATTGAGCTTCCCGGAAGGTTTGACGCGTGAAGAGACTCCTCGTGTTGTCTCTGCGGCTGAATTCAGAGGAAGATCCAACATATGACACGAACGGCGGCAGCGGGCCACGAGTGGCATGTGCTAAAGCGCATTATGGTTATTGCGGGAATAAAGGTCACATTGTTGCGTGTTATAAACGAGAGGGGACAGCTCCGGCAGTCATGCAGTGTCAAGTGTGAGTCGCAGTGAAGGAAAATCCCAGCAGATCTTTCAGGACTTGCAGGACTTCTCTCGTTCCTGCTGATTAGTACAAACTTAATCATCAGACGTGCATCTCTCTTCATCATGAAATGTGACACTGATGAACATGAATGCATGTTTGAAACCTTAAAGCCGACATAACATCCAAAACAGACCCTATTTGCTTTCAAAATGAATTCAAAATGTCATGTTTGACTTGAAAATATTTTTTACTATGTTTTATGAAGAATTCCGTTCATGTTGTTATAATATATCAATTTTTTCAAAACCACATGCAGGAGCCATGTCTGATAGCTCGCCTGGTTTGAATTACAAGGAAAGAAGAGCTTGTATGTAAGCTACTGAGTTCAGTGTGTCATTAATGTGATTTTTACAATATTTGACCATAACCCATTTACAGTGCATCTACAAAATCAAACATTGTGAGATTAAATGCGGGCATTGTGAAATGTTATGTGTTAGTCAGTTATAGTCATTATGCATAATCGCCATAAGGATGTAGATTGTAATTTCCTTTAGATGACATTTTGTAATGTGTCAATGTAGCAAACAAATCAATTTCATGGTCACATAATGAATGGAATATTAAGTTTGATTTATACAAATATGTTTACCTTTTCTTGAAGTAACACACACACACACACACACACACACACACACACACACACACACACACACACACACACACACACACACACACACACACACATACATAAAAAATAATTAAATATATATATATATATATATATATATATATATATATATATACACACACACACATACACGTGTGTGAGTGTGTGTAACTCTTTTTTTACTTGTTTTTTTCTTGTAACCAATATTTGTATATATGTGTATATATATATATATATATATATATATATATACATACAAATATTAGTATAAGTTTTGAGTATATATATATATATATATATATATATATATATATATATATATATATATATATATATATATATACTCATATACAGTAAATAATAATAAGAACTATATATGTTATAGTACTATTATAGTGTTTCAATAGTAAACATTTTAAGGAACTATTAAAATATTATTTTGTAATTAATGCCCTATAAAGGCTGGACTAAAGCACTTAATTAAAAAAAAATGTTTGGCATTCCATGACCTAATCTGAAGTAAGAACTATTTATGGTTAATAAATTGATAACAAAGTGTTATATAACTCTTTACATATGAGCTAATTAAACAATAACTCTGTTGACTGTAGTGACAATGAATGAAACTCACTGTTTGTATATAGTCTATTAATGTATTTATAAAATGTTAATTAATTATAAACTAATAGTTTGCGAATGATTTGTGTGTTGTTACTGTATACTTATAAAGTGTTACCTAAACATTTATTGTAAATAATCGATACAGTGTTTCAATACATGATCTTTTTGGACTGCGGAGGAAGTTTTGAGTTCTAAAAGGTTTTTTTTTTCCCCATACTACAGTAAACTTTTTATCTCAATAGATTTGATTCCTTTATTTGACGCATTCAGAAATCCAGTGAAACCCTTACAGTAAGCAGTGAAATGTGATTACGAATCGCAGGACTTTAACAAAAAGCAACGGCAGCTGCAATATGTTGCTTTGCCAGTCTTTCTGTTGGAGTTTCTCTATTAAGTAGTTTAAGTAATTTAGTAATCATCTTAGTTTGTATATACATTGTAATTTCTTTGTAGATTAAGCTCTTCTCCACCTCATGACTAAGACCTGCTGTTGTGCATAAATCAATGCAGCACGTGTATATGATATATGATGGTCAAAAATAATTCATGTGTAGTAAATCTTCACCATTTCAAAAAACAAATTAAAAAAATTTAATTTTGGTTATTTATTGTTAGTGATTTGGTGGTTGTTTTTTCCTTCACTAATGGCAGGAAGTATTAAAGTTAAACTGTGTGGTCTAAAAGCATTTCTGTCATCAGACCCACACTGATTACATAAACCAGGGCAGTTCATCTAAACGTGATAGACATATGTGTGTGTTGTTTGTGGAGAGGTGCATGTTGTGAAGGAAAAATTGTGTTTAAAAAAACTGTAACACCTGTATTGCTTATACTGGTTGTTAAGCATTGGAATAAGATTTTGTGCAATATGCATAACCAAATGCTGGAATAATGAGCCATCTGCATGTGTGGTCCCCTCCTCTGAGATGCCAAGAACAGCACCATCTGTGATACAGCTACCAGCTGTTTTCTTTCTTATTACATGTTTATTAAAAGCCAGAGTTGTCCTCCTAAAAAAGGAGGGAAAAGAGACTCTAAATATGGGTGGCAATCTACTCCATCACCTTTAAAAGGAAATGGCTTTCAGACTTTTCTCAGCTGCTGTCGAGTGAACATACGTGTGTCATCTGAACATAAACAATGAACTTTGCAATGAATATGCTGGGAAAAATTGGGATTTTTATGCTATTAGAAGATTAAATGCCTGTAAAACATAGATAAAAATCAGATTGAGCAACACTGTTGTGACGCATAACCGCAAATATGGCTTTAACTTTTCAGATGAAAAACCTCTTTGGAAAAGTTATGAAAGGGGATTTTGACTCTTAAGGCCCGGTCACAGCAAAGACGATAACTAATGATAAAGACAGTTCTAAAAATTGTTCTAAATGTAAAAGAGTTGCAGAGTCCACAACTATAATGATAAACGTTACAGGGAAATGTAGTTGGAATCACATGCAGAACGATTTTTCTCCTAACTGATGAACGATAAAAACACTGACAGCCAATCAGAATCCATCCTGCTTTAAAGAGCTCGAGCATTTAAAGCGACAGATGACAAAACTGCAGAACGAAATTGTCCGCTGGTGTGGGCTCTAATATAGTTAATACTAATACTTTAATACTTTATTGTCAGACAAGTCTGAAATTTTTCTTGCATAACAGTGTGTATGTTTACAACAACAACCAACATACATTAAACATCACAATACACTTAAACCTCCCACATTATACATTCAATACTACACTTATACAACTACAACACCTGCACAATACTCTTGATTTCTGATTAAGTGTTTTGTTCAACTTTTAGAGAGCCTCACTTTGTTGAATCTTGGAACTCTGATAACCTTTATTTGAAAAACAACTTAATTCAAAACAGATGTACAACACTTATTTTTCGTTTAAAACAGATTTTTTAAATCAACAACTCATTTCAAATGCTTAAAGGAATAATTCACCTAAAAATGAAAATTAGCCCATGATTTACTCACCCTGAAGCCATCCTAGGAGTATACGGCATTCTTCTTTCAGACGAATACAATCGGAGTTATATTAAAAAAATGTCCTGGCTCTTCCAAGCTTGATGATGGGAGTTAATGGCTGTATGACTTTGGAAGTCCATTAAAGCGCATCTATTCATGATTAAAGTGCTCGAAACGGCTATATAGGGCTTCAGAAGTGAAGCGATGCGTTTGTGTAAGAAAACTATCCATATTTAAAACTTTATCGACTAAAACACATTGACTTACGCCAAAAGAGTAACTCTTGAACTTGACGCACAACGTAATGACGGCTGTTGACGCTTCTCGCAGTTCAAACAAACAGGGCTGGGCAACCGCGTTCGTCATTATGTTGTGCGTCAAGTTCAAGGGTTACTCTTTTGGCATAAATCGATGTGTATGGCCGTCTGCCGGGAGCTAGTTATTTTAGTCAATAAAGTTTTAAATATGGATAGTTTTCTTACACAAACGCATGGCTTCACTTCTGAAGGCCTTTATTAACCGCTGCAGAGCCGTGTCGAGCACTTTAATCATGAATAGATGCGCTTTAATGGACTTCCAAAGTCGTACAGCCATTCACTCCCATTATCAAGCTTGGGAGAGCCGAGACATTTTTTATTATAACTCCGATTGTATTCGTCTGAAAGAAGAATGTCATATACTCCTAGGATGGTTTCAGGGTGAGTAAATCATGGTCTAATTTTCATTTTTGGGTGAACTATCCCTTTAAGCATTTGAAATGAGTTGTTGATTTAAAAAAGCAGTTTCAAACGAAAAATAAGTGTTTTACAGAAAAACTGAAAAAATCCTATTTTTTTAATTAAGTTGTTTTTCATATAAAGGTTTCCGAGTCAGTGATATAAGATTGTGTATGTATTTGCATTGTATTTACCCTGTAACTACATGGAACAAGAGGATAGCAAGCACCATTACATGAGACAAGAGTATCTTTCCCCAATATTTAAGCAAAAGTTGCTATGTTTTAGTTTTCAGTGCACCTTTGTTAAAAAGATTACTGTATAAATGCATATGTACCCTGTCATTTTTAAAAATCTTATGCAGTATGTCTTGATACACCATTATTACAAAAAAGTACCCAGTGTATATTATTGTTAATTTGCTCCCAATTGTAAGATTGTTGAATCATAATAGTAGAATGAGTACCCCTTAGTTCTATAATACTTAATATATATATATATATATATATATATATATTTATATATATATATAATTTTTTTTTCTTTTTTTCTTTTTTTTCTTTTCTTGTTGTTACCCCTTTATTCCCCAAACTTTACATATTGTTCCCTTACATGTACATGTAAGTACTTTATAAGTACACTATAATTGCAGAAAGTTGCACTGTAAAATCTCTTTAATTACTCAGTACTTTCTGGGCTGTAATCTAAACGTTACCACATATTCTTCTCTAATACTAAGGATCATTACTGTGGACATTAGGTTATTTGGTCACACTTTAGTTTCGGGTCCAAATCTCAATTTTTGCGTTAATAAACTCCTAATTACTGCTTATTAATAGTTAGTAAGGTAGTTGTTAAGTTTAGGTATAGGGTAGGATTATGGGATATAGAATATGGTCATGCAGAATAAGGCATTTATATGTGCTTTATAAGTACTAATAAACAGCCAATATCCTAGTTATATGCATGCTAATAAGATAAGAGTTAATAGTGAGAATTGGACCCTAAACTAAAGTGTTACCGGTTATTTTAAGCAATAAATTACAGCTTCTTACAGTCAACATGGAATGATGTTTTGCTTCACTATTGTGACATATTTCTGAGGATATTCTATGAGAAAAAAATTTATTGGCTCATGAAAAGTGTCTCTATATGACAGGCGGTTGAAGAATAACAGAGATTCAATTTGTCAGTGGAAAAGGAAAGTCATTTCAGAGGCCATTCAAGTTACATTTCGATAAACACAAAGACAAACATTTGTTTTCTTTAGAATAACTTGAACGAATGAATCGTTCAAAACAACTAGACAAAAGGATTAATAAAGTAAAATAATAACTTTATTAATAGTGTGATGTTCTTGGACAGACAATCCATTTGATAGAGATATTATATATTTATTTATTTATTTTATTACATTTTTCCGCTTTATTTTAAAGGAGCAGTATGTAGGATTGTGGCCAAAAGTCCTACAAAGTTTTTTTTTCTGTTAATTATGTTTATGCTTCAAATGAGAGATGTTTTGCAAAGTAATTATATATCGCAAAATTTTACTAATGGCGATTAGCAAAATATATAATAGTAAAGATGTACGCTCGTATGTGACAGTACATTGTTAGAACAGTAGCTGTTAGTATACTAACGGTAGGTATCTGTCATTAACGTAAGTACAAGCACAAGCCTCGGTCACTGTGTGTAATCGATATCAAAGATAGCCTACAGCTATTCATTTAGCTGACACTATAAGTGAAAGCGACCAGCTGTATTTTTTAAAATATGTGGTGTGAAATGATTACATGTCATTCTATTATTTTTGGCTGTAGAACTTGCATGATAAACAAGTAGGCTACAAAACGTTCCAAGTGGGACACATTATTCACAACATAGGCTACAATGTGCTTTTCATTGGTGTTATGGACGTTAGAAAAAGTTATTTTACCGTGGAATTGCGCCTATAGTGCTTCCAATTCGATGACCCACCTCCTCCATATGAGCTAACGTAACGTTACTTTGCACGAACATGCATAACTTTGTTCGACTGTCATGAATATTTGAAATGTCCATTTCATCAAGTACAAATTAGCCAAACATAGATGAATCTTACATGTCCAGAAATTCTTCTCCGTTTTCAGCCGTCTCCATCATTCAGAGGCATCTCCTATACAGATCCTTGTTTTATTTCGGACTTTGTAACGAAGTATTTCGGATTCATAACGAGTTTATCAGTTTATCTGATTCAGTTAGACTTTTTTTTTATCCGATTCCGACACGTTTGTAGCTGCAGCTGTGGTAACTAGAGCAGAGCTGGCAAACCGGATGCCGCAACACTACTGACTTCGTGATTGGTAGATAGGTGGAGGGTGGCGCATCAGACCAAAACACAACATGACAACATCAACATCAGTTGAGGGCTGCAAGTTCACTTTTTAAATGACAATATCCTGGCCGGACTACTGTTGTCAGTGATATAAGTATTTGAAATGAACATGATTTCTTAATGTCTAGTGACATATCAGGGCCATTTTATGATTAATTTAAATAAATTTCTTAGATTTCCATACAGCTCCTTTAAGGTTACTACGTATACTTACTATAGTAATAACAGTAAATGATGCATAATTACAAGTAACCAACCCTAAACCAAACCCTAACTGTAACTATAGCAAGTACAAGTAGATAATTTATATTACTCAGTACTTACTTAAGGAAGCACAATGTAACTACGCACCTTAATATACTTCCTTTTGGAGGGGGTTATATTGTTTCACTTAATGCATGTAAATGGGTTGCAAATTCTGTTTTATGCTTTTTTGTTTCATTATTTCAGAAGTTAAGGTGGAACATACAGTGGCCCTCAAAGGACACGGTGATGGAAAAAAATATGAAATGAAAGCAAAAATTGCATTTTTTTTGTGTGTTTCCTCACCAATGTATCTGAGTTCCCTCAAGAAACTTTCAACATTTTCTCAATGCATCCTCAAGACATCCTAGCAAAGTGCTCCTGCTTCACTTGTACATATTGTATGCATGTATAGGTTTTTTTTTTGGTTTTTTTGCAATGTAAATGAAGGCATGTTTTTCCAATAAGCCTGTGTTAGGTTGTTCTCATCAGTTTTCACGTTTCCCCCCAACAAGAGAATCTATAAAACGTTTTCCTTCCAGACAAAGCGTAAAACTGTAATCGGCATGCAGTGGACTGAACACAAACCGTCCCTCTTTGCGCAGCAAGTGTTCTGAATGCTCCCCGTCAGATCAGAACCCGTCTGATCCGGTTTGGCAGAACTGCAGACCACCCTCTGCAGCTGTCAACAGATTTCAAAAGCTCTGAGCTCGGACTCTGAAGTGGCAGTGACACATTCCAGCTTTTGATGGACACAGAGGAGCAGTTCTGGAAACATCCATCAGCATTCACATCCGCACACGTAAGCTGACAGGTCAGGTCTGGACAGACAGTGACAAACCTGGGTTGGACGCGCTGTCGCCGTGGACCATGACTGTACCGAGGAGGAAGTGACAGGTCGGGCTCGGGCCTTACATTTCTGCATGGGTCCAAACTCAGATGTGTGTGTGTGTCCTCGTTCGAATAAATACGCAAACAAGCATCTGTCAGTCAGATGTGGCGTGGAGATCTCGGTGGCCCGTCGTGACTCTGGTCTGAATGTCGTCTGTTCTCAATCACACGCTCATGGTTTGACACTCCACACTTGGTCTTGCTCGGCACAGATCATATTTGATTTGTCAAAACGTTGAAAGATTATGTCTTCATGAGAAGTCAGTTCTGTCGTGTTGCTAGTTTGGGTACTAGAACATTTCAAATGATACCTTCTGTTTGGTAACACTTTATTTTTTCGATGGTCTCCTTTAGATATTATGTTGACTATAAATATTGTTGCACCTACATGTTAACTAGCTCTCGTCTCGTAGAGTATTAGTAGATTGTCTGCTTAATGCTAACACTTCATTGTGATGGTCCCTCAACTGACATTTTACTGACTATACATAACTTTTCATGTACATGTCAACTTATTCTACTAACCCTAACAGTCTATTAATACTGAACTACTCTAAAGAGAGTTAGTTTACATGTGGGTGCAACTTTACTTCTAAAGGGGGGACTATTGAAATAAAGTGTAAACTTCGGTTTTTAAAGGGATGGTTCATCCAAAAAATGATTATTATTTATTTACTCTTGTTTTGTTTTTTTAACCTGCATGAGTTAATTTTTCCGAAAAAGATGATGTAAGGGAAAATATTTATTTTTTTATTTTTTTAATGACATTCAATGACACATTGTGGCAGGTTTGATATTAATAATGCCAAAAAGCATTGGTTCTTATTTAAAAAGAAATATCTGAAAGTGCGAATGAAATTTTAGAGTTTTGATTTGTTTTTAATGATTTGTTCAATTAAACCATCAACATACTGTATGTGGAAAATCTATATATTTTTTAATTAAAATATGAAGGACAAATGAAACCCTAAACTTGGTAAGGTATTTAACTTATTTAAGATATTTAAAATTATTTGGCAAACTGCAGTTACAGGTTTTATTTTACTATGCAAAAGAAAACAGTCATTTACTAATATTTTGCTGGTCCTCACTTGTTTTTGCGTGTTCTTCAAAAATTATGTCTGCACATTTTTTATTGTGTTATCACAAATACAACAATTGACTCCAAGCACAACTACGCAATATGATTACAAAATAATTAACAGGTTTTTGATAAGGCCGGACATCACTTTTGGCCACTACCATATATGAATTTTGTTAGGCATCAGAATGTGAAGCAACCGAAAACGAAGATCTTGGACACTTAATGTTTGTCAAACTTTGTGGAATTTGTTTATAGATTAAATACACCGGTGGTTATTTTGTGAACTTAAAGGGATAGTTCACCCAAAAATGAAAACTCAAGTTGTTCCAAACCTGTATGAGTTTCTTTCTTCTGCTGAACACAAAAGAAGATATTTTGAAGAATGTTGGTAAGCAAACAGTTGATGGACCCCATTGACGTCAATAGGGCACATAAACAGTTGGGTGACCTAATTCTTCATGTTCAGCAGAAGAAATAAACTCATACATGAGGGAGAGTAAATGATGATAGAATTTTCATTTTTGGGTGAACTGTCCCTTTAAGTGAAACTAACATGAGACATCCACAAAAAATGACCAAATACCACATCATTCAAAAGTGTCTCAGAAAAGTGAAGAGAAGCTCAACCATTATTCCTTTTGTATCTAATGCATTGACATTCAGCTTGATTTAAGTGTCCGAATACTTTTTGAGGCCACTGTCTTTTGTGCAATATGACTTAGGGAAATAAGGAGGATAATATGGAAAATATTATTCCTTCAAACAGATTACTCAAAGATCACTCAGTCTTCCTCAAATGTGCTTCAGATGTGTGTCACTTCACACTATATCACATTTTCCAGTTCTGTTTGAATAATGCCTAGTGCATGTGAGCTGAATAGGCCGAGACCGTGAGTGTGTGTGTGTAAGAATGTGTGACATGGGCATTTATCTTCCAAGCAGGGCTAATACCTTAATGCCGAGTACAGACTGAACACAGCGGAGGTTGTGTTGGTGAACAGGCCCGTCCGCACGGCGCTCAGTATGTGTGCTTGTACGAACACCGTCGCGTGTGTCAGTCCTCCTGTGGAGCCACGTTGCTTAAGCACCATACTTTGAAATCAAGCATGAATAATTAAGTCATTTCACAAGGCTGCTTTAACGATACATTACATTAGAAGAAATAGGTCAAGTGCTAGTGGTGGAAACACCGCAAGCATGGATCCTTATTGAGGTAAAAAAAAAAAAAATCATGTTGGGTCACAGTTATTACTTTGAAACACTACCCCCCACCAGCAGGAAGTTAAAGGATTATTATTTATCATAAGATAAACAATAAAAAAATGATGCTGTCCTCCAGCAATTTTTGTTGCAAATCTTGTCTAGCTACAGTGTTAAGAACAATTTTTTGTCCCTTATTATAGTGACTGCGTTTCAATGCACAATCATACTCCGATTATGTGGTAATTTCAGATCATTACTATGATTTCATTCTGCATATAAACAATAGGAGGACCTAGTGGCATATATACATTAAAACAAGGGTAAAAACCCTCCAATCGTACTAAATTCTTTCTTTAAAATAAGCATTTTGTTCATAATCCATAATCAAAAATACTGATAACGATCTAAAAGCAGATAATTGTAAAATTTCAAGGGTTACAAAATGTTTTTAAAAAATCATTAAGCTGACAGTACAACGTTGACATGAGATTTAGAAATCATCAGGTATTTCTCTGGTCCTGGCGTTCAAACGCTTACAAAATCAAACATTTAATAATTTGTGCATTCATGTATTCTTTATGCGTTCTATAATGATGACTGCAAAATCCAAATGTTGGTGTATCTGTGGAAATTTGTTTAAAGGAATTTGTATTGCACCCGTATGAATGTGTGAAATACAGAATGACTTTCTATCTATTTGAGACGTTTGCAGTTTATTTAAAACAGGAATATTGTGAAATATTATTGCAAATTTAACGGTTTTAATGTGAATATATTTTAAAATCTAATTTATTCCAGTGATCAAAGCTGAATTTTCAGCATCATTACTCCAGTCTTCAGTGTCACATGATCCTTCAGAAATCATTTCTTATTATTATCAATGTTGAAAACATTGTGGAAATCATTGTGTGTGTGTGTGTGTGTGTGTGTGTGTGTGTGTGTGTGTGTGTGTGTGTGTGTGTGTGTGTGTGTGTGTGTGTGTGTGTGTGTGTGTGTGTGTGTGTGTGTGTGTGTGTGTGTGTGTGTGTGTGTGTGTGAGTGTGTGTGTGTGTTTGCGTGTTTGTAATTTCATGATTTTTAAAAAAAATATATAAAGTTCAAAAGAACATATTTTATTTAATTTATTGCAATTTAATGCAAAACAAACCCTGAACAGTAGGGGATGTATGGGACAGTTTTTTTACATTATTAGCCACGAGGTGTACGGTTGTGCATGTAAGCGTACTTCTTGTGTTCAGCCACAGTTTGTTTTGCTGAACTGAACACGTGATTTGGTCAAAGTAAAGTAGATTCCAGCTTTACCCCCCACGATTCTCTTCATCTCAAGGCAGGAAAGTCTTTGCTTGTAGCCTGTGGTACTGGAAACGCACGATTGTTCACCCTCAGCTAATTTAACATCCCGTGAAAACACACATCTTTACATACACACACACAAACAATATGTTTGCATATGCTCGGGAAAAGGTCACTGTTCTCTGTTATGCAGCCTTGACAAGTGGAGCCTATTAGTTTATCAGGGGAGCGGTTATGGGTTTTGGTCTCCGTTTGTGGTATTTTACCTGTCCTGCATTCCATGAAATATTTCCTCCATTGTCCTTCCTCGATGAGGGACTTCATGAAAACCAGGTCCATTTAAGGGAACTGAAATATGGAACGTGGCGCAACGCGTTTCCATCCTGCATGTGGCAGCTGCACAGGTGTTAATTACTGTGCAGAAATATTGATTGCTTAGTTGAGATTCTTGATGGAAATATCAGGCAAAATATTCTGGTCTTGAAAGACTTGTCTTGAAAGGTTTAAACCAGCACGGCAGCCTATTTAATTTCACTTGTGGTTCTTTTCCTCGTCTTCTAATTGGGTTATATGCATTAGATTTCCAAATTAAGCATCTGCTGTTAACAGTATGCATATGTTGTTGTTCTACTTTGAAAATTACAGCTCTCAAGACTTCAATCACCGCCTGTCCGTATCACATGAAATTTGAGCTTTGAATCAGAAGCAGGTTTGGAATCCCCAGGCCTTGACTCTTTCATCATGGGGAGTGCATTTTAATTAGCTCTTCTCGGCTCAGCGCAGAACTGACGATTTGCACCAGAGCTGCGGAACAAAACATTGAAAACCCCTACCATGCGAATTAACACTGTGTCGCATTTATTGGCAACAGTTGCATATATTTTGCTATGTCAGACAGCTTCAAACCAAAACTTACAGGGGCTTTTTTTTTGACTTCATAATTAAGTTTACGGCACGTTATGAAAGCTTGTATACAGAACAGATACAACCGTAACTATCAGCAGTGTCAACGCTTTGGCAATATCTCGTATTTGTTTGTTTGCATTAGTATTACGAGCTTTTGCTCTTACAATCGGTCCTCTGTTTTACTTCTTTATTTATAGTTGCAGTTACAGAACTTCAAAAAGGATGGTGTTATGGGTGGTTGCCATGTTGTTGTTGTTGCTATGCTGTTGCTTGATGTTTTCTTTTTGTTGTTGTAGGTGTTATTTTTGTACGGCCCAGTCAAAAGAGTCAAAATTTTTGCCTGTTTTTTTGGGGGGATGTGGGGCATCTGCAAGGAAATAATTGTATATCCATCCGTCCGTCCGTTTTGTCTGACTGTCGTTCTATCTATCTATCTTTCATTTTATTTAGCGTTCTATCATTCCATCTATTGTTCTATCATTCTATAGCTATCATTTTATATACAGTATCTGTCTACTGTTCTATCATTCTATTTCTCGTTCCATCATTTTGTCTCTCATTCTATCTATCTATTGTTCTATTTCTCGTTGTAATATACTATCTCTGATTCTATCTCTTATTCTATCTGTCCAAGAAACCTTAAAACTTCAAGGCCTTTTAAACTTGACAAATGTTTTCTAGTAAAAAATAAAATAAAAAGTTCAGCTTTATTTTGTCTCTCGTTCTATCGTTCTACTCTGTAAAATCTAATTAGTTAGACTAAAGTAGTTATGTTATAAATCATTCATTCATATGCATACATACATACATACATACATATATGTGTGTATATATATATATATACAGTATATATATATATATATGTATTACTTCTCTTCCTTTGAAACCAAATAACTGATTTCTTGTTGATTCGCTGCATCAATGGGAAGAGAATTACAATAATATAAATGAAGTTCCAAGTGCCCAACCAAACATTTTAGGAAAATCAACATCAATTTATGAAGTCAGCGTATGTTGTTCATTCAAATTATCAGTTGTATTGACAATTCAACATTCAAGATGACTTTTGGAAATGAGTGCATGCAAACAGAGAAAAATAACTGCAGAAGTGGAGGAAATGAGTGAAAAGTCCTTTAAGAATTTCCCCGCCTCAAAAACCACACTCAAACCAATCAATTAATCTTAGCTTTTCCGAGTAAACAAAGTGAATAGTACAGATTACTAGAGTTTTACATTTACATTTTTACATTGGGCAGACGTTTTTATCCAAAGCGACTTACATTGCATTTCAGGGTACACATTTAAATTTTTTATCAGTTCTTGCTTTCCCTGGGAATCGAACCCATGACCTTGGCGTTGCAAGCGTCAACGCTCTACTGTTTGAGCTACTGGAAAGTTCATTCTATCATTTTGTCTCTCGTTCTATCATTCTGTCTATCGTTCTCTCATTCTGTCTATCGTTCTATCATTCATCTATCTATCTATTGTTCTATCGTTCTATCATTCTGTCTATCGTTCTATCATTCTGTCCCTCGTTCTATCATTCCATCTATTGTTCGATTGTTCTATCGTTCTTTCATTCTATCTCTCGTTCTATCCATCTATCTATCTATCATTCGATTGTGCTATCGTTCTATCATTCTATTTCTCGTTCTGTCATTTGATCTCTTATTCTATCTGTCCAAGAAACCTTAAAACTTCAAGGCTTTTTTCAAATGTTTTCTAGATAAAATAAAATAAAAATACAGCTTACATTCAAATTCAAGTTCACACAACCAGACTAAACACACCTGTGGACCGTTACCTCAACGTAATACTGGCCAGTTGACATTGTACATGACAAAATACCCCTATATTACTGCTTCTAAACTGTGCACACAATCACTTAGTGAAAGTCACACAAAGCTGGTCAAGATGAGATGGCAAGGTGCCAGCAGTACACTACATACAGGTACAGATATAATATGTGTGTGTGTTAACGTTTATACACAGAGGGTGTTAAAAGCTGTCAGACAGGTATGGTCAAAGTGGAAGCTCAACACTGATTGATCGGTGGAGTTCATGTCAAGTTCACGGGAGGTCTCTGCCATCATCGCCCGGTGACTGGCATCCGCACATCAGCGCGAGGAGACGGGAGAAAACAGGAGGATCGAGTAACGTCACCACATAACAGATTAACAAAGGCAGCATCATCTCTCTGTATGACAGCGGAATCATTTATCACACAGCAATGGTGTGTGCTGAGGTCATCTGTAGTCTGTGAGTAATGGCCACTCATTTGTTTATCCGTGACCTCAATAATCAGAGATGGTGAGAGGTCGGGACACAAATGGTGAGACACTGCGCTTCAGAAAGGGGAACTATTCTGCTTCACCTTGTAGGACTACAGTTACGCTGTAATAAATGTAATAAAGCTGTGCCGAACAATGTACGGTGCCGCTCATTGTGTGCCGCTCATTGTTGCTGTTACTATGACATCATAAAGGATTTCTCAGCTGAAAGATTTTAATGTTTCTATGGTTTCGGTTTAAATCAAATCGCTTGTGTCCTTGTACTGGGTGAATTTGGGTAAATCTGGCCACTTTTTGACATTGAGATGACTGATGGGATGAGATCACTTTACTATTGTGTTCTGATGAAATATGACTTCATAGGCCTTTTCAAAACCAAACACATTTTTGAAAACATGGTCACATGATACTGTGTGCATAAGCATGTGCTGAGTAATATGATGCATAACATGTTTTTAATATATAATTGCTTATACTCTTTATAAGCATAATAATTAGCAGTGTAACATGGACAATGCTACTGAAAACTAAACTTTTATTAGCTTTTTTTGTCTTTGCACTTCCTTTCAGTACAACCTATTGTTTATTTTGTTGATTTTTTTTTATATTGTATCAATTTATTTATTTTTTTACTATTTCTTTTTAAAAAGAATCTCTGGAAATCATATCCAAAAACTATACATTGCACACTATACTATCCATTGCAGTGTTTAGGTTATCCATATAACATGCTACTGTAATTTATTTAATCAAGATAGCAATGACAATAACTATGCCTTATTTCGACACAGTAAAAAATGATTTTTCATGATTTATCATCACAATGTTTTATCTTTTGTAAAATAAACTTGGATAATTAATTTGGATCACATAACTTATATTTTCTCATAAAAAAAATCTCCTTTGTTGTATTAACTCAATTGTTTTATTTCAGTGAACTCAAAATTTTAAGGCAACCAGGTAACTAAGTTAAACCAAAATTATTTTTGATTTGTTATCACAACTTTTTATCTTCTCAAATCAACTTAATGTGGTTCAGATAACATAATATTTTGAGTTTCTATATTTATTAAACCAATCTCCTTTGTTGTAGTAACTAAAATTTTAATATCAATGAACTCAAAATTAAGGCAATCATGTAACTTACTTTTTTTAAAGTTAAACCAACAATATTTTTTTTACAGTGAGCAGCTACTGAACATTATTATATATTGCATATTATCATTCATTATCAGAACGTATACACTAAACATAACATAAACATTTCTTT
This sequence comes from Siphateles boraxobius, assembly GCF_051911475.1. NCBI lineage: Eukaryota > Metazoa > Chordata > Actinopteri > Cypriniformes > Leuciscidae > Siphateles > Siphateles boraxobius. The sequence continues at coordinate 17,852,238 of NW_027509205.1, read as the reverse complement.
GTTTTTTACACAACAACTGTGTATTTAACGCTGGATTCTTCTCAATGCCTTTATAAACATCTTAGCCAACTGTATACTGTACACAACAGATTGCTATAGTATACTAACTGATAACAACAACAATAATGTTTAATTTCTAGCAGCTACTAAAATAATATTCATAAGTATTTTGCACTGCAACATGGATGCTAATGTGTTATTCTCACATTTCCAGGTATAACATTTAACATTTTTGTCTCTCTGCCTTTTATAGGCATACAGAGACCCCTTACAGCTTTCACATATACATGTTAATGTAAGTAATTACCACAGCAATGGCAATTATATCTCATGTCTGGCAGCTACTAAAAATAATTACATATTGCATGCATGTTATTCATTATTACTCTGCAGTGTGTCATTACACTGAAGCATTCATTGCTTCACGCGCTCAGTTCTCAGCATCTCTGTAAACTCAAGCCTAAAGCGGCAGAGAGACAGTATGAGGCTGGTCTTGTGGGCTGTCTCATGTTTTCTCCGGCCCCTGTCTCTTTAATAAACTCGTGGTTATCTAGTGTAACAAATGTCTCGCTGCCATCATCAAGTCCAGAGGAGGAGGAGGAGGAGGAGGAGTTTTTAATGTTCAGTTTGTTCTATGGATCGATGTTTGCTGCTGGCATCGGCGTGTGTGTGTGATATACACTATTTTTTCTGCCCTTTTCCTACTACGTTTCATACGAGACCGGGAGCCTAAGCGATTGACAGCGTTTGTCCTTTTGGCTTGGGAAACACAAAAAGAAAAGAAGAAGAAGAGACGGAAAGAAAAGCAAAGCAAAACAATCCGCCATAGATCTGTCTATCTAGGAAGGAGAGGTATATTAAAATAGAGACACCTGATTTCTGGACAGCGTTTCTGAGAAACTGGATTGTACGGAACTGAAGTGCATTAGAGAGTCGCTATTGCGTGTATATGGACTATATCAGAGCGCTTTTACAGAATTTCACCTGGGCTCAGTTTCACTGTACGTGAACTAAAGAGAGTTGAACATGCCAAGGAGGAAACAGCAAGCACCCAAAAGGGCTGCGGGTAAGATTCAAATTGACACCTATCATTTCACATTCATCCCGACATGAATATTGCTATTCATCCGCGTTTTAAGTCGCACGAGCGTACGAATTTGTATCTGAACGGACCTATTTTTATCTTGTGAAACAGTTTGATGAAAGTGATAGCGCTGTCTTAGAAAGAGGATGGTTAATATCAGAGAATGATGCTTTGATACACTGCAAAAGCTTACGCTTCGGTTCTCGGCAAAATCCGAAGAAAGTTTTTAAACTTTCAAGTCCAACGAACTATTTCACGTTTAAATAAACGTAAACACGCGTGTTTAGAATGTAAACAGCGTTCGTTTGGCATCATCAAGAGAACGGTATGCTTGAAACTCGTAACGTTTTTTAGCATTATAAACGGACCGAGTAGTGAACCTTGTGTAACCCCTGTAACGTCTGTTAGACGTTGTGGGGGAAATGGTCTTAATCAATATTTTCGTCTCGTTTGTGAATAAAAATAAGTAAATATTCTTTAAAGCAAACAATATAAGTTAACTTTATATTTTCAGATTTTCTCTTAAAACAAGTAGCCTATTTATATCCACATGCTGTATATGCAATGTGTTTGCATATAATCGAAGTGAATCAGAGTTTAGGCAAGGCTCACTTCCTGGCCTATTTCTAATGTCATGCTGTTCACATAGGCTAATTAAGTAAAATGAACCCTTTTGTACACGTTATATAGTTGTTTTGGACGTCAAAGTTTAAAAGTTCAAACTTTAGCCAGATTTTGTTGGGAACCGAAGCGTGACGCGTTTCTTTAAATACACTGAGAGGAAATGCAGAGTGATTTTGGATAGATGTGCTGCTTTGGATCCGAATATTGGTTGAACTTCCTATGAACCCATAATATCTCATAGACAAACGGACTCACACACACTCACTCAAACGGAGTGCCGGCACGCACACACACGCGGACGCGCGCTCCAGAGCGCGAAACACACAAGAATAAAGCCGTTTAGATTACATCTTTTATTTATGTTTCAGTAACATGATGAGATTAGCCTTGCTATTTTGTTTTTAACTTTTTAATTGTGTACCAATGTTGCCAGTACATATTGTTCCATAGACTGTCTTGTGAACTAACTAGACAGCATTTTTGAGGGCATCATTTTGAATAATGTTCATAATGATGCCAGTGATGCTGTCTAGGCAAAAAATAATCAAGTAGCATCTTTAGTTTAGCCGAAACTATGAATCTTCTTTCATTTTGATTCCTTAGCAGTGTTGACAATACAGTCTTTCTTAGGCAGTGTGTCAAATCCTTATGAGCCCCCTACCTAGGTAGCATGTGCGTGCATCATTTTGAATCTTTTTCATTTTCTTTTTCATCTTCTCATCATTTTATCTAAAGTGCCTATGGTGTCCAAAAACATGCGGTCAAGCCACCTTTATTTATATAGTGCTTTATACAATACAGATTATTTCAAAGCAGCTTCACAGCAATAAACAGGAAAATAATGATCAATGATACAAAGGTAGTAGGCAACTCACTACGTTTTGAAACACAGTCAGAATCTTCTCATGCACAGCAACGCAACTGGCTGTATACCAGAAGTATTTTCACTGAAACATTTTCTTTTTTTTTCTTTTCCCCTTTGGCTTTTACTTGTCATATGATTGATCTCATGTCATGTTGGATTTATTGATAGATTAATTTCTAATAGATCCATTTATCAACGGTTCTTTGTTAGCCTTCCCACGACCTCAGGTGGTGGCTGTTCGGATTATTAAACAAAATAGTTTCCATAATTAAATGTTAGGCTTTTTAACAATTTAACTACTAATGTGCATTTCAGTAGTTTATTAATAAAAATGCATTTTTCTTTTAAATGTGTATTTAAAAAGAATAACATTTATCAAATTTGTATTTTTTGATCAAAATATTTAATTTGTATTACAGCCATACGCCACAGGTTAAAGCATGAATCTGTCATTTGATTGTCTTTCTAGACAAAGTCCATTAGTTGCAGCATTTTCAATGGTTTAAAAGAAGTATAGCCACAATGGCAAGATTGTAAGGAGCCAAACTTTGCTTTAGAAAGTGCATACCGCAGGTTATTGTTTTTGCGTACATCGACGCCAGATGCTCTGGGCTCTTTGCGAGGTGAAAGGATGATCACTCTTTATAATAACAGTGGACAAACCCCACAGATGGTCATCACACTCTGCCAGCAATGGCGGATCTTAAAACCTCCTGAAGACGCTAAGTCCCTTCTTACTAGTTTCTACTTTGTCAGTCACTTTCCCTCGCGCACACACATTCGTCGCTCTCTCTAAAAGCCCCCTTCCCTGTAACAAAAGCTTCGCAATTATTGGGTGAACTTTTGCGAAGATTCCTAAGCGATCCCTTTACACGCTCTGGGCCTGCTCGCCTGTAATCTGGTAAATGTGTCAGCCCTATGGAGAAATAAGCCTTCCAGAAGAGTTTCTTCATTGTTGAGGTAATTGTCTCCTCTTTGACAGGCACATTCATCAGTGGCTTAATGGTCAATCAAAAGTTGGCAGGCAGAGTGTTTTCATTCTTTCCTATCCACTACATTAGGAATACTTAATCAAAATGTCTCCCGGTAATGGCTATGAAGAGTTCATGACTGACTGATCTGTTGTCTGCGCAGATAGAAAATTAACAGCTCGGCGGCAGGAGAGATGTGGGCCCGCAGATAAACAAATTGTGCATTAATATTTCATCTTCGAGACCTGGGATGTGCTATCAGCGGCAGAATATTCCAGGCCCGTGTTGTCATTTCTCTCCCCCCTCCTGACCCCCCACCCCCCACCCCTCAAACCCCCACCTATATTCTTGAAGGCTTTTTGCAGCTGTAACTCATTTCCCTTGATGACTTTACTGGGGTTACAGAGAGTGACGACAAATTGATTACCTGGCAGAGCAAGAATGGAGCGGCGAGAGAGACGCAAGCTGACAGTCATGTTATAATAATATGTTTAATGATGTGTGGAGGGGTGAACAAGGAGAGGGAGAGGTATTAAAATAAGACCAGAGAAGATGCAAGGAATGAATTTTTTTTTTTTTTTTTTACTCCGCCCCCCTTTTCCATTTTTCGTACAGTCTTTTTAAGATCTACTGGGTTCTGGGAATAAATTGGCGTTCACTTCGTTATGTGACGGGCGGCAGGCACGGTTATCCTTTTTTTGCTGTGAAATGTGGTCATTTAGAGAAAAGACCAATCCCTGCAGGGTTGCACAATTAATATTTGTTGTGTGACTTTAGTCAGCGGTCACAGGAAGGTCAGATGGATTTACAGTGTTTGAAATCGGAATGTTAAAGATTATTTTGCCATTATAACAAACTGACAACTAACAAACTGTGTGTATATATATACACTGTATAGACAGACATAGATAGATAGAATATTATAATATTCAATATAATCACCATGAATTATCTATCTATCTATCTATCTATCTATCTATCTATCTATCTATCTATCTATCTATCTATCTATCTATCTATCTATCTATCTAAGTATTATTGAATGTTAATGTATCGTGATTATTTTGCTGGACATCTAAAATTTAGCAGCATAATGAATATTATGATGATTTAATGTTCTTTTATTTGGTCATTAAGCTTCTTAAAGATTGTGTGGTTTGATTAGTTTTGTGATTATGCGAGCATTGTTTTAATGATGGTTTTAGTAGCGTCTAATTTAAATATCAGTAGCATTTGAGTTGGTTAGTTTGATTCATTTTTCTGAATCGGTTCAAAGAATTGATCCTTTGATTCAATCTGACTCAGGTTCATCATTTTGTTTGCATCACTCAAAAATCAGTCATAAGCATTTTTAAAGAATGGGTTGACAAATATTAGTCTTTAATATGCACATATATTGGTGCATAAAAAAGGAAACATGCAGTAATGCTAGTGCAGTACACATGCCTTGATTATTGATGACTACATTTTTGCTGAATCAATCAAGCATTTTGAATCTGCTTGTTGGCAACAATGTTTGTTTTGTCAAAACGATGGTTCCTATGATTGACGAAAATCAGTCTTTTACACCCTTTCAGAACAAATACTAGTCACAATATCACCCAGCCCAGTCTGCACAAAAATATGAACATACAGGGGTTATTAGCAAACAGTGCATGAGTTTTCCAATGATATTTCTCGCTGGATTATGTTTCTAATCAGTTTTTGAATAGCCCGTGCTTCAAACAAGCTAACAAGCCCAATTTGTTGTTAACAAGATAAATTGGAGTACAGACAAAGGCATTAAGTGTTGCAGTGCCAATAAGTGAGTGACAGGGGCATCTGGGAATTGGCTAGCCTAAAGTCTTCAAAAGTGGTTTGTTCTGGAAACATTGGTGGATCGAGGCAATTGTTCATAGTTTTGTCCAGGTAGAGACATTCCAGCACTGAATCAAATGAAAAAAAATGAAAGTGAATAAAACATATTCGGTATTCAGCTTCTGCTTGGATTTGATACAAAATGCACAAACATGAACTTTTGATCAGGATAATCACATTTTTGTATTTTATTCAAGCTTGTCATAGCCTGTAAAATATGTTAGTTTAATAATAATGAGTGTGAGAGGCCACACCGTTATCATGCAGCCATCTGTTTTCAGAGATTTTATTTCTGGTAAATTTTAAATAAATATTAAATGAACTACAATCACTGTTGTTTTACAATTCTTCTCGTATACCAGTGTATATATAAAATATATATCATAATAATAATTAATTACATTTATATTGCGCTTTTCTCGACACTCAAAGCGCTTTATATGGAAGAGGGAATCTCCTAAACCACCACCAATGTTTTATAAACATCAAATTCAAGTTAAATGTTAAATAATATCATTAAATGGTTAGGAGTGTTCGAGGCCACGCCGTTAACATGTAGCTGTCTTTCCAGTATTTGCTATTTCTTTGTGTCCCGTATCATACTAATACCCCAGTGTTTGTTTATATGACTGTAACAGTAAAACCACAGCAACGTTTACCCTGTCTCCGCGGCGGTGATGTCATGATATGCCCTGGCTGTGGCAGGTGGAGTGTGTGAGGCTTTGCTCCTGGAGTCAGACAGGGCGGTGCTGTGTGTAGGTGAGAGAGGAGAAGCCTCCTGTGCCCCGGAGCTGTACTCCACTCCCCTGCGCTGCTTAGAAGAGGGGTGGGGGGGGGGAAGCCCGCATCCTGATTGGACCCGAGCACCACGTCGCCTCGTACCCCCGCTGCTGCATTCACCTTGCCTTCCCTCCGAGACCTGCACCAGTTTCCAGGCAAATGACACAATTTGATACGCCAGCGGGACAATCGAGGAGGATAATGTTTTTACGTGATCATCTCCGCAAAAAGCTATTTCTATTGCTTTTTTCTTCATTAAACACAACAATGATGAGGTTATGGAGAGACTTTATTGCTCTCGGGCTAAAACTCATTACTCCTGCCAGACATCCGAGTATAAAAGAAATGACAAAATGGCATTTTGTACCCGGTCTGCGCCGATAGGATGTCTGGGAGATTGAGGTCGAGGAGGTAAAGGAAGAGAGGGAGAGTTGATCTGTGTCAATTTCTCGAGTGAAAGTCAGACAGGGGGAAAAGGCCTAACGACAACACAAAACGCCTTTTGTGTGCGCGGTGTTTGATTACCGGCAGGAATTTTGACGGTGTCGCAGTGTACCACGGCAGTTAAAATGATGCCAAGCACACCTGACTCTTTCGGAAAGCAGTTCTTACCGTATCTTTGCGGCCACGAAGACTGTAAATGGACTTATTTGTGTAATTGTCGGCTCATCGCGGCAGGCCATATGCTTCCAAAGTTGTTGAAAACAATCAGTGTGGGCTCATATTACCATGTCCAGATGGATTTCAGACGTCCAGGCGAGAACTGGGGCTCGGGATTGGGTTTCACATCTCGCTGTCATATTTACCCCTCTCGTCCGCGATAGGATCCTGTTGATATGAACACAAAGCTTTATTCTGTTTTTGAAGATGTTGTGATCATAAGGGCACCAGACAGACATGGTGTACACACTACACAAGAAAGATGTTTTCTCTTTGTTTTTTGCCAGCAGAGCCACATAAACATCACTGATATTCTGGACAGATATTATTTGGCCGCCTTGAGAATATTGACCATACTCTCGTGACTGATAAACACAAAAGTTTTAGTTCTCTTTGTATTAGCTCATATACATGTTTTTTATACATAATATTATGAATATATATATATATATATATATATATGTATGTGCGTGTGTGTGTGTGTGTGTATGTATGTATGTATGTATATGTGTGTATGTATATATATATATATATATATATATATATATATATATATATTAACAAACTGATATGTATTATTTATTATTATATTTATTTTGTATCCAGTTTTCAGTAGCCAATATATTCCCTAATATATGAAAATAATTATATATTTAAAATACATTTAAAATATAAATTTATTTAAAATAAATATTACATATATTTATTTTAGTATTGTATATGTATATATATATATATATATATATTTTTTTTTAATAATATATATATAAATATTTAAAAAATAAATAACTGCGGATAATATAACACACAAACACGCTCGGTTCACGTGTAGTCAGTGTTTGATGTGTGTAGCAAGCCTGTCGAACCATGTTTGATTACGTTATGTTTCGTCTCGTGAGATGTGTCTGTAACACGACCTCATGTTGCTCGTGTTCCTGTGAGAATCTTGCTTTCTCTCCGGCCTCCTTACAGTTCATGAGAAGATGGCAGAAAACAGTGTACCTCAAACAAGACGGAAACTTCATTAATCTAAAGATTGTCCACAGTGTACCTGATTTGCTTCCAATCAAGTGCTTAATGAGTCTCAATTAAGATTTATTATGCAAATTAACCCTGGCCTGCTACAGTCTATGGGGCAGGAGCTATGACAATATTTTGCTAATGGCACAATCTATACCAATTAGAAAGGCAAACTTTCACAAGATCCGGTTTAGGTTCGGGCCAGAGGGTATGTGGAAAATATGAAGTGCTTAACATATCCTAAAAATATATATCCGTAGATTTTTACTAGATATAATTTTATAACCACAACTATATGTCTTGCTGAATTACATCTAATTGCATGTATTTTTCACATTTACCAACTATGTGTCATCTTATTTTTACAGGCACTACATCAAATTTTAATTCCGCATTATTATTATACCTTAGCCTGGTCTAAGAGGCTTTTTAAGGGAATATTTAATTAAAGCATCTGTGGAAATCACATTGATTAATGCATGCAATAAATGGATCGCCACAACACTTGCACAGATAAGAGTGCAAACGTTTAAAATCTTAAAGATGTCCGTATCCTCATTCCTTCACTGGCTGGTGTCCAAACATCAAGTCATAAACCCCAGGCCTTTTCTTGTGTCTTCATTTAACATGGCCGTTGATGGCTTCCCGACAGCTTTATAGCTGACAAGTTTCATGGCACGTCATGCCGTGCAATTACACGGGAACTAATTTGATGAATCAACTCGATATTCCCGAGTCCTGGCTGGCCTTTCAGTCCATTTTCTACCTAGAGGTCACCAGGAGCTCACTCTGTAGAGTTTCAGCAGCGTGCCACTGTAATGACTGTGCGTACGAGTCAGGAAGTTCTTGTAGATAAAGATCAGGAGAGCGTGAGCGTGATACGATATGCAAACACAATTGTTATTCATACTTATGTTGGAGGACCATTTTAGAGTAGATCGTTTGCATATTTTTGCATGTTTTAGAGTACATTTTAGAGTGAATCATTTACATATTTGTGCTCTTTAGTGAACATAACAAATAACAACAGTTAAGCGAATTTCTCCAAGCACTACGGCTTTTTCTTACTCTTTAATCACAGAAGGACAGAACTTTGTGTGCCGTCAGGTTAATTGTTGCCAGCCACTCAAAACGCCAAAGGCTCGTAACCTAGACAGCGCACCTTTTTCACCAAACAGTTCCTGCAGATGTTTAAAGACTGTTAAACACCAATAGGCTGCAGCTTTGATGCCTCACATGTGTAGATCCCAATGCCACTTACTGTGTACGACTATTTTGCAAAGGAGCGTCTAACAAATTACAATTAATTTAACATTTCACGCAGTCAACATATTTTAGCACTCTGATTGGAATCACAAAGACACCGAGTGGTTTTGATGGAGCAAGTCTGCCATGATAAAATGTCTTGTTTGTGTCCTTGCAGAGCTCCGAGTAGACGCCCGCACGGGCCGCGCTGCGCCGTTCTTCTGAAACTAACAACTTAATTGAAACTCATTAAACAGCACTGACAGCTTAGGTGTCCTTGCAGGATATAGAATAATTCAGTTGCACTTACAACTTGATTAAGAGAACTGGATGAACATATTAATGATTAGAGGCATTGTGCGGGTACAGGAGTTAACAATGCAGCAACGGGTGGATTTTTTTTATGGCTGATGCTGTGGGCTTAAACACAGTGTGAAATATCGAACCGCTTCAGATGATTTGGTAATTATATTACCATTCAAAATTTGGGGGTCGGTACAATTTTAATGTTTTTGAAATACGTTTTTATGCTCACAAAGGCTGCATTTATTTGATTAAAAATGCAATAAAAACAGTAGTATTGTGAAATGTCGCAATTTTTCAATTATAAATATTTCAAAAAATATTGTGAAATATTTCAATTTAAAAGAACTGTTTTCGATATGAAAATATTTCTAAATGTAATTTATTCCTGTGATCAAAGCTGAATTTTCAGCATCATTACTCCAGTCTTCAGTGTCACATGATCCTTCAGAACTAATTCTAATATGCTGATTTGATGCTAAAGAATCATATCTGATTAGTATATATGTTGAAAGCTTTTGTGCTGCCTCAAATTTTTGTGGAAAACGTGACGCATTTTTATCCAGGATTATTTGATGAATATAAAGTTCAAAAGAACAGCATTTGTTTGACAGATACTGTATATAAATGAAATGAATACATCAGATGTATTGATATTTTTGCTATTGAGATGCAAATATCTGCTCATCCAGCCCTATCTGTACATATTTTAATAGTTAATTGTATTGCTATTTACTATTGCAATTTATTATGGAACAAAATTGGTACAGCTGCTGAATGATAAATCACTGCAGATTCAACAATTGCATTACAATTATATTAAAGAAATGACATCTATATTTCTTCGGAGCAAATTAACAGGTATATGTGCATATTCCCAGGCCTTGTCAGTTAGATTAATGACAAACGATTCAGTGACACAATGACAAAAGATTTAGTCCTCGACACAAGCCTGAAAAAATACACATCCCGCACCGTCTCTGCTGGAAATGAACGGCAATAGGAATTTGCCAAGAACTGATGGCCCCTATAATGAGTGTATGACTAATATTGCAATTTAGAAAAAGAAAATAAATGTGAGCAAACCAGTGAAATTATGCAGCATTACACTCCGCTGTGAAGAAGAACTCTCTCCGCTAAAGATCCTAGCAAATGTAATTTCTCCTATTAATTGCCGTACCCTCTTGAAACATTTCCCAACTTTGTGAACGCCTCGATCATTTTAGAGGGCGAGAGGAACGAGTGTGATGGAGCTCCTTTTATCTTATTTGACAAGACTTCGAGTCAAATAGAAAGTTGAACTTCATGTGATTAGAAACTTGCTGAGGCTCACAGTTCTTTCACTCTCCCCTGACATGTTAATCGACATTATTAACATGAACTTCTCTGCTGGAATTCACACATTTTTACATTTAAAGGAATAGTTCACTCTAAAAATTGTAATAATGTCTATGCAGCAAAAGGTGTTTTCAACATTGATAATAATCAGAAATGTTTCTTGAGCATCAAATCATCATATTACATCATATTCTGAAGGATCATGTGACACTGAAGACTGGAGTAATGATGCTGAAAATTCAGCTTTGATCACAGGAATAAATGTTGTTGTTTTTTAAATTAAAATAGAAAACAATTATTTTAAATTGTGATGATATTTCACAATTTTACTGTATCTTTATCAAATAAATGCAGCCTTTGTGAGCAGAAGAGAACATTAAAAAATGTATGTTTCCAAACTTTTGACAGGTACTATAAACCTTTATTTAATTTTTCAATAAATCACAAAAGGAGAATTTATGGGGAATTTACACTTCCATAAGATGACAGTTCATTGCGACCATGTCTGTCAAGCTCTAAAAACTTTACAATAAGGTCCCATTAATGTTATTTTATGCATTAACTAGCAATGAGCAATGTGTTTGTTACAGTATTTATTAATCTTTGTTAACCTTTACTGTTCTTTTGATTTTAATTATGTATCAGTAAATGTTGAAATAATTTCATCAGTCCAGTCATATCAAAGACTTTGGATATACAAAGATGGTGCATTCCTGTTACTATGAATGGGAGAAACTGCAACTCTTAATATTACGGAATAAGTCCCGCCTTCTGAATATAAGAGCCAATCGGCAATTAGTAAAAGTCCTTGCATCACTGCAAACTGCACATGCGCATTGGCTGGACCAACCTGAAATATATGCTTTTTTAACGATATTTGAGCATAAGAAACAACGGTTATGAGACCGTTCACGTCAGATTTTATTGCTGATTTGAGTAGTAGCCCAGTAGTTTTCGGTATTTCCGTTCAAATAGATAGTTGTTCTTGTATGAGCAAAATAGCTGCCCGGAGGCGTTGCAAATATGGCTGCCGACTTTTGGGACTCACATGACTTAGGTCATGTGAACTAAGTTTATGGTGCTTTTTTTTTTAAATAACAACAATAATTTATTGTATTGAAAAAGAGACGCGTGAAGATTTTTCAGAATTTCATTGGTGGAAAAAGCTCAAATGGGTAAACAATGATGAAAGTGTTGTTTTTGTGGTGAACTGTCCCTTTAAACCATGACTGTATTTTCAAGCTTAAAAATTCCACTCATGTCCTAAATGAATTCTAACACGCCACGCCAAATCCACTGTATTATTGACATTACAAGTACATTTCCCCTTTGGCATGACTGAATTATACACAAACAACTAATATTAACATTCACTTTCTCCCATAAAACCTTACGTGGCACCCGTCGACCAAACACCGAATCAAATCCCCGCGCATCTGCTGGTATCTGTCAATACGTGCATTCCTGCAACTTTTCGGCAGGCACGTCGCACCCCTCACCATTTTGTAAATCTGAAAGGGGGGATTTCCTCAAAGAAGGGATTTATAGCTTCATGCCGGCTTCACATGATTGATAGCACACAGTGGAGCCTTTGTACAGGAAGACGCATGCCTCACTGTGGGCCAACTGCATCTGTCTGAAACAAAACATGATGCCAGGCCTTCCTGAACACTCTGTCTTGAGTCATCGCGAGAAGGTTCCAGTAACCTCCTTGTGGGTGTAGCGTTAATGTGAAAACGCGTGAGAGTTGCTGCTGTCGGGATGTGAATGGAGAAATGCAGATTAGCTGCTGCCAACTGAGACCTTTGACTGTTAGCTCTCGGGGAGGGGGATTTGAACTTCGTTTTGTTTGATTTCGCTGATTCATTTTTTGACTCACGAGTGGTTTTGATGGTTTATACATCCTGTGAATTGCTTGTTTTTATAGCTGTGTGGAAATGTTGGTGTTTCCAGTTACCAGATTATAGAGGTGTAAAACCGCTTGGGAACTACTTAAAGGGATAGTTCACCCAAAAATGAATATTCTGTCTTCATTTGCTCGCCCTCAAGTTGTTCCAAACCTGTATGAGTTTCTTTCTTCTGTTGAACGTAAAAGAAGATATTTTAAAGAATGTTTGTAATTACACAGTTAATGGCACTCAGACAGCAACAGATCCAGGCCACATCTGGTACATGTGGATTCCACGAGCACCAGATGTGGGCCGGATCTGGGCGACACTATGTTGCTGTCTGGGCAGCCATTGTCTTCCATAGTAGGGAAAAAAATACTATGGAAGTCATTTGCTACCATAAAATATGTCGTTACCAAAAATCTTTAAAATATTCTTTTGTGTTCAGCAGAAGAAAAAGAAACTCATACAGGTTTGGAACAACATGAGTGTGAGTAAATGATGACAACATTTTATGTCCCTTTAAATAGTTAGCATAGATTAGACTCAATATAATAACTTTATATTTATCCTTTTTTTTAAACACTATAATACTTAAATTTGTAATGTTTAAATGAAAGGGGTTTGGGGTGTTATTATTAGTTATTATTCTTTTATTTATTTATTTTAGGGGGAATAATGTGGACAAATGAATCATGCACAAAAACGCAATAAAAAAAAGATGACTTCTGACTATTATTATTCACGTGTGTAACATTATTTTAAAAAATATTTTTTGTGCCAGTTTAAACAGCTGATATTACAGGGAGTTGTGTGAAGATTGGTTAAATGATAATATTATTTTAATTTATGTTTATTTATATTTTTTTGGAATAATATATGGATGGATAATGCACAATATGTTTCTTTTTTGAAACAAGAAATCAACATTTCTTAATAACAACAACCAACAGTAACATCATAGTCTCATAGTCCTTGTCTTACATTATTTTCAATAAATATGAATAGTTAAATGTGTTTCGAGTGGCATTTCGTGTCGTCTTTAAATAACATCTGTATTGTTTGGTACCATCATGGTATTCATTTTCTCTCCCATGCTTTCGATGTTATTACTAGTAGCAGTAAATTTGAGTCTTTCATGGGGTCAAAAAGGAACATGCTTCAACTCCTAGATGATCAAATCAGCATATAAATTGCAAACGGATGCAGATCCATCTATCTAGTTTCTCCTCCCTGAATCCCAGAATCTTTCCTTCAACGTGCTCATCTCCGTCCCCAGTCATTTTTCACCTCCCTGTTTAGAGAGGTCTCTCACAGGGGGCATACATCTGTCTCCCTGCCCCTCCAAGGCTCCCTGTTTAAAGATGTGCAGCTGGCTCAGCGAGAGCCGGGATGGCCACCGTGGAGGCCTGTAGTTAGTCCGTCAGTGGCTGGGTTTGCTTGAGTGGAGCCATGTGCGGGATAAGCCTGGGAGGCCGAGGTCCTTGCTGGGATAAGCGCTTTAATACCTGCCATTACGCTGCCAGAGGGAGTCATTAGGAGCCAGCGGATCCTGTTGCAGATCACAGTCAAATGAACGCCGGCCCTCATTTTGGCCCGGACGACTCCCACCAGAGCTGAATGAGACCCGATGACCCTCGAGAGCGCTTCGAGCTCACGACCCGCCTCTTTTCGGAAAGCGCACTCTTTTTTTTGCCCCTGTTCTCTGTTACTGTAGGCGTGTGATTTGTTAGTCATGATTTATGATTTGGGAATTTTTTTTTGTCGTGCATTTTGGAAATTTATTGGAGTGTCTGAATAGGAAGCTCAATAGTCTTTTGGTTTAAATTGCTCCTATCCGTCATGATAGTGACACTTTAAATTTGTTTTAATTTCTTCTTCAATGTCAGTTTTTGCTTTACAGTTGCCAGGGTGTTCTGGATTATCTATCTATCCATCTATCCATTTATTGTTCTATCATTCTATTCATACATCCATCCATCGTTCTATCATTCTATCTCTCGTTCTATCTATATATCAATCTATTGTTCTATCTATCGTTCTATCTGTGTATCATTCTATTTCTCAGTCTATCATTCTATTTCTTGTTCTGTCTATCTATATAGCAATCTATCGTTCTATCTATCGCTCTATCTATGTATCGTTCTATTTCTCAGTCTATTATTCTGTTTCTCGTTCTATTCTATTTCTCGTTCTATCTATCTATTGTTATATCCATCCATCTATTTTATCTATCTATTGTTCTATCCATCCATCTGTCTGTTTTTCCATCCATCCATTCTATCATTCTATTCGTCTATCTATCTATCTATCTATCTATCTATCTATCTATCTATCTATCTATCTATCTATCTATCTATCTATCTATCTATCTATCTATCTATCTATCTATCTATCTATCTATCTATCTATCTATCTATCTATCTGTCTGTCTGTCTATATATCTGTATGTCTGTCTGTCTGTCTATCTATCTATCTGTATTTCAGTTCTTTTAAATTCTGGGATTTAAAAAGAATGGCTTACTTTGGAACATTTACTTCTAATCTCCTGAACTGTTTTATTCTAATCTGTGCCATGAGTAATACTAACAGAGATGATGAAGATCTGTGTAACAGCAAAAAGTCCAAAGCATGAATCTCGACACCTTCTTGACTTTGATATGGTGTCCGCAGGCCTTGTTGACTAAGATCCTCCCATCTCATTGGTCAACAACACGCAGCAGAGCAGGATGGTGTAGAGGTCAGATGTGTAGCTGGACGCCTCCAGACCCGTAACACCCGGCCCATCCGAACGCATTACCGTCCAGTACGGCATCAGTACCACACACGTTATAGCCGAGAGCAGTTCTGTGATTGTGTTTGATCGTCATGTCAGTGCAAATGTACTGCATTGTGTTTTTGCGCGCATGAGCGATATGCACCCATGAGCTGGAACACACCACAGAAATGCAGAAATGTGTTCTATTTTTGAAGGGACTTCCTGGTGATTGTACAGATACACAGAACCGCGTGCCAACCTGCTAGCAGATGGCATGAGAGTGACGTCGTCTTCGTGGTCTACTTATACTACATACATTCTCTGTCTGAGGCTTGAAGCTGATGTATCCAGACCCGGGATCTGATTAATTGAGTTTTCAAAGGACTTTTATATCATTGCAGATGTTCACATGCACATAACACATGTGAACCACAAATAAATATTTTGTCAAGTTACTTTTTTTTTTAATAGTCTAGTCTGTTAATCTTTGCATTTTTTTTCTATTAAAGAAAGTATATTTATGAATAATTATGAACATTAAATACATTTAAATAAACAAATATGTAACCAAAAAAAGCAAAGAACAAACATAAAAAAGCCACAAAAAAATATTTACTGAAATCTACTTTAACATCCATCATGTGATCGATTCAGGATTTAGCAGATATAGCTTCTTTCTTTATAGCAAATCTTTTAGTATTTTTACTTGCAATTTACTGCAAAACGAATCCCCAGTTAGTTGATTACTGAATCACATCCCTATTATAAAGGTGATGCGGGACATTACTATATATACTATACTATTAGTGTCTATTAATATTAATTGAATTAGCTTTTATTTATATATTTTCAGTCTTAATTTTAACAGTTTATTTTTTCTTTTATTTATTTATGTTATGTGTCTTTGTCATTTGTTTTGGCTTTTTAGTTTTTATTAGATTTCTGTATAGCTTTAATTCATTTTATTTTAGTTTTAGTATTTTTGTACTTATCTATTTCAGTTAGTTGTCAAGGCAACATTTCAATTTTTTTCGTTGTCTACGTTTTTAAGCATATTTGTTTTTCATCTAATATTTTTGTATCTTTTCAAATGTAGTTACTGAAAAAGATTCTTAACAGTTTTAGTTAATATTATTAAAATAATATTATTAAATATTTGTATATAAGTATTTTTAATATATATATATATATATATATATATATATATATAATTAAAAATTATATTATAAGTATATAAATATTATATATATATTTAAAAGGAACATTTACTATGTATGTATGTGTGTGTACACATACATGTTGGATGATTAGTTGACCATTGTGACCCATCACTTATAAATATCTGATTTTATACAGCAATTAGCAGGTAGCAATTAGCCAGCTAGATTTAGATTAACCACTAAATCATGCCGTAGAGCTCTGTATGGGTTTGATTCACTGCAGATTGTTCGCAGAGCGCTCATGTAACGTTTGACCTGCCGGCGGCCCCGGTGGCCCTGTTTTGCAGAGGCCCATGGGAGCTTCCTGAAGCCCTGATTCAGGTCTCATTGCTTCCTGTCTATTTTGCTTGAGCTGATCAATCACAGAGACGAATGTGTCTGTCAGCGAACACGTGGCCACCTCCGCACCTGCTCGATACCCCCGCGCTGAAGCACTGCCATCTTAGCGGCTCTTGACAGATGTTCCCCACTTCGCAACATGTGCGTGTGTGCGTCTATCGCTCCTGTTTGTTTGGGCGAGGGGGCATTTAGCCATACGTGAGGATGTGTTTGCGTTTCAAATTGAATTAACTACATGATATTAATCAAATTAATGGCATATATGAAGATCTTCGTGCATCTGTCACTCCGTAGGCCCCATATTTTGCGCTTTTGCACGGTTTCTTTGTGCGTGGGCTCATGTGTACGCGTGTTCTCTCCTCACTGGCAGTATGTGTCTGGGACACAGGCATGAGGTAGCACACGGTGTCCAGATCCCTCCATCAGGGACCTCATCAGACTCTGAATTTCCTTCCCCTCTCGCCTCAGGCCATCCATATTCATTTCCTGTACTGATTTAGGCCCAATGAAGAAAGAAAGCTGGCTTCTCTTGCCCCCCCCCCCCCCCCCCCCCCCACCGGTCCTCCTGCCTGCCGCCTTGCGTGACAACACACTGTAATTGCATTGGATTAGTATGATAGTGTACACAGCATGGGTCAAATACCTATATGAGAGATCACCTCACTAGCATTCATACAATTCTTCGTTTACTTGCTGTGCCTTCATTCATATAACTGACATGCATTTTTGATGCAGTTTTGAGTTGTAATACAATCATAAATTATGGTCGGTCTGTTTTATTCATTGAAACAAAGGAAAAATATGTATTGCATTATAAAAGCCACAACAATAAAAGTGAATTGAATTGTTTGTTTGTTTACAGTATGTGGTACTTATCTAAATTAATATTGCCGTGAAATGACATAAATACAGATTGGGCTGGTTAATTGTGTCATATCACAAAAAGCACAAGTAAAACATTGTACGTGCAAATACGAAGATAAGTGCAAATACACACACAAAAAAAGTAGTTTGTACTTCTGTCATTATTGATGTTGTAATATGGAAAGTATTACCATATTACAACATCAATAATGACAAAAGTACAAACTTCTTTTTTTGTGTGTGTATTTGCACATGTAGTCTTGCGAAATCTTCCATGTTAAACCATGGTCCTGAAGAAACTTCATCTCGTTCCAATTTATACATGTTATATAGAGGAATGACTATAAAAATGCACTTGACTTAATTTGAACTAAAGCGAAAATGTTAACTTAATTAGTTGCCTAGTTAACTAGTCGGTTAGTTAACGTTACCAAAAACTGAACACGCATACAAATTCTTGCTTACGAAAAATGAAATAAATGCATATATAAATGCATATAGGTCTAATTATAACACAACAAAAAAATATGTATACATATTTAAAATAAGATTTAAATTGTGAAAAGCTAAAGTACAAATGAAAGCTAAATGTTGACTTAGCTAGTTCACATTATTTAAATGGAACATGCTCATAAGTTAAACGTGTTTATGTTAACACATTTTTATTGTAGAATAAAAGCATTATTTTATTAAACAGATGTTGCTGCAAAATGCGAATAAATGCATAAATAAAGGTAGATTTTGTGTGTTGACACACAAACCTATAGTTAATGTCACCAAAACTGAACACACATACAAATTCTTGTTTAGTCCTTAAATAAATGTTACTACGAAATGAAATAAGTGCATATATAAAGGTAGATTTTGTTTGTTGACACAAGAAAAAAACATTAAATTGTATCATATTACATACTAGCAAAAGGACAAATGACAGCTAAATATTGAGTTAACGTTGCCACACTCAAAAACTGGATGTTTATGCCATATTACGTTGTTGATCGTAAGATAAAAATGTATTTTTATAAATAAATATTGTTGTGAAATGGAAATAAATGCATAAATAAAGGTAGATTTTGTGTTGATGCAAGAAAAAGTAAAGCTCAGTGTTTTTTATCATATTACGGAAAGCAAAATCGAAATGTTTTTAAACGATTGTTGTTGAACGGAATTTAATACATGCATAAAGGTTTGTCCTAAAAGCTAAAATAGTTTCAAATCATGTAAAGCACAAGTACAAAATGGCGAGTTATTGAAAGTTAACTACATTTAAACGCTCGCAAATGTGTTGTTCACAAAGTATCACACTCTCGATTGGAGAATTAAAAAAATTTCTACATTTCTTTTAAAGTATCTATGTTGCTATTAGTATGTAGATTTTTTTGTGTGTGTGATGGATTTCTCTTTGATGTGTGCTTTTCTGGTGTCTGTCATCTTAAACAAAGAGGTGATGTGGTGCGCCAAACAAAGAGGTGATGTGGTGCGCCATTGTTGGATGTGATGATATCGTTACATTATCCGCACACGCGAGAATCAAACCCCATGATTACACTGGTGGGTGTAGCTTTTTGTTCTTCCAGGGGGGAGGAAATTGACGGTAATAAAAAAGAAGTCAGATGACTTAACTCTGTAATTACTGGCCTGTTTTCATGATCCTGTATTCTATTTAAGATCTAAGTCTCAAACGGCTGCTACTTACCAGTTAAGATTAATCCTGCCATTAAACCTTTGGCGTTTAGAGAATGCAAACTCTCTTGAAAAGGTCTGCCGGTGAGATGTTATAAGTGTAGATGTACATTAGTCTCTGGCTCTGTAAATCTTTCGCCCTGTGTTGGACATCAAACGGACACACACACACACACTGGAATGAAGTCACCTAAGGCTCAGATCATGAGTGGTAGGAATGTTCTACCGCCCACAGGCATATTGAACAGACAGATACTGCGGTTTGCAAACAGCCCACATTGATCATTATTCATGAAAGACAGTCATATGAAAGTTCTGCCTTATATAGAGACTGAGAGAGCCTGCATAAAAGATGCAGTCAGACGCGCACACATGACCCTAAATGTCGCAGAACGGGCGTGTGTTTATGTGGGCGGATGAGTTTCATGCATGTGCGACTGTTTGTTTGTTTGCTTGCTTGTCTGCAATTATAGGCTGACTCTTTTCTTTGAAAACAAATGTGAATGTGTGCTAAGTGCATATTTATTTTTATGGGCATTTGAGCCCGTATGTTTACATGCTGTAATGATTAAGTCTGTAATGAGGTGTCCGTGCACGTGTTCCTCCGCGGGCCGCCATGAGCCACTGGCACGCTGCGAAATCTCGGGCCCGTGAGTAATTGACCCGTTTTGATAAACGCCTCTGAATGACACCGGCATAATTCAACCTAAAAGTTTGCACTGTCACCGGGATGAGCTAACTGTCTCACGCAAATATATGGGTGCAATTTTCGAAATAGGTTTATAGCAATCCTTGGGAGAGGAGGGCGAGATAGTGATATTACTGACTTTATTACTCTAGCCGAACATCATTCGGCACCTTGCCCTTTTTGTACCTCCGTTTCTCTTTCTTTCCCCGCTGTCACGTACGGCTAGGGCTTTGTAGTATCGGATAACCTGTTTTCTGCTCATGGACCTTGATGAATTGCATTAAACGCAGGGCTCAGCAATAAGGGTCCGGCCAGCAGTTCACATTTTTACATGCCCTGGTGATATTTTCACTCGCCCTGAGGCTAAAATTACACGTTTAGATATTTTTTTTAGCAGCATACTATTAAATTAAGTGTCAGAAGCAATATATGTTTTTATGAACCGTTAAGATTTCATATAAGAGGATTTTCCAACAAGCACTTTACAAGAAAGTTCCACTTGTTAACATTAGATAAATAACAATGAAAAACACTTTTAGTTAATTCTAATTTACTAAGATATTACTAGAATCAAAAGTTGATTCATATGTTATTTAAGAGACCTCAGCTAAAAAGACCTAACAATGAACAGTTGTATTTTTATTTACTAACTTTAATAAAGATTAATAAATGCTGTAACAAACGTATTTCTCGCTCGTTGTTAGTTCATATTATTTAATGCATTACACTGTAAAAAAGTTGCTGCCTTAAATTTAAGTGCAATCAACAAGTCAGTTCAACTTAAATTACATTAAACTGACTTAAAAAATGAGTTGAATCTTGTATAACTTAAAAGTTATTTTGATGAGTTAAAGCAGATTTTTTTTATGGGTTTATAATTTGCTTTTTAAAAATGTTAAATGTTTTATCAAATATTTAGATTTCTTTAAAAGACCAAGTTACAACAAATAAATATTTTTTTAAAGTTAAATGTTATTAAAAGGGTAAATAATTAGCAATAATTAAATCAAATGAATAGAAAAATCAATAAATATAATATAATTTAAACGGACTGTTTTAATGTGGAATAAATATTTACATTTCTTGAATCACAAGAAAAAATGATCTTGCATTTGCTATATTTTCGATTTTTGACAAAACGTTGCCGTTTTGTGTTTTATTTTAGTGCTGATAATGGAGAAAAAATGGAAATCCATCAGATTGTCATCTTTGGTTATTTGCATGATGTCTCACTGTTCTTTCAGTGCCTCACTTCATTAGCAACTTTTAGCGGCTGACCTGAACCTCGGTTGAGGCCTGTAAATGTTATTAGTCACTTTAGGTGTGGCAAAATATTGCTGTTATATTATTTATTTTTAGTGTTGTTTTGAGATATTGCTATGTCTCTCTAGTGTTTCAAACAGAAAGCTTGATGTACTGCATATTTTCATAAATTGTCATGGCAGTCTAGGCTTTTGTTACATTAGGATAATTAGACATTTTCTGTAAACTATTATTATCAGTAATTAAGTGCAATTACGTTTTTTTGGATTTGAACTGTGTGCTGTATTTATTTTTTTGGTTGTGCGTCAGACCTCTCCTGGATCGGGTTCGTAACCCTTACACAAAAAACATAGGGGGCAGCCTATACAGTCGCGATATACAGGGTCCCTATAATGCATCCATTTAAATAAATGCGGACAAAAGAATCACTGTTTCAATGCCATCCAGCTCTGATCCCACAAAACCTTGGACCACTCCCTTCTTGGCTCCCAGTGAATACTTCCCTTAGTGCCGTGATCGGCGTTGACTGAAAAAGTTCCTTATTCTGCACGGCTGAAGGCTTGTGGGCTGGGAAATGGGCTCTGTTGACTGGCAGCAATCAATCATAAAGCAGGAACGGGCTAATGAAGAAGACCATAGTTTATTAAAGGGCTTGTGGGGAAGATATTACTGCAGGTCCCGGATTTAGCTGAGGATATACACACAGGCTCTAACTGTAAAGCTACAGAGGTGTTTACCCAACACTGCTGTCCATTATGTGACCTGCTTGTGAATATGACCCATTTATAAAATAACATTTACCGTGTGCCACAGAAAAAGAACATTAGTGGATATATAGGGTCTGAGGTGACATTCACGCAGTAGTGAAATGCATTAACCAACAGGTTTCAGGCTGCAAGATTAGCAATGTTTGGCTGAATTACAGCAGGTTGTTTAATTGATTTCCATTCACTAAACTGATGATGAACATTGTCTAGAACATAAACAGAACAGCTTTTTTGGGTGTCCAGGCACATGAAACAATGCTAAATTAAATAAATTATTTATAATTTTGTGTGCATATACCATTCAAACATTTGGGGGTCAGTGTATGTATGTGTATTATTGTATTATATATCACTAATTATATATAACTGATTCATATATATATATATATATTTTTTTTAATATATATTTATATATTTTTTTAAAAAAAAATTTAACACATTTATTCAGCAAGGATGCATTAAATTGATCATACGTGATAGTGGAGACTTTCACAAAGTGTGTCAAAAAATATGCAGCAGCACAACTGTTTTCAACATGGATAATAATAAATACTTCTTGAGCTGCAAACCATCATATTAGAATGATTTCTGAAGTAATTATGCTGAAAATTCAGCTTTGCGTCAAAGGAATAATGAATTTAAAAATATATAAAAAATATAATAGAAAACAGTTATTTTAAATTATAATAATATTTCACAATTTTACAGATTTTACTGTATTTTGATCAAATAAATGTAGCCCTGATAAGCAAAAAAAGTAAAACATTCTTTACTGACCCCAAACTTTTGAATGATAGATTGTGTCTACTGTATCTATATATTTTACCTTCATTTTACTTCTTAAATGAAACATTTCATAACAACAATGGCAATTTCAGAGCAAGATACATAATGTACTGACATCCGTCTTAAAGGGATAGTTCACCTAGAAATGTAAATTCTGTCAGTAATTACTCGCCCTCATGTTGTTCCAAACCTGTAAGACCTTCGTTAATCTTTGGAACACAAATTAAGATATTTTTGATGAAATCTGAGAGCTGGCTCACTCCTTCATAGTCTGCTAGGTAATTGATATCTTGCCAGCCCAGAAAAGTAGTAAAGACCTCGTTAAATAGTCCAAGTGACTACAGTGGCTCAACCATAAGTTTGTCAAGTGACAAGAATACTTTTTGTGTGCAAAAAAAACTAAAATAACGACTGATCCATTACCTAGCAGCCTATGAAGGAGTGATCCAGCTCTCAGATTTCATCAAAAATATCTTAATTTGTGTTCAGAAGATGAACAAAAGTCTTACAGGGTTGGAACAACATGAGGGTGAGTAATTACAGACAGAATTTAAATTTTTGGGTGAACTGTCCCTTTAAAAAGTCTGAAAAATATAACTTAAAAAAGTGTATTGGCCAGCCCTAGCTTTACTAAAAGATAAACAAAAGTGGTCAAGAAATGACCCTACGAGACGCGAAATAATATTTCAGGTTGAGTTAAAAACAGTTGGCTCATTAAATCACTGGGCTGGGTTAGATGATTCAGATCCATAATTCAGCGTTGGAGGAGGATGTTGACGTTTAACATTGAGCGCTTCTTGAGGAAGAAAGGTGAGATTCCTCAGACGAAGGGGCACACTGAGAGTTTAGAAGACAAATGAGCAGCGAGGGAGTGAAAAATGCAAAGCAGATGTTTTTTAGCCATTTTTTTAATGGCAGTGAAACATTACTGATGCCATTACTGAGCTCTTTTATGGCTTCTTTTAATCCTTCCTCCCGCCCGAGGAAAGGAACCCCTTGTGGTGCAAAGCAGCCTCTTTGCTTTAGAGCGACAATTTGAAGCCATTTCCAATTCATTTCCTAATCTGCCATGAGGCTTTGCAGGGCTTCTTTTGCAATTATTATTTTTCTGAGAGACAGAAAAAAGGCAGAATAGTGGAAAGTCGCACTTCTTTCAGGTACATTTTTTGTAATCCTTCGGATGCGTATTTCTCAAAGTCATCGCTCGCAGTGACGCAAATATGGCTCACGCACTCATTTCCTTTTTTATTTACAAAATTATAAACAAAGACGCCAAAGGCTCCCACACTCCCTCAGAGTTAGCAACAGGGGCTTTTTCTCTGCAGTTATGTAGCATCCATCTTTCAGCATTTTTGAGGCCAATATCTCGGAAGGGTCAGTGAATCAGTGTAAGTATATGGAACACCCACGCCACTCGAATCCGAGCATCTGTCCAGATAAAATCCCGGTTGCTCAAAGGAAACGATGGATGCATTTGAATAACGAGGGCCCGTCCCGCTATTAAAAGCTGATTGTAAAATGTGTGGCCAGGTGCTAGCAGATCAGCATGATGGGTAGCCAGCGGTGAGTTGTGTCTGCTGCCTGCATTAGACTCGTCCTATAAAGCTCACAGGAGCACTTCCAAGGGTCTGGGCCTGGGCCGAAAATGAGAAGGAGATGAACTGGAAGGCTCCATCTCTGCGTCCAGCGGGCTGTATATCACAATGATGGCAGCCGCATGGGCGTGTGTGTAAATGCGCCGCTCATAAATATCTCTCTCCCCCCCCCCCCCCCACTCTGATGGCGAAGGCGAAGGGATGTCGCTGTCGGAGTGATTGAATGCTCTTCGTCCTGGCTCTCGCTGGCCCACCGCTGAACACTGGCCTGGGGGGCTCTGCTAGCACACATGCACCGCTGAACTGTTTGTTTTTTGAAAAACTCTTGTCAAGTTTCATCTCGAATTAACTATGCATCCCTAAAACCTTTTTACTGGAGTTTTGTTGCAAAGTATTAGGGACGGGCAAAAAGATTGAGAATTTATTATATTTTCCCGTAGTAAATTCACTTTTTATTTGTGAAGATAAGAATCTTAATCTAAAGGCTGAAGTTCACCAGCACTATCAGGCATTATATAGTACTAGCTTTGATGTTTGGTACACCAAACAGGAAGTTTTCTTAAATGCATATTTAGGAAAGTATGTACTTACGGAAATGGAGTCAAATCATGTCATTATGTTTTAGACAGGGCACCTCTCTCTTTTTCTCTCACTCTCTCTTTCTGCCACATACACACAGTCTCTAACAGACATTTTAGATAACAATACCAGCAATTAGCTTCAGTTGCTTTGTTATAATTGGGGGCAAGGGGGGTTATTCATTCATTGAGATTTTTCCCCCCGTAATTGCATACTTACACATCACTCAAGCCTTCATGCGCATTTCCTTTTTTTTCCTTTTTTTTTTTGAGTCACTAGAAGGTCCAACATCTGCTCGCAGGTCGACGGCTCTCTTGAAAACTGCTGTCTTTTTTCCTTTTTGGGTCCACGGCTGTCTCTTCCCTCATATGACCGAGCTTTGACACTGTCCAGGTCCGCCCTAGTTGGCAAAGGAACGAGCGATAGAGAAAGGGAGAGTTTATTTCCTGTTCTTGTGAATCATATATCAGTACAATTCCCCTCTGTGCTGTTTGGCAACGGCGGAATGACGGGTGTCATTTATCATACGGACTGAAAGAGGCTGTGGGAAAAGGGATTTGAATTCTTTTGGAGGTGTGTAGATTCTCCTTAGTGGAGGATCATTAAAAGGAGGGGGTTTTTCAGCAGGGGGATATGAGTGACTCCTGGTGCTTTTTTTCCCCGTGTGCTGAAGAACTGGCTGCGTCAATCCCTCACTGTCTTAAATTGAGGATTTAAAGCACTCCGGTGGTTTTGTGAGGTGCAGAAATGTGCGTTGTGATGGGTAGAAATGCTTTTCGTGTGATTAGTATCTCAGAGCTATGTGCGAGTTTAGTAACAAGTCTACAAATCATCTCTAATCTGTCGTCCGTGAATACGAATCGTTGGCACTTTTTGGATGCACTTTTATTTGTGTTGCTTTGCTAGGGAAAGCATCGCAATTGCATACTTGGGGTTAGGGATTTGAACAAACCCCACGCCATATGTATAAAACCTGGGTACATAAATCGTCCCGCACCGTTTGTTTTAGGGATACTCCAAATTGTAAGCTTTTTTGAGCAGAGGATTTCTATTCTATTTCCATTTTTATCTGGCAAACGATAAGATGCATAAAAACAAGAGTAATATCAAGAGACCAGAATACCATACAGACTTGGAGTACGGGCTCCTTTCACTTACGGTGCTTAGAAACCACCTAACAACCACACTAGCAACCCATAGAAATATGCAAACAACCAAACAAATGCAAACATCGAAATGGAAATTAACACATTGAATTAAAAAAAAAAAGTAAGAATGAAAAAGTATTTTCTTGTAAAAGGCACTCCAATAGAGTACAATAGTCGGGTTCTGGAAGTAAAAACTCCATTAATTTTCTCCATAGGGAAATGTATTTTTAACGATAACTTATAAACTTTTAAAGACAGTCTTACTGTAAGCTACGAGGTGTTTAATCGATAGCATTTGCTTCTGTTGAAGCCGTCATCCTGCATTATTTCAGCGTAGTTTTATAATAATTGTGTTTAATTTGTGGTGAAAAAATGCATTACCCATGATGCTGTACAGAAAACCACCATTTCAATCACCACATGACATTCCAAAAACATCACTTTTGCCCCGCAGGTGGTCCGTGGAAAGGCAAAATAAAATATAAAATAATATTTTTTACCTTCATTTTACCAGGAATCCCCATAAAAAAAATAAAAAGTAAAAAGAATATGTAGGCCTATATTGATATAAAATTTAAATTAAATTGTCAGGTTATTGTGTGATTACTAAAATAGGCTAGTGGTGCTCGGCCGTGACGTTCAAGTTCAGTGCCGTTAGAACCACAACATGGATCGGTGGATAGCAACAGGTTCTCTGAAGAGGAAAGCGGCAGAGGCAAATATTTTGCCATTATATAAAATATTTGTCTGATTATAATTTCACCAACAGTAATTCTGGATTGCCTCCACGAAACAATTAAATAGGAAATAAGCAAATCAGAACACTGCAAGCCAAAACAGCAGTATGCGCGCAAGCGTGAAACGCTAGTGTTTCTTCTTGGTGCGTATCTTTTACTGGGGTCTACAACACGTCGCACGATTGGAGGTAGCTCGTCAAGGGGCCGTTCACATATCGTGTCTTTTGCGCTATCAAGTTCATTATTTCATGTAGGCGCGCGGCAAGTGCGCTCATAATTGATGTGACGCACTCATTTTTTTAGGGGCAGCGAGATGAAAACACCTCAACTATTCATAATGGCGCAAACGCACCGCAGTTCATGTGACAAAAACAAACAAATCAGCTTCATCCTTTCCGTAAACATTGAAAGCTCAGTCAATGAAGAATGTAAGAATGCACGTGCACCCAAACACTACGTGTGTTTTTCTCTTCTCCGTAAATAAATCTTGTAGCAGAGCTACAGCAAGCGTTTTTCGGTGGTGGAAATCTATTAGCTTCTAAGCACAACTAAGTTGTGGAGAGCGTGCATAGCAACGACAGATGGCACGGGAAAATCGGACCGAATTTTACTATTAGCTAATAATAAAAGATAAGCTAATGTGCATCGATGTAAATGTCAAGTAATTTATCTTTTTTTGACTCATTCTTTTTATAAAAATGATTTAAAGGCTGAAATATGTGAGGTTTATCTTTTTATAAAACCTTTTTTGTTAACTTTATTTGGATTTCATTTTACTATATGTGCCTATAGGGGTGGCAGGGGTTGGCGGCAATGTAAGTATCTGGATATTTGCCGCGGGGCGAGGACTTCGATTACCTCTCTCTTTTTTGACCATACATGTTTGCATCCCTGAAATGAACCTGATTATGCCCTCGGGCGCTTGAGTAAATAAATTAATTAAATATGTGGCAGCCGTTGTGTGCAGTAAACTTTCTTTTAAGAAGCTGTTGTACTGATGTGATGACCAGTTATAGTTTTAATGTTAGTAAGCCTATTTAGAGGTGCGGATTAATTCAGGAAGGACTGTGTGTAGATATATTTTATTATGTGTATTATGAGGTGGTCCGTGAAAATTCTTGATTACAAATAGTGGTCCACACACACAAAAAGTTTGAAAACCCCTGCCCTATGGGAGAAATGAATGGAAAAAAAATGAAAAAGCGCCGCTGAAAAAGTGGGCAGACACTGTTGCACTGTGTAATCTTTGTTTTATATTCATTGTGGTGGGAAATTTTGTGTGGCCTATTTTCTTCAAAAACTAAAAATCTAGTATAAGACATTGTATTTGTATAAAAGATTGTATTGAAACAAATAACGTCATTTTGATACTGTCATGTTTTCTGCAAACACACATTTTTCCTATCTTCTAACTAAGCTTTGCCATCAATGGAAAAGCTGCATTCGCACTTAATTAGATTCAGCATTGCCAATCAAGCTCAGCACCTGTCATGAAGACTGCCGATTTTGACGTTTCATAAGCATTGATCACATAAAGTGATTGTTCAAAGACAAGGTTGTGATAGCTCACAGTGTTGTGCTTTATTTTTTACCCACATGAGACAAAACACCATCTCAACCTCCCATTGTGGTGTACAAGTGTAAACCTAAGAGTCTCGTGATCGCACAAACAAATCACACCCAGCAGGGGTCTGGTTACCCTTGTCAGGCTTTCTTTCTCACCACCTTATTCATGTTTTGGGGGAGGGCAGACGGCTTACCCAGAGTGTTTTTTATTTGCTGGAATGATCAGGATTTGTTGTAGGGATCGAGTCAGGAAACCCTGATCTCTCTCTCTCTCTACATGCTGCTCCTAACTGTGGATGGTATACTGTCAGGTTTATGGTGGCATACTCTGAATCAGAGGTGCCTCTGGGGTAAATGGAAAAATTAGACAGTCTCCGCAGCTTAGGTGGTCTCAGCTGGGCGTTACTGGAAGAAAGAGACATCAAATGAGAATCTACCACTGGCAAGTGAAGCATGTTCACAAGGAATGGGTTGAGAATAATATCCCTCTCAAATCCATTATAATCACTTCAGAGTGAGATGAGAGCTTATCAAACATCAGGATATCACAGATAGATAAATGAGAAATCATTTGTCATTGCATCCTATAAATAAAATACAAACTAATCAGTGTTGAGGAAACTACTTTGAAAGTGAAGCTTGACAAGCCGATTTACTTTCTTAATGCACATTTTTAGACTAATTGTGAGCAATTCATGACAGCATCACATCATTCCAATTTTTTAAAAGTTTGTTTAATGTGTTATAATATATATAATGACATTCTAGTAGAGCTTTCACTGTTCCCTCAGATTGTAAGTGTTTGTGCACAAAGCAGTATCCCTTTAAAAAATACCAATGTAGTTTTTTTATTGTTACACACTGCTATAAAATAGCTGTTTGTTCGAAAATAGATGTTAGTGGATAGGCCACACTATTGAAGTATTGAAAAATGTGGTTAAGTGAGTGGTGTTGTTCATTTTAGTTAGTTACTCCCCAACACTGAAACTAATGAATGTAATATTGTCTAAACAGCTCATTAGATCTGTCCTTTGATTACCGCTGTTAACATATGCATCTGTAAGAATCTCCCCATCAAAGAGCCCACACACCAGAAAGCGTAACTAACCCACTTGAAGCCCTCGCTCTGTATCTCTTCAGATTGTGTGTGTACGTTGACATTGTTTTACCAACTCATCCAAATGTGTAATTGCAATTATAGTCCCCTGATGACTCCCCAAGGGGTGCATGATTGCAATTAGAAAGAGAAAATGTTAATTAATTAAGCTACTCAAAGAGAAGAGCAGGATTGGTTTAACTGTGGACGTCTGACCGGAAGACACCTTGGAGAATTACCTCGACTGTTTAGATGTAGATATCTACTGTGTCCCCCTCACATCTGTTTAAGTTGGGACTATATACAGTGTATGCATATATTTGTAACGGAATGCAAGATTTTGGTGCTGTTGCTGGGTAAAACAAACCAATTAATGTGGTTTCATTTGAATACAATGACAAAACGTAGGCGACAGCTATTTCATTGTTATATCCTTTAGCATACTGAAAAGCCAAGGGCCTAAAACTTGTTTCTTCTGGACACAGCAGTTCATTGGGTTATTAGGCTGGGTCTCAGCAGAAACAGTCATCTAGATTGTGACCATTGTCTGTGATTGATGACCCAACCTTTAGTTGCTGAGCTGGTATGTTTGTTCCTGTGTAATTGTCTTCCAGATGGCTAGGCTAAGTGTTCGTTAACACGTTTATGGTGGCATTGTTAAAATTGATGGCTTGGATGCTTGGTTTTCAAAAGATGTAGTACACCAGATCGTCGTCCAAAGAGTTGAGACTGTAACAAAATAACACAGAGGACTGTCTTTTGTCTGAGCTGTGGCATTTTTTGTTTTTCCTCTCTTGATAGTGTCACATGAATCCTGGGGCTCCGTTTATAAAACGCACTTCATCCTGAATTCCACATTTCCGGTCTTGTGTTAAAAGTGAGGGAGGGAAAAGTCCGTATTTATAAATGCAGAAGCTGACTTGAAGATGATTTTATACATGTGCTGATTGAAAAACATGCATATGCCGATATTAGCGATTTAAAAAATGTTTTTCATATTTAATCGCATGCTCATTTCCACCATTTTTACATTACATCACATTTGCCATTATCTAACACTCACTTAAAGTTAATCTTTAAAAACGTTAATATTTTTCATACTGTACATTATAATGTTGGGATATCTAAATTAACTTGTAGCATTTAAAACAATTGAATTAATTTTTTAGGGTTTTTTAATTGATTTAGAATAAAAAACAATAGTATTGAATTTTAAAAAGTGTGATTGGCTGAATTAATTGACATTTTTAGCGATATTTTTTTATTTGGACTTTTGTGGCAATTCTGTAACATGCACTTGATTTTACGATTTGCCAGTTATGTTTAGGATAATTTTTGCATACAGACATTATATAAAGCTTTCGTAGGAAATTACCATACATGTTTAAGAGCATTCTATGCAAATCTTTATAAATTAAGCTCCAGGTTTGCTTTCTTCCAAAAAGTCCTAAAATGAACGTTTCCAACTAGTCATATCTTGTGAAAGTCACGTTCATGTAAAGTTCATTCGCATCAAGAGCCCTTAAAGGTGGTTTGAAAAATGTTAAGAAATGTGTTTTGTGTACCTCTCACTGAACCCTCAGCCTGAGAGAATCTGAGAGATCGGAGGGGAAAATGGATATAGGTGGCAGTGCTAGTCA
Organism: Siphateles boraxobius; assembly: GCF_051911475.1. Taxonomy (NCBI): domain Eukaryota; kingdom Metazoa; phylum Chordata; class Actinopteri; order Cypriniformes; family Leuciscidae; genus Siphateles; species Siphateles boraxobius. The sequence goes on along the minus strand of NW_027509205.1, from coordinate 17,820,873 downwards.
TCAATCATGGTCCCTCAAGAGAAGGTGCAGCTAAAACTGGACTGAAGTGCTATCTGTCAGCTGCTGCGATACAGACGGTGCTGTGCAGCCCGGGCCCGTATCGCTCCACCATCAGCTCACGGCAGCATAAACTGCCATGTAAACACAGGCAGGTGCTAGCCTTGCGCGCAACCTACATAGCCTTACAGAAGGTCAGAATTGTACTGCTAGCTTTCATGAGGAGAATTTCTCTTTAATGCTTGTCATAGGTTTGTCATAGGTTTGCCATAACTTTAGCAGCAGTATACAATAGAAAAGTAGCTATAACCTTTGAAAATGTACCTTTTGTAGCAAAGAAGCTAGTACTCAGAGAGGCATACTGTTGTGTGCTAGCTGTGATAAACACAAGTTTTGTCCTAACTTTAGTCCAGTTTATTATAGAAAAGCAACTAGATTAAAAAAAAAGCTATAAAATCAATTTGGACAATGTTTGCGGAAAGAAATGCTCCTAAAACTTTTAGTAGTGGCAAATAAGCTAAGCTATTAGCCAGAGAGCCTTAAGGAGAATACTTCGGTGGTGCTAGCTGTGATAAAGTGCAGTTTATTATAGAAAAGCAGAGAGATCAAAAATAAAAGCTAAAAAATTGAACTGGACATAATGTTTGCTGAAAGAAATACCAATTGTAAAAATCTTGAAAATATACCTATCATAGCAAAGAAGCTAGTAGCCAGAGAGCTGCTGTTGTGCTAGCAGTGTGTGTCATAACTTTAGCACTGTATACTATAGAAAAGAGCCAAGATAAAAATTAAAAGCTATAAAATCGAACCGCGGAGGACAGGATGGTCGGTTTACAAACTTTAGGGAAAATATATGCTGCCATTAGCTTTGTCTCACTGTTGAATAAAGCCACCAGGCGCTTCTCCCCTGATGTCAGGCAGCAGCTGTCGATAGCTCTCAAGATGGATAGCCGTTCTGCATGCCTATTGATTCGGCACAGGCCACAGATATAAGTATCATTTGTCATTTCTGGAATGATATGGAGTCCTAGTTAAAACCCAGAGAGGGGATATGGCCGTGCCTGGTGGGGGGAGGTGGAGGAGCAGGTTGTCGGGCTCTTTTGATGAATGGCTCTACAGCTTTTTGGTTTTGTCTGGGAACGAAGGGGGCCATTTAAGCAGCTATTTGCTTTCACTGCATTCCAAGAACAACAAGACAGCAAGTCCAGAGGCCTGAGCCGCCACCGCTGCGAACAGGGTGGTCTGACCCGACGTGCAGGGGAGAGGGTGGGATCGGCGCTGGAGCAAGTGCGTGGGTAGGTGCGGACTGAACAAGACTTTGGTCTCATTGTGGTTTCCGCTGCTGATGTGAGATTGATAAACCTCAGGGTTATATTCAGGTTGAGTATACATCAATTTGACATGCACATCATTCTGACGTCGCAGCACTTACCTTCCAGAATCATATTTACATTCCATATACATCAATTAATATGCTGCCATCGTTAGTGCACTATGCCGAGAGGTCTGTGACAAACAAATAAAACGCTAGTCAAACACAGAGCAGCTCCATAGAATCCCCCGGTGACTTCGCTTTGATTATGTTGTGCATTTGGGAGGCCAGCCAACAGGAGAGCGGACTTCATTATTGTATGGATCATCTTTTAAGACCATTTAAGATCACAGGGCCCCGAGTCGAGTAAATACCCCAAGACAAAGAGACTCTCTCAAGTTTATTGAGTTTCTTGGTGCTTTCGCATAACAGAATGTAATTCTTCATACATTCATCTTTGTTGAGAATCAAGTACCGTTCTTTTTTTTTGTTGATAGAATCAAATTCGAGTTATGTCATTGCAGGTTGCCGACAGCAGACGGATAGAAAAGATGTGGCACTAAACCTGGAAACCTTCAAACAGAGGAATGACATGTAATTACTTCAGGTGTCCATCAAACTATGTTTGAAAATGTCAGCATGGGATCCGACATGATAGATTTACAACTTCTGAATCTGGCGAAAAATAATTACTAGATTGAATACCCAGACCCAGGGTTTATGGTTGATGTAACACTTCTTTCGATTTTCTCTACCTCTTGCTAGGCCCCAATAGTGTGTGTTCCACAGTATTACACCACAGGAGCACTATTGTTGCTGCAATTTCTTTTTAGGAACCGCCAAAATGTCATCGTCCTGCTGGAGGGAGATTTCTGTGTCTCTTAGTACGCTCACACTCACACACATTCCCACAGAGCCATGGTGTAAGGTTACAGTCTCAGGCATGACTTGCACTAAGTGGCCAAGTCAGGAGGAGGTCTGGCCTCTGACGTAAGACCCACGTCCATGTCTTTTGAAGCACTGACAGCTGAGGACAGTGACATAAGTAACAATAAAAGAAGCATCTGAGTTCTCAATGCCTCATTGTTCACGTCACAGTTTCACTGAACGTCAAAGCCTGGCTGGACATTTATACTCACATCCAGTGATGATGAGTCAAAGCCATGCATTACTGTCAAGTTACCCGTATTAAAATCCTTAACAATGCAGTCTTCAAACGGAGGGATGTGTAAGTTACACTTTTATGCACAGCAACTTACATTTTATGATTTCAATAAGGATGATGCAATGCAATCATGTAGAAAAAAACATTTAAAGCCGAATTCGGTTTGATACCACAATTAAAATTCTGTTCAAATTCAGTAATTTAAAAGGCCTTCTCAAATCAATTCTGAATGGTGTACAAATCAAAACAAACTGTTACATATTCACATCCGTCAACTTCTCTGCCTTGCTATGAGACAAAATGTTGATGGATCAAGGTTCATTCCTTGTGGGGCTTGAACCAGCAACCTTCTTTTTACTGGCCCTGAGCTTTAGCTGCTACACCACACTCCCCACAGGGAGGTCATGTAGTGCGTTCGCTCAATGCTACGACCGAACAGCATTTAGTTGGGTCCCAGGGTCTTGCACTTCACCTCGTTCCCGTCTTTGCAACCATCTCCATCTTGTTCCAGGCTATGTATAACAGCACAGCACAGTTCGCGCTTGGATCCCCTCGGAGAAGTAGTGCATGAATTGATCCCATCCTCCCTCTATAATGCCTCTTTCCTCCAACGGAACAAACAGGCGGCGCGTGCATGCCGCCCAGGACAGATGTTCGGGATTACTTTCACCTCGCTGCTTCATTGTATGCACTTTGGAGGATCCCAGCTGATGTGGAGTGCTGCCTCCTCAGTTTGCCTGCCACTGCCTCTACAGGGCACATCTCTTCTCCAGCTTTATCTTTCTATCCCACTCTCCTGTCTCGCTGTCTTTCTCTTTCCCTTTGTACTCCTGACATCCGTCACTTCATAGCAGAAAAGAGTCGCTTTGCTTTTGCAAGCGGCCGCTCTCCAAAATTTCTTCGCAACCGCCAAGTAGCTTAAAAACTGTCCAGCGTCTTTGTCTGGACAAACTGAGATGTAAACAGCATTTTTCTGCTTTTACAAAGGTGCCGCTACACGCTCTGCTAGGATATTTGGAGACGCAGTCCCAGTCAGACACCTGTACAGACGGCGTAGGGATGTAGAAAACACTCGTAGCAGCTAGTCGGGAGGGAAAGCAGGTGTGTATTTGTGCGTGTTTCGTGAAGTGGAAAGCCATTGAGCAATGAGGCCCCTCGCTGAGAGGAAAGGAGGGGGAGTGACGTTATCTCCTCGCCAAGCGTCTATCTAATCTGGCCACTGTGAGCCACGGGCGGAAGTGGGAGCAAGACCGGGGACGGGGCCTCGCCGCATCTTTAATTACCGCTGATATCACCGCGGAGAAGAGGGGGAACGAGAGAGAGAGGAGCCTGCGTTCACTTTTTAATTAAGGCTCGGTAGTGTAACTCGTCAATGTACATTATTGGAAGAATGAACGTCAATGCCATTGCTTTTTCGCCCCCTCCTTTATCTCTGTCAATGATTCAAAGACATGATTTATGGTCGCTCGCCGTCTTTCAGGATCATCCATCAAAGCACTGGGCTCCGCCGCCGCCCGCCCGTTGTAAATCATTCTGAAAGCCTGTCACTCATTTCCATTAACCGTTCCTCTGTCGCTCTGGTCCCCGCCTCCCTCACCTCCTCTCTCTCTCTCTCTCTCTCTCTCTCTCTCTCTCAGTGTCTCCCTCTCTCTTTCTCCTCATCTTCCTCCCCCTGTTGGTGCACAACCTCCAGTCACGTGGGGGTACGTGTTCCATCTCGCCGCCTCCCCTTCTCTGCTCTTTTTCCATAAATTAACCACTTTCAGACGTGCTTTGGAGGAAGGGGCCATGCCATTCCGTTATAGCGAGACCCCCCCCCCCCCCACTTCATTATTGGTTAATACCCCTCAGCAGCCCGGAATCTCAAAAGGGCCGATGGGTGGATGTGATCATTATGTACACTGATAAGTAATTCACTTAGCAACTTAACACCAATAGCGCTGAAAGCAGGTCACTCTGAATTAGGTATTAAAAAAAGAAACTTTTTGGAATAGGGATAATTTACAAAACTAATTATATCAATGTATTTGTTAATATAAATAGATATGCTTACATCTTAACCCATTTTAGGATATAACTGACACATAACTCTGTACTAGTATTGGCATTATAGTATGATTTAATGACAATCTTTTTTTCATAAATTGGTGGTTAGATCATCTACTTTTTGTTTGGAATAATTTACTTGGCATCATTACAGCCATGAAGATTTAATTCTGTGGAACAAATCATTTGTTACTCTGCCACTGATACAAGATCGAAGCGTATTAGTCATTCAAAGCGGGAACTCGTTTACCCATCAAGTCAGTATGAAACTTAAGGAAGTGACTCATGCTGCTTCATGGGCTATTCAAAGTTAATGCTGTAGGAACAGGGTTAGAATCTGTACTTTCTGTTGTGGTTTCTCCATTCCTTTTCCAACTAAATTGTCTATGCGGTTTGAAATCCCGCTGCCCTTAAACGGCATCTTTACTCCTTTGACAGCACATGCAGCAATGCTCTTTTATGAAGTGGGGAAAAAAAGTTGACTCAAAAGAGGACTGTCAATCTCTCTCAGTAGCTGACACTGCTCTACGGGGAGCTTTTGGCCTTTCAATTGAGTGGATTTCTTTTTCATTCTAATCAACAACTCGATATCAACGCAACAAAATATCCACCAACAGCAGAAAAGTAGCGTTGAGGGGGGAAACTTTTCAGGGAATGCCTTTGCCAACACTTCTCACAATTCAAGCAGCCATTGTCTGCAGCGCAGGCTGTCGCCGAGTGACAACGCTCTCCCGGCGCATCCTGAAGTCAGTGCTTTTCAAGCAAACGGCGGTCCCTAATCATCGCGCGGAGGACGTCTGACAACAACTCCCGACAAATTCGCCATTAAAATGAATAGTAACCATGAACAGAGGGTCTGTTTTGGAAGCGTTTCCCTTTCTCTCTCTCTCCCTTTGGTGTACGCTTCCCGCTGTGTTGCAGCTTTTGGCGTGAGAGTTGTCTTCCCTCACTTTATTTGTGCCACCAAACAGCCTTTGGTCCCACAAGAAGCTGACAGCCCCACGCTTCTGTTGCAAATACACTGGGATGTCTCATTGTATTTAATGAAGGGAAAAACTGGCTATCTACTATTAATGAACTTGGAATATAAAAAATGCATCCTTTGCTGAAAACAGCACAAAACTGCTTGTATTAGGCAAATTGGCAACTGGAGGGGGGCCAGAATCTAATGAAAGATCCATAGAATATTTGCTAGGGGAGGGAGGGTACATGAAAATGTAAATAGTTTTAAAGGGGTAGTTGACCCAAAAATTACATTTCTGTCATCGTTTACTCACTCTCATGTAGTTTCAAACCGCTACGACTTACTTGAAAAGTATCCTGGTCTTTCTTCTCCATAATGAAAGTGAATGGGGACTGGGAAACTCCAAACTGACAAAACAAAAACACACCATAAATATTGTTTGTTTGACTCATCCATTTAGAAAGACTTTGCATATAATGCATTATTCAACCAAAATTCGAAATTCTTTCATCCTCTCAATCCTAACCAATTTTTTCCAGGGGACACAAATGTTGAGATTTTAAAGAATATCCTGTTCTAACTTTGCCATATAATAAAAGTGAACAGGGACTGGTAAACTATTAAAACATTTAAAAATAAAAATAGCACCATGAAAATTAAGCCCATAAGATCAATTAATATAGCCTTTTTTAAATTAGGGACATTAGGGCACATTAATGTGATTGATTACAAAGAAAATGTAAAATGAAAAATGAAAGACATATATGTTGAAAAAAAAAGTCCCCAAATGAAGATTGTAGGGAAATTCCCTTATTACTAAATTTACATGTATTTGATTAATGCCGTTAATTTGATTAGAATTGAATTCACAGTGTCAATGATGACAGAAGTTTTGTTTTGGATGAACTATTCTTTCAAATGAGAGCAATTAAAATCATTTTTCAATGAAAATCTTGTCCTCCAGTGTAGTTCTTGCATCAGGTTTGATGTCACTGTGACATCAAATGTGTAGACCATCTAATGACACCTTATTTGATTTATTCTGTTCATAAAATATCATATGTCATCATTAGATTTTAAATAAGTTGTATGGATATTGTATGATACTTTTATGGTGCTTTTTGACACATTCACTTGCATTATATGGATATATTGTAATTGATATCGACAGTGGTGGACAGAAACAAAGTATTTTTACTTTGTTACTGCAATTAAAGGTATAGTTCACCCAAAAATTAAATTCTGTCAACATTTAATCACCCTCATGTTGTTACAAACCTGTATGAATTTCTTTCTTCTGTTGAACACAAAAGAAGATATTTTGAAGAATGTTGGTTGATGGGCCCCACTGACTTCCATAGTATTTATTTTTCTATGGAAGTCAATCACCCATATTCTTCAAAATATCGTCTTTTGTTTTCAATAGAAGAAAGAAACTCATACAGGTTAGGAACAACAAGAGGGTGAGTAAATAATGACAAAATTTAAATTTTTGGGGGAACTATCCCTTTAAGTACATTAAAAATAAAGTACTTCTACTTTGAAAAGCAGTACTTAATACTTTTACTGGAGTAATATTTTATTAGGGTATCCGTACTTTGACAGAAGTACTTGATATGTTTTCTTCGTCTACCAATGCATGTTGATATTGAAAAGACACCTTTTGTGTTCCACAGGAGAAAGGAAGTCATAAACATTTGGAAATAACATGAGGGTTAGCAAAAGAAAACATTCCCTTTTTCTTTTTTATCTAAAGTTTGAAATCTGTTAAACTTGCCCCTTGATAAGAAGTGTCAGCAGCTTAAATCTCTTGGCATTACACGAAGTCTTCAATAGTTTTTGAAGGCATATTAAGATCTTCCAGATATTAATTTTAGTGGTTGACTAAAAGCAGTCTATAGATATGCAACGTCTCGCACAGTGTCAAAAGAAGAGTGCTTGGTTTGTCTTAACAGGTCGTGATCATCACTTCTTTAAAGGGTAAGTTCTGCGTTTTACAAGTAAAGCCCTGTTTTAAGATCGTTTCTGATGAAATCAAACGGTTAAGATTAAAATTTGGACAAATGCTGCTGTCCCGAGAATTTTAGGTTTTTGTTTTAACACCCCCCCCCCCCCTGGGGTGTTCACTGATATGTTCACGCAGAAATCGCTGCAAAAGAGGCTTTCCAACAGGTGTTTTACCATTCGTTGTAAAACTGTGGACCTAATTTTCCAACGCCTCACAACCGGACATTCTTCCAAAAACTACGATAAAACCTATTGGAAAGCATCTTTTGCAGCGATTTCTGCGTGAGCATATCAGTGTACACCCCAGACCACTCGGTGAGTTTCACGTCTTTGTAAACTAAAGTTTAATGCGTTTATATGAATGATTGTTCCAAGTCACCTATGAAACCATTGTATAGGTGTGGGGGGGGGGGGGGTGCTAACACAAAAACCTAAGGTTCTCGGGACAGCAGCATGTGTCCAAATTTTAATCTTAACCGTTTGATTTCATCAAAAACGATCTTAAAACAGGGCTTTACTTGTAAAACGCCGAGCTTACCCTTTAAGTATTTGCATGTTCTCAAACTCGAAAAAATCAATTAGAACCTCTAAATCCCATTGCAATGTGAAATCCCGAAATAGATAAAAAGAGGAGTTATGTGTTCTCTGATCCAATACCCCACTTTCTTTGTCTTTGCATTCATCGGTACGTTCAGGCCTTTTTATATATGTCAGACAAGGTGACTGTGACAAAGGCCACACGAGGGCTTTGTTCATATGAAGCACAGAGGACGGGAGAACGTTTCCCAGCGGATCTGTTTCCACCAGTACGTCCCCTCTACTTTCATTTAGGACAGTGGCAAGCGCTTCAGTACCTCAGCAGCTGTTTCAGAGGAAGGGAGGTGTTCCACGCATTGTGTCCTGTGACTTTTGTTAATGTCACGACTTTGTTCTGTGTTTCAAGATATTTTGAATGTCTAATTAGCATTATGCATGCATTACGATTTAATGCGAGTCTTTTTTGTATGTCTTTTAGTGCGCAATATAACAAGAAGCCACATAAAATGATTTAGACTTATTCATGCATATGTTAATGCATGTGCTCATGTGGGCGCATGAGTTTGAATCTAGTTTGTGATACTTGGTAAGCCATGGTGCACTGCATATTCAGACATGCGTTTGGATTCGGTTCGTGACATCGCCGGATCCTGTTTATTTCCTGATATGACATACTGTAGTTTCCTGTCCTAACTCATATTCCCTATAAATAAAAGGAGCTGAAATAAGTCGAAGTTTAGTGGTTTAGCACAAGCTCATGTGGGTGATGCAGATTTGAATCTGTCTTTTGCTGATCCTGTTTTTTAGGGATACACCGAAATTCCGGCTACTTATTATACTTTTTTTTTTTTTTTTTTTTTTTTTTTTCTGAAAATACTGAAAATTTTCAGGCGAAACAGCTATTTTCGGTATACAATGTAATATCGACAATATACGAAATACAATGTCACTTAACATTACATTTACCTCAAGAAAGCTATTCAATGTCCAGAAACTCATTAGTTAGCTAGAAAAAAAGAGCATATATGCACTATATAATATTAATTATATTTTTACTTAACCTGTTAGTGATGTCTTCATGAATAAATCTGTCATTAAAAACAAGTTATTACAGTTTATTGTCATTTAAATGTTTATATTTCTCCAACAAACTGGAGTAGAAACAATTATGTTATTAAGAAGTGTATATAAAAGCTGCATTATGTGCATTTTAAATGTTTGTACAACTCAGTTTTAGCTATTTGTGTGCTGATGATTATTTATTAAGTTTGAATAATTCATTGATTATTTTCAATAATTTGAAAATTAATTCGAGAATTTTCATTTTGGTGCATCCCTACTATTTATTTCTTGATCTTCTCCGCTTAATTTCATGTATTCTCTCAGAATCTTTCACTTTCTCTGTAAAGTATGGAAAGAAAGAAAGAACAAAATTAGCTGAATTTGTTTGAATTGAGTTCATATTTCCTTGTCTTCTCCAAGTAATTTTCTGTCCCATCTTTCTCTTTTCTTAGATATAAAATAAGTGGCAAACACTTAACAAGTTTTATTGCAGTCTGCATTCTGAGTGTCATCTGAACTCTCCTGTTTCTTCTTTAGCAGACTTATTATTGACTGAACAAAAGAGCTTGATGACAGGTGACAGTGCTCCTTTAAAAGTGCAGCCCTCTCTCTCTTTCTCTCTCTTCCCTCCACGTAAACATTCGCGACTGACATTCAATCAGGAAATTTAAAGCACAGCCTGATGATCTTTCATTAGCCGGAGCCTGCTTGCTTGACTGCTCGGGTTCAGATGAGTGTGAGGGGCCGGCGGGGGCCGGTGGGGGCCAGTGCTCCTCCATCAGGCCTCATCACACTCTTACTGGAGGAGCCGCTGACAGTCCAGGTAGAGACACTGTGTAGTGGCGTGACCCGTTTCATAATGTTCCAAATGCTTCCATTTTTTGGGAATGACAATATATTTATATATATTTATATATTACATAAAAAAATTACATAAAAATTAAATGTACTTATTCATTTTATTAAAATATATATATACATAATTTTTGACAATTATTAAAAAAAAATCTCCAATAAATAAATTAATCACATTAATAAATATTTGCTGTAAAAAAGCCTTTAAATAAAGATTGTAGAAAATGTCCTTATTTTATATATATATATATATATATATATATATATATATATATATATATATATATATATATATATAATATAAATTTAATATATACATTTAATTTATATATATTAATTTAAGGGCTTTTCACTGCAAATAATTAATAATGTGATTAATGTATTAATTGGATTTTTCAAATAATTGTAAAAATTAGGTGTGTATATATATATAAATACGAATTTTAATATATAATTCCTTCATTTGAAATTATGTTTTGTAAAAATATAATAAATAATTAATCATGTGACTAGGGCTGTCATTAATTAATTACAATATATAAATATACAGTATATACACCAATTATTTTAAATATATATAAAAAAATCCAATTAATAAATATTTGCTGTGAAAAGCCCTTAAATGAAGATGGTAGGATATTTCCTTATTAGTAAATTTACATAAATATATGTTTGTTTTGATGAACCAATCTGCATATTATAGAATTAAATAGATTTGACCTTGATTTTGAATTAGTAGCCTCATTTATTGAACATTGTTGTGTTTGAACATTGTAGGTCATGTTTTGCTTAATACACTGATTAAGAATATTTTTTTCAGTGAAGGTCTTGGGTTGGAGCCCAATTTTGGGCTCTTTATAATTTACATTAGGCATGCATGTGAGAGTCAACTACACACGTCATGAATGAAACTAACTTGACCACATCAGATCCTGCAATATCCTAACAAATAGAATGCCCTTAAATAATGTATAGTGTCATCTCTGCACATTGTTCAATGGCTTCAATATGGTATTTGACTGTTTAATTCATATTAAGTATAGGTTATTTAAAATGAATTGCTTATACAGACTGTTTTTGACTCTTCTGAGGATTTAGTCAACTAGTAAATGGACAGAATTTCTGTTTAAACTTGTGGAAATCAGGCATGGCATTAGAATGTTTTACTAGTGGAGGGGGAGGAGTCAAGTCTTTAGCCCCTCCCACTGCTCACTCTCATTACCAGACCCAGGAAAGCCTGACTTCCATCATCGTCTGGATAATGGACGAGGGCCTAGAACAGCATGATCTGGTTCACGGTGACCAGAGAGGAAACAGGAGCTTGTGTACTGGTGCAGAAGGAGAGTCAGGAGCGTTGTCTGTTTGAGGTAGAGTGCCCTCAAAGGAGCACTTTGTTTACCAGTGAGAAGATCACCAACGTTTGGCCGTTTACGGACCGCAGATGTTTATGACAAACGGCGAAGGATCAGTTTATAACAGATGAGGCCATTTTGTAATTATTTTTTTAATATTCAACAATGTTTGTTATAAAAGGAATCTTTTATCATCTAAAAATGTCCTTTCAAAGAATGTCTTTCGATGTACAACAGCGGTCGGAGTCACTCCAAAAGCTTCGGATCAAATCAAACACAATTGCTGCAACTTTCCCTGTGTCCTGACTGAATTGTGAGACTCTTTTTGATTGTATTATACCATTAAATATTTAATGCGTGGCGTGGGTATATGAAAGCAAGGCATTTATCTGCATGAATTGCTCCTGTTTAGTCAAGGAAGTAATGTGCTTTAAGTAACATCTCTGTCATGCATAAAAAAATTAACGCTAATCTCTCCGCCGCCTGGTTTCCAGCCAGAGCCCTGGAAGAGGTTTGTGGAGAAGTCAATGAGTTGACATATAACAACACATAATACTTTACAGGAATACTGAAAAATTGTACAATGATATGTCACTAATATTATAGATTTAATATTATCCTGTAATATCTAGTTTTAAATTAATGAGAAGATTCAACTTTATTCAAATGTAAATGACACCAGTAAAATAGCAGAGAGAAATACAATCTTAATTAATGTTTTACAGTAAAAAAGAAGGCATGCATGCACATTGTTTATTCAAATTAAATAATTGTATATTTTTTTAGCATAATAAATAACTAGTGGATTTTCCCACACTTTGTATTGAAGTATATTATCAATCTTTCTATCTGTTGATGATGACCATGTTTTTGTGCTTGATACAGATCTGGTGTTTCTCTCTTCTGGTCAGTGTAAATGTTGACATGTGAGAAGGTTCACAGCTCTGTGTGTGTGTGTGTGTGTGTGTGTGTGTGTGTGTGTGTGTGTGTGTGTGTGTGTGTGTGCCTGGGGCGCAACACTTGGAAAATATTTAATTGGGCCTGTTAAGTATTAATTGACGTTGTGTCTGCAGAGTCGTGTATCGGCGCCTTGCAGTGCTTGATTTACTAAATAGCCAAACATCCGATGGCATGCTTATTATAATCTATAGTTGAGTTAAATACAGTACCAATCAAAAGTTTGGAAACTTTACTATTTTTTTATGTTTTTTGAAAGAATTCTCTTTTGCCCATCAAGCCTGAATTTATTTGATCAAAAATACAGGAAAAACAGTAATATTGTAAAATATTATTAACATTTAAAATAATGCTTTTCTATTTAAATATACTTTAAACTGTAATTTCTTTTTAATCATCATCATTACTCAAGTCTTCAGTGTCACCTGATCCTTCAGAAATCATTCTTATATGCGGATTTATTATCATTGTTGGAAACAGCTGTGCTGCTTAGTATTTTTTTACATCTTTTTTCAGGATCCTTTGGTAAATAAAAAGTTTTAAAAAAGAAAAGCATTTATTTAAAATAGAAATCTTGTCTAACAATATACACTACCGTTCAAAAGTTGGGTCTCAGTAATTATTTATTTGAAATAAATGAATACGTTTATTCAGCAAGGATTTGTTAAATTGGAAAGTTAAAGTAATGATTTATATTGTTAGAAAAAAATTCTAATTTCTATTTCTGTAACCTGAAAAAAGTATAATGTTATAAAAAAAAATCAACATAATAAATCACCATATTAGAAAGATTTCTAAAGGATCATGTGACACTGAAGACTGGAGTAATGATGCTGAAAATTCAGCTTTGATCACAGGAAAAAAATTAATTTTAAAGTATATTAAAATAGAAAACCTTTATTTAAAATTGAAATAATATTTCACAATTGTACAGTTTTTTTTCTGTATTTTTGATCAAATAAATGTAGCCTTGATGAGCACAACAGACTTCTTTCAAAAACATAAAAATATTAATGTTTCCAAACGGTTGACCAGTAGTGTATGTGTATATATGTACTAGAGTTAATATACTGTAGATAAGCCTTATATATGTATATATATATACATATATATATATATATATATATATATATATATATATACTTGAGTTAATATACTGTAGATAAGCACTTAAAATTACTGAAACAAACTAACATTAAAATGAAAACTGAAAAAAATAAGAATAAAAGCTAACTCAAAACAGTAATAAGTACTATAATTGTATAAAAAGTACTATAAAAAATTCTAGTAGTAAAAATGATGTCATCAGCCTTCGCCGTCCCCGCAGGCGTTGATTGTGCAGTCTGAACAGTTACAGCACGTTGCTTTTGCATCTTCCATATTTCCTGTGCTACACTGCAGACGTGTTGGGAGTGGCTGGCGCTGCTAAATGAGAATGTCTTGCTGTTACATGCGATTTATCAAAGTCTTCGTGCGCCGCAGCTCGGCACGCCGCAAGACTCTTGAACTCTATTTAGGGCACAGTTAGGTAAACCCACAGTGATCTTGGCTGTCATACCTTATGACAAAAATCAATAGCCAAACCAGTGTGTCCAACAAAGGCCTGCCTGTGCAGTACTGACTGCAGTGGAGATTACAGCACTCACATGACCTGCTTCGTTAGCGTGTGTGTGTGTGTGTGTGTGTGTGTGTGTGTGTGTGTGTGTGTGTGTGTGTGTGTGTGTGTGTGTGTGTGTGTGTGCAGCCTTTTTATGTGGGACACGAAAATCTTCCCTTTTCTCTCTCTCTCTCTTGCTCTCTGATTCTGCCTCTCTCTTTTTTTAAAGCGTGGCATAAATCCGGGAGATGAAAATGTCATGGAGCAGGTTCATTTTGCAAAGAGGTTTTGATTGCCATGCGCGTGTAATTGATTGTTCCAAGGACAGGGGGAAATCTAGAAATGTCATAACAGCCTCTGCTTAGGTCTCTCCTGCTGCTAGACAATCAATGAGAAGTAAAAAGAGCTATCGATCCATGCACGGCAAAAACTGTAGCCTGAGACGGCAAGGAGATCCGTGGCGAAAGTGGCACGGACCGCCAGACCTGTCAACAACGCCTCAGAATTAGAGGGTCTCCTGCGACGCTAGCGTTACCTTTCGCATATTCGCAGAGGGCCGGAGATGTTGCAGCTGGCTCCCTGCTCGCCCGCTGAACTGATCGATGATAGAAATGTTGCTGCTACGAGGGTAAATGTTTGATGATGTGCTGATAGTAATATTAGCATTAGGGCAGGCGGGGAAGCCGGCAAACAATTCGGGTGGCGTGGAAAACTAGAGACTGACAGGAAAACTTCTTGCACAAGGACTGCCTGAATGTTACGTTCGTTCCTTGAACTAATGCAAATCACACCCCTGACTGAATGCTGACTGACAGATTTACCCCCAACAGAACCTCACACGTCTCAAAGGGGATGATTAACCCACTGCAGTGGCACGCTAAAAGGACACGTCCACCAAGAAAACTCCAACGCCTCGTACGCCATGTTTTTAAGTGGCATTATTATTGTTCCCCCTGTATTAGTGGAGAGTCTGTGAGTCTGTTTGTGTGAGCTATGTCTAATTCTGTTACCGCAGTGGTTACCCCACATGATCTGGAACACTGCTATTCTGATCTGGTTTTAGTAGTGGTGACCTGACACAGTACAAGAAAGACTGTTTATTGTGTTCATGTCCCTGTTAGCATCGGCCTTATTTGACTAGAATCCACCATTTGTGGCATGAGTTTGATTGGACGCATGGCCTTAAAGGGATAGTTCACCCCAAAAAAGAAAATTACGTCACCATTTACTCTGCTGAACACAAAAGAAGATGATTAGGATATTTTGAAGAATGTCGGTAACCAAACAGTTGATGGGCCCCATTGACCTCCATAGTATGGAAAAAAAAAATACTATGGAAGTCAATGAGGTCCATCAATTTTTTGGTTACCGACATTCTTCAAGATATCTAAAATATTTTATTTTCTGTTCAACTGAAGAAACTCATACAGATAACATAAGATGACATCATTTTCATTTAATTTCAACAAAATATAAGCAAAAATATTATTTTACTATCCTAACTAAGTATGATTATATGATTAGTTGTATTTTATGATACAATTTTCTTTTAATTTAACTATTATATTTATAAACTCGATAACTATAATACAATGTAAATTACATCAGTAATTGGCAGAGACGAATACAAAATATTTTATATTAATAATTTGTAATAAAAATCAAATAAACTTTCACTTGTTTAGGTAAAGTTAAATAAATAAATTAATATATATTAATAATATAATATATTTGTAATATTTTAAAATATCTGATTATACATGGCTAGCATATTTTGGTTGCCTTGATGATCAGAGTTTGTCCTTTTATTTGTATATATAATTATATATGATACATTTGATCTCTTTATAATATGTTTTAGAGGCCGATAAAGATCTGTTATTTTTCACTTTTGCTAAGTGGTCATTTATTTATTTATTTAAATTAATTAATTAATAATTAGCATAATTTATACCCATTTTCAATGACCTATTTAGAACATATGTATGACCTGCTGGGGTCGTGACCCACAATTATAATGGGATAGTTCACTCTAAAATTAAAATTAAGTTGTCATTTACTCACCCTGGTATTGTACCGTATGCCTTTCTTTATTTTTCGGACACAAAAACAGAAGAAAAAAAATGTACCGCTCGCGCTCATGCAAATAATTCATCAAGCTTAAAAAAAATTCAGAAGTATCACAGAATGATCCCATGCATCACATGCTTTTTTGGGGGGTAATTCATTATATTAATTAGTTTTTAATTATTTTACAAAAGTCCTGACCTTGGCCGTTGGTCATTTGTGCTCGACTGCGCATTTATGACTTTCTGTTAGCGGCGCAGTTTACTCTCGCTCAGAGAAAAGCACACAAGTTTATGAAGATTAATAAAAACACAACATGAAATACAACGCCTGTAAATCCAAAAAAAGTATCCATGTACTTTTTTTACTGAGTTGAATATATCCGGCCTGGAACTCTGTTTGTCTGATGACAGTAAGAATGAAAGCTGACAAATGTGAATGCGTTCACTTATTGTTGCGATGAACACAACGGATATACTGTATTCACCTCAGAGAAGAAGGTACATGGATGTAATACTGCATGTTATGTTTCGTGTTGTTTTTAGTCTTGATTTCTCACAACTTGTGTGCTTTTTCTGGGCAAGTCGGAGTGAAACGCTGCACTAATAGATTCTCACGAACGTATGTCACGTAGCCATGCACAGAAGACCATAGAACAACACCAGGGTGAGTAAATGATAACTTAATGGGTGAACTACCCCTTTAAGAACCGCTGGTTTTGACAAGTTGGAGCTGTGGTGCTCAATAACTTCCTGATACTTTTTACTAGATCTTTCACAAAGCCAAAAAAGAAAAATAAATGAGCCTATTCCCAATGAAAAGTCTAAAATTTATATCTTCTTAATCATTTAAATTGTTTCTGTGTTAGTTTTAAAGGCTGGTTCAATCAAGAATTGAACAGAGATGTCTGATGGATCCTCATTTTGAAGCACTGTATTAAATTACACATGCATATTACATTTTTCAATGCTTTTTTTATGCAACGCTCAACTTTTTCACTTCTTTTTTAATATCACACTCTTTTAACTGTCTTTCATTTAACTCCTTAAAAAAAAGAAGACCCCCTATAACTTCATTTTGGTGCATGAAATTTCAAGCGAGCACATTTTTTTTCACTAGTACATTAAAATGAAGGTGCCAGAGGAAATGATACAGATTACACTCACTTTGATCCATCAAAGTGCAAAATCAGTAACTCATTACACTTCTTGTAGGTTTAGAATACGGTTCATCAAAACGTCTTGCCACCATTGTGCAAAAAAAAAAACTTTAAATCCATCACTGTCTCTTTTACAATTAAAAACGGTTTTGTTCCAGCCTTTGATCACACTTACAGTAATAAGAACTGACTCATAACTGACTAATAAGAAAAAAGCATAATAATACCGCTACTGTATATATGAATCAGATGTGAAAAGCGCATTTAATGCTTGCGTTTCTCTTCGCTCTTCTGTAGCTATTTGGCTGGGAATCCGGCAGCTCTTTGAAATCCAGCTGCCGCTGTGTTATGCCAGGAGTCTTTCCCAACGGATTAATGTTATAAACACTTAGTGGCTGATTTATGATGGACACCTTTGGTTTTTTGACCTTTGAATATCCCTGTCTGAAGATATAAATTTGTTGTGACACAGATTGGAGGGTTTACAGAAGTTTATGACATGCTAAATCTCTGCACAGGCGTGCCAGTGCCTCGTTTTGTAAGCCTAGTTGGACCGACGGCTGTTTTCATTGCTCTGATATAGCGCAGAGAGCCCAACAACCGCGCGCGGGCCTGTGGCGTACCAGCCTGCTAACTGCGCCTTGCTTCTCTGAGAGGTTAAATGAATGAGGTGCCATACTCGCACGATTCCAAAAAGCATTCATGTATGCGCTGCTTGGACCAAATCAAAATAATGCATATTGAATATTACTGAAATTAATACAAATGGCCCACTTCGGAGATCAAATTATGCTTTGCTTGTTCTATTGGCTCAAACATCAATAACAAAAGAGGGGGGTGGGATTCGACTTCTGCTGGCCTGCTCGTGTGGCTGCGTCCTAATGTTGACAGTAGTGGATTATGGGAAAGGCTGGTGTATCTCATGTCTGTGGGAGTGGTGTCCTTGTGTTTGATCTTGTACTCCGAGATCCTGCCACTTGGCAGGGATCACAAGCTGGCTAACACAAGCTCCCTGTTACAAATGGGTAAGGAAGGGAAATGTAACCATTCATGAAGGGATTTTGGAGAGATCTGGGCCTGGAAGGTTAACATGTGCCTGTGGTTGTATTAATGTTTATCCCAGATGCTCGGAGGATGGAGAAATTAGAGCTCGGGGAACAGTGACTGCAATAATGCCACCCACATTAATCTATGAAACGGGTGCCTTTTCCAGCTTGATGAGGTTTCTAAAGTAAATAATTTCAAGGTTTTATCAGACAGATAATAAGTATCGCAACAAGTATGCTGCATTGCATTGTTCAAGCTAAATTAATATATTTTAATAATTTTATTCAGCAAGGAGGACACATACATTTGTTTAAACGTGACAGTAAAGACATTTGTAATGCTTTCAAATAAATGCTGTTCTTTCTATTCATCAAAAGAATCCTGAAAAATTTAACAGTTTCCACAAAATGATGAAGCAGGACAAATGTTTTCAACATTGACAATAATCAGAAATGTTTCTTGTGCAGTAAATCAGCATATTAGAATGATTTCTGAAGGATCATGTGACGCTGAAGACTGGAGTAATGATGCTGAAAATTACGCATCACGGGAAAAAATTTAAATTTTAAATATATTCAAGCAGTTATTTTATCACCTCTAGAATAAAATACAGCTGAAATTAGTTGTGAAACAAAGTTAAGTTGTTTAAAACACAATGGTGATTGTATGCATAACAATTGGGTGTCACAATAAAATTAATATGTCAAAATACTGTAAAATTAGCTAGTATTTTGTTTAAATTGTTTTGAAGTTTAAGGACATGGTTTCCAGGCTGAGCTGATCCAAGTTATGAAACATGCATTAAACCATGCTAATTGCTCTGAATGAGACACTCCTCAGACCTGTCCTGTTCTTTTATTAGGTTGAAGAGTATTACATGTTCACTAAAATGTAGTGTGGTTGACTAATGCATTTTTTCATTTAGCCGTCTATCTTTCATCCGCAGTCCAAATAGCCGTCGATTGATTCCTCCAGGTGTATGGTGTCATGGTGACTTTGCTTGTTTAGATTGTAAATACTCTCATGGAGCAGCTATCGTATAAAAATCTCATAAACACAGAGATATGCAGAAACATGCCAGTCTCTGAAAAAGTGGGTTGCACCATGACTTAACTATTTCGTTGTAACAGAACGGGGATTGTGCAATTGTGTACAGGAAGACAGGGTTAATTTCAGTCTCAAAATTATACTAGTTTTTTATTTTTTTTGATCCCACACATCCTGTAAACAATCTAAAGCTACACTGCTGTCTGTCATGATGGCTGAGTGATTACAAACAGTTGAGACACCACAGAGAAGCCATCCACACGATCTCACTCCTTTTATGTCACAACTATATATACACATTGCAATACATAAAACATTATTCTCCTCTTGGAAAAAGCTAGTGCATGAGCACATTCTGGGATGCAATCATCCGTCGTAGTCAGTCATTTGAGAAATCTTCATTGCGGAAGATCAAGGTCGTGGCATGTTGGGAAACTTTTGTACCGGCACGTCGGGCCCCTTGTTTGAGGGACCCCATTCTTTGAGTTTGTTTGGAAAGGCTAAATCCCAGCTCCATCTTTATCCATTTGCTGACATCAGTTCACCTCCAGGCGTACTCCTGAGGCACCTTTGAAATATTGATAAAAAGTCTTATTTTCAGAATCCAAAGGCACAGGACATGGTGAGAGCTACACGGCGTAGCACTTTCAGTACTCATATTCAAGAGTTGCCCTCATTGAGCATCACCAGCTCAAAAAAAATATTAACCACTTGAAAAGCAAGTGCCTGGCCTGGGCTGTTAGGTCCTATGTATATTTAACTGAGCACATCTGTGCGTAACAGCACTTGAAATTCAAAGTTTTATACAAATATGTGGTCATTAAATATAGATGATCTTGATTTTTCTCAACCGCAGTGATTGATGTAATAGACTGACTTGGATACATTTTATATTAAGTGAATAATACAGTACGGTTTAAGTAGTGATGAAAGATTTAGGAAATGATTTTTTTGAATCTAGTCAATAGTGGTTCATTTGTAGCCAGCACATATTCAGGAGGGATCAGAAGGATGCCAGGTTGCATTTAACTATTTTTAACTTATGATGTTTTTGCCTCGTTTTGAATGAGAATGATTGACAGTAAATAGTAACTTTTTAGACATTGTGAACTCACTTTTTAACCATTTAATGCTTTAAAGTGAAATATATCTTCAGATCATCTTTATCGTACGCAGACTTTTTAATAGATTTAACTTTAGGTTTTGAGATGCGCAGGAATCAACTTAACTCCTATCAAATTATAGTTTAACAACTACTCAACTAATGCGATAACGCTCATCAGTTAGAGAAAATCACCTTTTGTTTCTCTGCACCCATACAGCTGTTGTAAACAGATTAAACCTTGAGGAAACTAAGTCAGTGACTTGTGACTTATGAATCACACATACTGCCAAATGGCCCACTATTATCAAGAGAAGATTACAGGCACAGAAGCTTCTGTGAGAAAGGATTACAATGCTACATATAGATGACAGTACTGCACACTGATTTCTAATAATAAATTACATCAACTTAATACAAACACAACAATCTCTGATGCTCACATATTGTATATACACTAAAAAGACATTCAAAGTTTGATTTTTACAGTTATATCTTTAATGCATTTCTATAACTGATTATAGAAAAATACAATAAAACAATATTCTTACAAACTGAAGGAAAGCAAACTTTTCTCAGGAAATATCGATATATGTGATTATTTGTTATTCATCTCATTAATCACTGTATTACAGTTCGGTTGACAGCACTAATAACACTTTTTCTCCATCTCTTCTGTTTTCAGCATATGAGCCAGATGATGATGTCGGTGTCCAAGAGTCGATCACAGGGGAGGAGGGCGAAAATGAAATGCAGACAGAGGAGGAGAATTCTGAGAGGCCCACTTCCAAGGACAAAGAAGACAAAGACATAGACAACAAAAGCAGCTACAGCTTCCAAAACTCTCCGGTCAGTGTCCTATCCAACCAGGAGCTTGAGCTGGAATCCCATCTGAGCGATGGCAGTGACAGACTGTCTGACTTTAAGACCTCACCACCAGGAAGTCAGAAGGACACAGAGAGCCAGAGCTCAAAAGTGAAGGATGACATGCACAGTAGCCTGGAGAAAATGAGGGCTGCCTATGCCAACTTCCTTTCAGACTCCTACTGGTCAAAGATTGGACTAGATTTGAAGGTTGATAACACTGGCAGCAAAGCAAACTGTGACAGCACCAACGGGAGCACCAAGAGCGAGTTTGACTGGCACCAGGATGCACTTTCAAAAACCCTGCAGCAAACGCTGTCCCCGAAACCTGTGTCAAAGCCTAATCTATTCAGCTCTGTCCACCTGTACAGGCAAAGTAGCAAAGCGTGCGGCACGGTCTTTACGGGAGCTAGCCGGTTCCGCTGCAAAGACTGCAGTGCAGCGTACGACACCCTGGTGGAGTTGACGGTACATATGAACAAGAGTGGCCACTACCAGGATGACAACCACAGCAGGCAGAGCATCGCCTCCACTTCATCATCCAAGAACCGGAAGAGGAACCTTCAAGACATGGAAGGCAAGGAAGATGCACAAAAGGTGCTGAAGTGCATGTTCTGTGGCCACTCTTTCGAGTCTCTACAAGACCTAAGCGTCCACATGATTAAAACAAAGCATTACCAGAAAGTGCCTTTGAAAGAACCTATTCCAGTAATCACTCCAAAATTACTCCCACCAGCAAAGAAACGTGCATTTGAAGCCACGAGGCCTTGTTCGCCTGACTCCACCACTGGTTACAGTGAGGCACAAAGATTGTCCGGCCTTGCCAATGCTCCCAACAACCGCTATGGCTATCAGAATGGTGCTAGTTACACATGGCAGTTTGAGACATGCAAATCTCAGATCCTTAAGTGCATGGAGTGCGGAAGCTCCCACGATACGCTCCAGCAGCTTACCACTCACATGATGGTCACCGGCCACTTCATTAAAGTGACAAATTCAGCCTCCAAGAAAGGCAAACAATTAGCCCTCGATCCTCTAGCAATAGAGAAAATGCAGACACTTGCTGAACCAACAGTGAACGAACTCGGAGAAAAGGTTTCTCCAAAAAGCACAGCATCTGGTGACTCTGAGAGGGCTACTCCAAGGGATATGTCACCAGACAAAGCTGAGAAAAATGGAGACAAGGACGACAAACAAGATGAGGAGGACCGGAAGTCCACTGACGCCTGTTTTAAGTATCCGTACTTGCGAGAAGAAGACCTTGAGCAGGGGTCCAGTGGAGGCGGTGACATTCTCAAGTCTTTAGCAAATACGGTGGCTTCGGCTATAAATAAAGCTCAAACAGGGACCCCCAGCTGGAGCGCTTACCCAAGCATTCATGCTGCGTACCAGCTATCAGGGGTTATCAAGACTGCCTCCTTTTCCTCTTCTCCTCACATCCAGCTCAAGCAGAATCTCAGCCACAAGCACAGAGCCATCGCCCCCAAGGGAAAGTTCTATCAGGGTCTTAGGGGACTTGAAAGTTTCCAGGGACATCACAATTCAGACATCAAAAAGGAGAGGAGTGGCGCATCTGACGGCAAAGAGAGCCAGAGCAGTAGGTTTGATCTGGTGGAGAATGATGACAGTGATTGTCAAGATGATGATTCCTCCTCTTCAAAGCTAGATGCAGACTGTGTAAGTGAAGAGAATGACACAATCAAAGGGAAGTTGAGCCCAGCTTTCTCTGACAGAGGGAACCCATCACCTAGCCCCCCTGTCAGCAATGGGCACAGCAGTTCTTCAGAGCTTGTCAATGACTCCCAGGAAGTCCTTAATATAAACCCTCTAAGCGCACTACAGTCTGTCTTGAACAATCATTTGGGTAAAGCAAACAAGCCCCGGCCCGAAAGCTTCCTCTCTCATCGCACACAATCCATTTTTTCAGAACTGAGTAGAGGTTTAGAGAAACCAGTTTCAGCCCTCTCAGCATCTGCTGCCATCAGGACCAGCAATAGCTTCATGTTCACAAATGACGACCAGCCAATAGACTTGACAAAATACAAACAAAACAAACAAAACTGTTCCCTCTTACTGCAGTCCTCCACTCCAGTGCACCATAAACATGCACTCTCTGACATTGCTGACATGGTGAAGGTTCTTCCAAAAGCCACAACCCCAAAGCCCTCAATACCAGCGAGAGTGCCTGCTATGAAGCTGGAGACAGACGTGCGACGATTCGAAGACGTCTCCAGTGAGATGTACTCGGTTCACAAGCGTAAAGGTCGACAGTCCAACTGGAACCCCCAGCATCTGCTCATCCTTCAAGCCCAGTTCGCCTCCAGCCTTTTTCTAACTTCGGAGGGCAAGTATCTCCTCTCAGACCTCGGCCCTCAGGAGAGGATGCACATCTCCAAGTTCACCGGTCTTTCCATGACCACCATCAGCCACTGGCTCGCCAACGTGAAGTACCAGCTTAGAAAAACGGGAGGGACCAAGTTTTTGAAGAACATGGACACTGGCCATCCGATCTTCTACTGCAATGACTGTGCATCGCAATTCAGAACGCCCTCTGGGTTTATATCCCATCTTGAGAACCACCTGGGTTTCCAAATCAAGGACATGAACAAACTACCCATAGAACACCCAACTAAAATAAAAGAGCCCGAACTTTCAAAGGCGTTCAACGCCCGGCCGACAGATTCGCAGATCACAGAAGAGGAATCTGACTCAAAGTTCAAATGCAAGCTTTGCAGTCGGACATTTGCCAGCAATCACGCGGTCAAACTTCACTTAAGTAAAACTCACAGTAAATCCCCTGAGAATCATTCACAGTTTGTGGAAATGGACAAAGAGTAGCTTTGTTGATTTTTACTACTTGTAGTTATCTTGTTGGTAAATAACTGTAATTGCTCTGCTTTTATAAAACACGGGTCAAATTGTCTACTTTTTTTTCTTCCTCCTTTTTCTTTCCATAATGTTTCAAGTAGCATTACGTAGAATGCTTATACTTCAACTTCAGAATCAACATTTCATCATATTAAGGACTAAATGGACACACTGGCTGGGTTAGAATGAAGTGTACTGTTAGAAAATAAATAATCATAAAAAGATTAAGAATACATTGACGCAAGTCTTTGCACCCTGTTCAAATGCACCACCAGTAATGAAATGTATTACTGCTTGAGACATAAATGCTGATGTTTGCATGCAATAGCTCTGGCTATGACTACTATTTATTTGTATGATATGGCAAGTTTTAACTGTATTACGTTTAACAACAAATTGATCAATGCATTAACTGTAATTTGCAGATCTGATCATGCACTTGTGTGAACACGCAGGTGGTCAGACAGGTAGCCAGACACATTAAAAACATTTACTGAAATGTACAGTATATTTGCTCTGTAAAATGTTTGTGTCGCAACGATAGAACAGAAAAGCACTTTAAATAAAAGTTTAATCACGTTTAGGCGCAGATTCAGTGTGTGGGCTTGCAGATTTGGACAGGTTTGACACGAGGAAGTCTCACATTAATGTATATTTAGCATTGCCGAAAAAAAGTGTCTCATTGGGAAATGCTTAGTGAGACAAAAGAACACTGCACCTTTTATACCAATACAAATAAAGCATTAACATTTTCTAACTGTCTACAAGTCTTCACTTCAAATCCATTATGATTTTCTTTATTATTGATTGGAACATAACACAATTGTAATTCACACTATTGTTTTGAAGTATTTCTTCAGTGTGTTCAATTTTTCTAGGACTTTTTTTGATTACATTTACCATGTACAGGAGACTGGGCTTGGTTGTCACAAGGTCTCAGAAACTATAAGATTTCATTAAAGTAAAAAGTTAAATTAAAATTCTGTCCTGCAACGTAAATGATCTTTTGATTAAAAAAAGTGAACACAATGAAACCTACTAAAGATATAACTGTGTTTTAAAATGTAATTCAATTCAATTCACATTTATTTGTAAAGTGCTTTTCACAATACATATCATTTCAAAGCAGCTTTAGAGAAAATGCATGAGTTCGCATTACAATTTAGAGTAATCTGTTATCAGAGGTAACTGTTTAAGTTATGTATTTCAGAAATGTACATGTACAAATCACAGTTAGCTAAAATGTACTAATTTAAACAATGTAATAATTTAAGGCTGAAACAATGAGCTCATTAAAGTAATTAATACTTGTTTGTTAACAAATTATTATGACATATAGAAAATTGTAGCATTGGTGAAATAAATGTACACAATTATTAATTTTAAGTACAGTATGTGTTGGTCAAAAACCTTTAAACCTTTTTTTTGCGCTTTTGTTAATTGTTTTGTAGTTTTCATGTTAAGTAAGCTTTTCAAAGAATATTTCATTCCAGATTGCACTGACACAACTTACCCCATACAACTAAATGTGTTTTGAATTAACTGTAATTTAATTCATTTTTTTTTTTTTTTTTTTTTGGAATTGTTCAATTTTTCATTTAATTTTTCTAGCCAAGACTAAATAATTTGAGAAATACTCACTGGAGTAAAAAATATGACAACTAGCTCCAATCTCACTTATAACATTTGACCCCGATGATGTCACTTTGATATAGAGAAAGGCATATGATACCAAAACGATGAAAAATGATAATTGCGCTCTAAACTCACAACATTTTATGCCTTTCCCTTCTTTTTTCAGCAATCAAGCCACCAATTACCACTCCCCATCGTATCTGTTTTATAACAGGAAAGTGACATTTGGTAGTAAATGGGAGAAAGAACCTGGTGATTTGCGCATCCTGACACCGTCGTGCCCTCCATTGTTGGAAATGAGCAGGCAATCACGATAGCTCATCAGATGACTCCTAATGCAGTTAAAGTATTCCGCAATAATTCCTCCTTGCATTTATAATTACAGCCATAGAGCTCACACCTCAGTGCACAGATTAAAGCCATAAATTATTTAGCGCCTTGCCTCACCGATGGATTCCTGATTCCCTCCGTTGAGCCATTATGCTTCAGAATACCAACTTCCTTTAAATGGAAGCCTGAGGATGATTTAAGATAGGCTGAACAATATGACAAAACGAACGCAATATTCCGGTCATTTTTGTTTCTTAATTAAAATTGAGAGTGTGCCTCTGAAGTGTCTGAAAGCGTGCCACGGCCGCGGTAACTCACAATTGAGTCATTTAGCCTTTGCAGCTAATGGTGAAATTTGAAATGACCCTGCCACTGGATGGGCACGTGTGACGGGGGGACATTTGAAATGGTTTTCGAAGTAGCCGCTCAATGTCAGAGATTCACATTAGGGCCCTGGATCCTTTTCTTCACTGCAATCAGGGGGAGGAAATTAGCTGTTTCTAATATTAATTCAGAACAATAATTCAAAGTCATTTGAGATTTATTGCCACATTAAAGGCGAGCTCCAATCGGATACACAATCAGGGGTTTAAACAACCCCGCAATTAATTAACTGTGTCTCTTATGTTTATACGGGATGGCAGTGAAAAAATAAAAGCGTGCTAAAAGAACAATAGGATGAGCGTTTATGAAGATTATTACATTATTGTCTTGATAAATATTGCCGGGCAATTACCAAAGGCCTTTAAGATTTAAGATCTGGGATGTCTCTCATTTCACTCCCTATGAGGTAAATATTCTGAACACAAATTTGATCATTATTGACGACTTGAGAAGCATTTCTGCTTCTGCACTGGACCGATTTAAATAGGACTGTGTGTACTTGCTACTAAACTAGTGAGCGTATTGAGACACAGCCCTGGTTATCATCTTCCGCATCACTGAATGCTTTTGGACCCCTGCATTCTGTCATTTTAAAGTCTTAGTCATTTAGAAGGAAGATTTCGGTGGGGGAAAAAAACATCTACATAGAGCTTCCCCCTGAATGCCTAATCTAGCAAATGTGCTTGTACCGTTTTCTCCAGGCCCATGTGGATCATCTTGTCAGACAGCCACTTGAGAAGTGTCAGTCCTCTGCCTAATTAAGTCACAGCGGTGAAAAAGGGCCGTGTGCATCCCCATCCAGACACTGATTTTAAACCACACAGAAATACAGCATTTTAAGTGCACTAACTGGACTGAAAATAAACTCAAATTTGTGGGCAAAAATGTCAGGGAGTCGTTAAGTGTCACATGTCAAATGAACAGCAAAATAATGGGGGACTCTGGAGTGAAATGTTCAGAAAATGACTTGTGTTGGAACACTTCCACAGTTTTTTTACTCTTAAGAGACGTGTTAAAAAGTGGGCACGTCGTTTAACCTGGGACGTCAATTATTTATGAATTAGATCGTGAATTTATATCAAAAAAGTTTTGTTTGCGGAGTATGGCAGAGAATATATGGCTCTGGAAAATATTATAGCCAAGTTGCCTTTATGTATATAGTGCTTTATAAAATACAGATTGTTTAAAAGCAGCTTTACAGTGATATAAACAGGAAAATAATGATTCAATGATGCAAACCGTATTCAACTCTGCTGTAAACAGCTCTAAAAGTCATTATTCAGTTGAAATCAATTCAGTTTGGTTCAGTATCTGTAAAGTTCATCAATTATGGAACGAGTTCAATTTAATCTATAACCGCCTACTCTTCACCTACTGACTCAATGTGTAAACATTATGGGAAGCG
Organism: Siphateles boraxobius; assembly: GCF_051911475.1. NCBI lineage: Eukaryota > Metazoa > Chordata > Actinopteri > Cypriniformes > Leuciscidae > Siphateles > Siphateles boraxobius. The sequence goes on along the minus strand of NW_027509205.1, from coordinate 17,793,114 downwards.
CGTTAGCCAGACGGGATTTAAACTTTGTCGGCTGGAGACCCAAGTTTGGTTTGAAGATGAAAAACGTACCAAGTACAATGTTCTCTCACCATTCCTGATTTCTAACACACACACACACACACAGCGTTCAGTGTGATCTTAGGCTGTCAGAGCAGAAATGAAAGCTGATGCTCTCCATGTGTTTTTCCAACGTCTCCAAGCGCGTTCATATGTAAATTGTGTGAGCTTATTTTGTCCATTAGATCGAAAGATCTGAAAAAGAGACGGATTAAAACACAAGGTGTAAACAGGATTTTGTCTCCCTCGTCTACTCGTGATCCGATCGACCAAAACGCATCTTAATACCAGGTGTAAACAGGGCCTTATGGCTTTACAGGGCTTTAAAGAACTTGTTCTAAGCATGCAGTGTGTATAGGGAGGGAGGGTTTGTTTTGGGCATATGGGCTGTGTTTTGAGCTTTGGGTCAGTGAACCCTGGCTATGTTTACAGGATGAGGGGGAAGGCTGAATCCTGATGGAGTCGCAGCTAATTCATATCTCCATGAGTGACAGATAACCTGGGGGCTACCGGCCCGACAGCAGGACCCATTACATCCTCCTGGCTTGCGTGCTCACAGATGGCCTGCACGTGACCACTCGGAGTTGGCACACACACTCGCTCGTGCACGTAGTAGCTCAAATATACACATGCCAATAGACAAGACTGTCAAAATAGATTGAGATGTAGCAACAACAGTAACCCGAGGCCTTTTGGGCTCCATTTAATGGAAGCACATAACTGATGTTCCATTTTTCCACTGTCAGCAATAGGAAAGCCAATTCATAACCAATAGATGCACGCTCACATTTGTACAGCACTGACATGCTTTATTCATGTACACATCACAATCTTCATCACTCTTATATCACATAAAGCTGCTGATGTACTGTTAGAGAGTGTTCTGAGAAAATATAAAGAGGAGAAAGATGTACTTGAAATGGGAGAAAGAGGAATGGATGTTTTTTGGCACAGTCATCAGTCCAATCTCAACAATGTGCATTAATGTTAGCTGGGCCACCCTGATTTTCTTTTTACCCTGTTAGTTGAATTTAAAAAAACATAATAAATAAAGCTATGTATAATACCGTCAAAAAAATTACGTTTCTGAACAAACACAGACATAACACAAATTTTTTTTTATATAATGAAAATATTTGAAAATATTTCAAATTTTTTATTTTTGCATTTAATACAAAAATTAAGAATTTATATTTTAAGATATTTTTTTCACCAATTTAAAGATTAAATTAAATTCTGTGCTTTACAACAATTTACACACACACACACACAAACAGTTATATGTTTTTTTATATTTTGTTTTGAAAATTTAATTGTTTTTACATTTATTTACATTTTTTTTCAATTCTGTTTTCCAAACATATATATATATATGTGTGTGTGTGTGTGTGTGTGTTTTTTTTATTCTTCATTTAGATGGGTTATGTATACTGAAAAATAACAATTTAATATATTTTGAGTTTCATTGCATTTGATCTCAAATTCAAATTATAACTGCATCCTGTTGGCCTCTTTCCTAAATTCATAATAGCAAGCAGCCGACCACCAGAAAAACATGCTACACACTAGGGATGGCCCGATACCGATACTGGCATCGGGGATCGGGTCATACTGTCCTCATATACTCGTACTCGTACTCATAAAAATTCGCCGATACCACGTACATTTTGCGAAACGAAACTGGCCGCCGCGAGTGCTTTGTCGAGGTGAACTGAGGCATAGGGACGTGCACTCCCAACGCAAAAGAGTGCGGCGCGGCACTAGATCTGATGGCCGAGCGCGAGCGCGGGCGCGGGCGGTAATGCACTCACTCTGTGTGTGCGGTTCCGGGAGAATAAAACGATTCGCGGGACTCCCGCAAACTAGAAATATCTATGAATACAACATATTAAAACTAATAGATTTTCATTCATCTGTTGCAGAAAAGCAAGAAGAACAACTAAAACAAAATAGAAACGATTTACAGGCCAGAGTTTCTATTCATAACATGTTTGCAGCGTTGAGCGATGTAGCCAATCACAGACATGTGTGTTGATTTCTTGAACGCAATGGCTAATCAGAAGCATTTAAGATAGACTCCCCTCACTGCTCAAAACTTTTTTGTTCAGTGCTGAATTCTGTATGCTGGCAAATCCTCTAATTATAACAAACAAAGTGTGGATATTATGAAAGATTCATTGTGCAGTCAGCTTCATTGATAATAACAGATGTGTGAGATTGCGATGAACTGTCAGCTTTTTAGGAATTAGACTATTAAGGGAGCGCACTTTGGGCGCATTCAGTCATGTCAGACCATGCACGCAGTAACTGCTTGCTTTTATGTTAAATTAACAGTGGTTTGTGTGTTAATACATTTATTATTTTACTCATTATTATTTATTTTTAGACTTGTTAAAACAAGCAGAGAAGAAAATAAAAACAGTCTTCTAACCTGTGTTCTAAAATAGTCTTCTGTCTTCTTTTCTGGGAGCCTATAGTTACTTTTGCGGTAGAAATATCGGTATCGGTACTCGATATCGGCAAGTACACAAATGCAAATACTCGTACTCGAATCGGTTTGAAAAAAAATGGTATCGGGCCATCCCTACTACACACCACTCAGAACACTTCAGCAACCACATAGCAACGCCCTGGCAACCACCCACAACATCATGGCATCATGGTGAGGAATTTTGCATACACAAACCCTGCATGTTTCCTTCAAAAAATGTTAAACCTGACATTGCGAAGTAAGCTTGCCAACCTCTTTTGGAGATTTTGGTCCCCCCAGGCAGACAGAAGCTGCACTTGACTGAAAATAGCTGTCCGAGGGCGTTGTCAAGATTGCTGCTGACTGTTCTGAATTGCTTTGGGATGGAATCTGCTCCTAACACAATTCCCGTACAATCGTCCTACAGTGCCCAATCTGCCGGGTATGGTTGTGTTGGGAGCGCACATGGGGGTGGGACTGCTGTCGGTGGCAATAGGCCACGTTCGGCACATTCTGCTTTGCTAGCCAGGAACAGCTGGAGCGAGCAGTCGGACCGTCATCAGGAATCAGCATGGCAGCCGGGATTGTGCTGACGCCGGCAGAGGGCCTGGCCAGGAGATCAGTGCCCAATGAAAATGTGTGATTTGTTGCTTTTAGATTTCGGTGATGTCAGCTCCAATTTGAAGCAGCTCTCCGGCCCTCCAGGCTAGTCGCTGTGACACAACCACGAGACATACTGATGAAGCGCTGGCAATCGGGACACACTTCTTTCATCCAGGCCATAATGGAGGACTAAAGCAGAGCAAACTCTCTCATTCGGATGTGCTATTGGCATTCACCCGCCTTTGAAGAGAAAAATTAAAGGGTGCCATTGACCCCATGCATCTCTATGCAGTGTAGAAATGGTCCGTGATAAGCACAGCTTGATTATAGTTTTTAACTCACATACAAACACACAGTCTCTATTGAAGTAAAAGTAGCAAATTGATCAAAAACAGAATAAATCACATGACTTCACATTCAGAATTGGAATAGATTGGTTAGATACACTCTAATTGATTGCGATTGAATAACAAGAAAGTCATGTTTTATATTGACACCAAAGCAATCATCAGCTTAAGTCAGTTGAGAATTTTTTGTTTAAATATCAAAAATGCATCCATCAAAATGATTAAAACTTTAAATGCAGAGCAATTGGAATGGAACACTATGTGATAACTACTAAACAAGATTCCTCACATCTCTTTTCTTTAGGATATGCTTCTCTTGCATCCGGATCTTTTTTAATGTGCTCCCTGTGTCGAGTTTCCGGTCCCACTTTATATTACGTGTCTTTAACTGCTATGTACTAACATTTAAATTACTCATGTGGTACAATGTCCTTATTGTGTACATGCATGCTTTACATTGTACTTATATTTAAACCCATTCTCATCCTTTGGCGTCCTATAGGTGACGCCATATGACATTTCGTCGAAATCTTACGCACATGGCATCCTTTAGCGTCAATATAACACGCACTGTTATGGGTAGGTTTAGGTCTGGGGTAGGGTACGGTTATGACGCCTTGGGATCTGCGTCTCATATTCACACAAAACGATGCCATGTGCGTTGGATTTAGACGAGCGTCACCTGTATGACGCCTTGGGTTCTGCGTCTCACATTGATGCTAAAGGATGCCATGTGCGTAAGATTTCAACGAAATGTACAAAGCGTCACATGTATGACGCCAAAGGATGAGAACGGGCTGTATATTTCAATATAAATACCTGCATATTACATCAATTTCTGTAATTGCATCTATACGGTTGAACCTTCCCTTACCCCTTAAAGGGATTGTTCACCCAAAAATGATCCCATCATTTACTCACCCTCAAGCCATCCTAGTCAATTATGTGATCATTTTCATAACTAACCCTTTAAATTCTCAATAGCGAGCCAAATAGCGATGCTAATAAAACAAGGTTTGCTACTGTACATCAGCCAGTCAATCATTCAAAATGTTAAGGAACCTGGTTTGATCAAGCGTATTTAAATTCACTACAGCAGCGATGCAATTAAAATTTCATGTTACACATTGTTTCATATGGGGCTTATTGATATAGAGCTACTGTGTAATCTCCATTGATGGGTAACACTTGAGTTGCTCAGAGTCTACAATCACTCTTTTTGGAAGAGCGACACTCCATCTATCCTTGAAAGCACGGCTGTCTCTCCTCCGCACTTCTCTCTATCGCTGACTGTGCAACACTCTATTTCAGCCGGCCTTTTGAAAAGGTGACTGGAAGTGAGTGACGCTTTGCTAAAACCTTTCAAACGTTCTCGTGCAGGTAAAAAGGAAACGTAGACGCTGCTCAATCATTGAGCATGTCTTTCTGGGCCGACCCAGCGTCAAACATAGAAATGAAAGAGAATGAATATTTAAAGACAACCATTACAAGTTGAGCTTGCCACGAAGAAGACAGAGAAATGGAAAGGAAAAAAGGAAAATAGCGACTGCCCTGAAAATTATGACGCTGTCTGTTGGTCTGAGGTACACGGTGTGATGGAGGGCTGATCCTCATATTGCTCTACGCCAAAGAGCTATTTAAAGTGCGAGAGTTCCTTTACCTGAAACTTTTATAAAGCGAGGTTTCAGATTGTCATCTCTGTCAGTTTTGTTTTTCAAACACATCGTCTATAGTTAAAGTGTTTTGAGGGGCTTTTAGAAGTGCATCTGAAATCCAAATTGGAGTTTTGCGGCTTTTAGTTCACGTCTGGTAGATTCGAGGGCATCCATAAGCTGTGTGCACAGCTAAACGTTAACAAAATTAACAGATATACACAATTAAATGTCTACATTCTTTCTCTTTCAGAAAGATATACACTGCCGGTCAAAAGTTTGGAATAAGATTTGAGATTGTAATTTATTCCTGTGATGCAAAGCTGAATTTTCATCATCGTAACTTCAGTCTTTAGTGTCACACGGTCCTTCAGAAATCATTCTGATTTGCTGTTTTAATGCTCAAGAAAAATTAATTATTCAGCTTTGCCATCACATGAATAAATTATATTTTAAAATATGTTATAATAGAAAACAGTTGAGGTATAATATTTAGGAAGGTATAATAGCCCCGATGAGCAGAAGAGGCTTCTTTAAAAATATCTTAATTATGCCAATTTTTTTTTTCACTTAACACGTTTTCATGAGTGTGACAGAATCACTAACCTAATTTGTGTAAAGTTTGATCCAATCTTTCCTCTTCATCATCCATGAAACCAGTTAACTTTGCATAAGGTGATTAAGAAAATAAGATTGTTTACATGGAGTCACAGGAATTACGCCGGCAACACACAACCAGAAGTTCATCTGCCTAGAAAAATAGTCAAAAAATACAGTTAAACAACTTGAATATTGTATGTTTTTACTGCATAATTAATTCAAGTGCTTCACCAAAACACTTTTCTGCTTTTAAATCCTTTGTGAAACTGGCCCAGATTGCCTCAATATTAAATGTTACTGTAAAACATGTTTTTTTTTTCATTGATCATCATTTTCTGGCATCTGCCACGAATACTGTCGATGTTTACATGATAAAATGGGTTTATTTCAACTTTGACCTCACACTTCAGCTCCTGTAGGATGAAGAAAGAACGATAGCTGATTGACATAGCTGTTTGTGATTATGAAGATCTCTTAGTTCACAGAAAAGAGCTGAGCTTTCATCTGTCACCCGAGTCAACATCTGCCGAGGTGTTAACATCACGTCGATGTAAAAACAGCTTCTCCCACACATGTGGTCATATTAACTGACAATGATTCATTTAATCTCGGTTCATTCACACCCAGACACTCCAAACAAGACAGAAAGTAGAAGAGGAACGGCAAAGATTTCTGCAAACCTAAAACCGAGATTTTTCAGCCCACAGATAAAATCTCCAAATGGAAATGCAGTAGAAACCGAATCAAATCTATAGGTACTTTTTACACATTGTATAATGAGGATTTTTTTTTACCTAAAATGTTTTTGTATCTTTATATTAACATACTATTTATTAAAACCAAGCCACACCAGTCTCATCGAGTTACATTTTTGAGTTTTTTTTAATTGCTTAAATTTTACTAATTAACTGAATTACTAAAGCATTTCAATAAAATTCATATTTTGTGTCAACATGACCTTGTTAGACTGAAACATACAGTATTGACGTATTAGCAGCATCCACATTATAAGCATTTTACATATGAACATCTTTAGAGACATACCAATGTCTTCCAATGCTTTTATCTTTCACTGTAAAACACTAACTGTTAAAAAAAATTGTAAACACAATGTGACGCGTTGAGATTTTTAAGTTCTCTCAACTATTGTTTTAAAAAAAACAGTCCTAAAATGCCTTGTTTTTAACAAATTTTTAATTAGTAACCCAGACAGCAACATAGTGTCGGCCCAGATCCGGCCCACATCTGGTAAACGTGGATTCCACAAGACCCAGATGTGGCCCGGGTCTGAACCGACACTGCTGTCTGGGACATAGACCTTGTACGTAGATATCAGCAACGGACAGACAAACCTCAAGATCTGCGACAATCAACAAATGTAAAAAGATGACCTTTTAACATCACAATATAACACATAACTAACAATGACAAAACAACAACAAACATTTAAATAAAGTCAGCAAACAGTAAAAAAATATCTGTAATAATGTAACCGGTAACCACATAATTTATTCATGCTGCAATGAATGCTGGGAACTCATAAATCCTTCAATTCGCATAATTAATTCACATTTAGTATTTGTGACTCAAAACGTCTAGTAAACTGGAAAATATGAAGGCCTAGTTGTTATGTGATTGTATTGCATTTAATGGAATATATTAATGAATTTTTCTACTTTTTTTTTAAATGATGGACTCTATTATGGAATATCTACAATCATATAGCTCATTTAGCCTATTGGTGTGTTCAAATTATGTCAGAAAGATCGCATTTACATGTTGAACGCACATGAACGCCACAAAAAATCATTAATACAACTGGTAAGCTCAGGATTTTCCTGAGTTTACGAGATGGGGCCGTGGCAGAATACCACCATACTTAGGCTATAGAAAGCAATATTTAGTGACATTGACAGGCTTTTTTATTCACAACAAAATAAGCTAACTGCCTGCACAATATATAAACGTATTGTAATATAGGCTTATATGTGCAGCAATGATGTCGCTGTAATGAAGAAGTTTTTGTCCTTCATTTTCTAGAAGTAGAGTTTAAAAACCTTGCTGTATTTTTGTGTAGTCACTTAATGCCCGGTACACACTGTATGATTTTGGGCTGTCCACGACGAAAGATTGTGGCGATTTCTGTGCTTGCAGCTCCTAAACGGTGTCATACAGTGAGAGAGGTTCACGACTGTCGTTGTCATGCTCTTGCGACCAAATAAAGTCTACGATAATTTTCTAACAGTGTCAGAAATTTAGCATGATCATCTCACTCTGTGTTTGTTGCTTTGACCTATATGTCTACTGACTAGCCAATGAAAATCCAACATGAAATGGCGTATTGATCAACGCGACATGGCGCTAAAACTTAAACTACATACCTCAAGCTCCATTTACAAAATTGACATTCCCAAGCTAACAAATGGCTTAATGGGAGCTGTCGATACAGAGGCTGTCGAGGAGATTAAACGTCATCACACAGGAAAGGAAAACTCAGTCCGCTTTAATGCCGTTATGTTTATAATTGTGCTCATATAAACTATTTTAACTCAAACTTTCAGGGGAAATGTTTTTTGATACAAACTGAAAGAGTTGTCGGAAGCTTAGTGATGGTGACGTTGGAGTTGTGTGACTGTGGTGTAGTTCGTTTATAGCATACTTTTAGCTTTTTACTTAAGCATTTAGGGTGTCAAAATTCATAAAAGTTGTGTTAATCTGTGATAATTATCTTGATGGACAAAATGTGTAAGTATAAAACTTTTGTAGATCACACCTCTTGTTTTTTTTTTTTGTTTTTTTTCGATAATCCAAAAGCCTATGGGAAAATCCTATTGGGATGCTAACTGCCGGTTGGCCAACAAAGTGATGTCATACCTGCACCACTCTATTTTGTAAATATGAACTTTCCATGAGGACTTGAGGTCGCTGGCACCACAACACAGGACCTCAATGAAACAAAAGAAACACTATCTACGCTTGTGTCACTGACTGTATAGTTTAAAAAGTTAAATGAATATGTTTTGTCTCTGTATTTTCGATTATTTTCTCATCAACTCCTCTGAGAAAGTGAAGAAGTAGCCTACTTTTTGGGCCTTGACCCCTCCTGAATACCGAAACCTCCTAATCGAATAGCAACCACATTACCATTGCGAGCTCGTTGACCCTTTTATGTTCCCTTCGAGTCAGTGTTGATCCAGAGAACACACAGTCATCAGGAAAATACAAAGTGAGGCAGAGAGAGAATGTTTTGTGTTTATTCAAGCAGGCAAATTCCAATGCACATTTGGACCATTACAGCGCATCAACATCAGAGAGCAGCACGCTAAAGCGAGCGAGAACCGTACACTTATCATTATTTTATAACATGTCTAATGACAGATTGACAGGATTTGCAAATGTGAGCTGACGTCGATTTTGCCAAGTTCAGTTTCTCCCGCTGACTGTGTGATGCAAGCATACTTACGTATATAATTTGATTTTGCAGTGGATTTATTAGTACATTCTTATAAAAAGAACCTCCACGCCCCGTCGGTGTGGTGAATCTAAGATGTTCTGATGTTTTGAAGCCATCAGACTATGAATAATAGGAATTATGACATTTAGAAGGCTTAAAGTGGTGTAAATGCTTCAAAACAATTTCATAAGGAGTCAGAATGTGACGTGATGGTACGGGCAAGCTGTTAGCTTTGATCATCTGCAAAATCATCACGCAAAAATAAACCTGACCGCAGCGCTAGTTCTTGGCCCAAATGTCTTCATATCCTCGTGAAAACGCTCTTAACGTGCTGATCGTATAGCAGCAGGGTTGACGTATCCACACACGCTTTAAGATACTCTGTGAATTTAAACTCTCTCCCTTTTCACCCACTTTCTGTCACGTAGTTTTGATTCAGTATGTAGCGGTAGCGCCCGCCTCGCGTGCACCCTACAGAGTGAATGTGCAAATGAGGTGCAGGATTCCTTTAATCATTGCTCTTTGCTCAGACTCTAGCAGATCAGGGTTCACAAAAAGAAAGCTTGTAATTAAGGTAGACATGTTAGATATTAGATTAACTGTATTAATATGGAAACACTTGAACTGAATAAACATGAAGCTCGAGATAAATTGCTTGCCAAATCTTCACACTCGCATGACAGGAAGGTAAGACTCGCGCTTGCGTGTGTTGAAGAAAATGATTTTTAGAACGGAAGCCATAATCATCTTCATGATCATTGTAACATAAAAAAATGCACGCATGATATGGTATCACCATGTTTTTTGTTGTTGTTGACAAATACCATGGTATGATTTGATGAACTTGGTGTATACTATGCAAATACTATGATATGGTAATCATTTAGAGGCATGATAAGTACCGTATTGTTACCAAGTTTTTAGAGGACTTCATTGAAGCTCCTCAACGTAGCCTACTATACAAATACCATGGTAAGCCATTTGCATGGTATATTATATGGGATCATTTAGAGCCATGAAATATATCAAAGTACCATGGTATTACCAGATTTTTAGAAGTGGGCTATGCTTTGAAGTACCATACAAATATTCAATGGTAGCCTATATAAATATGGTAGGTAATCATTTAGATCCATGAATACATAGTACCATGGTATTACCATGGTTTTAGAAGTAGGCCTACATTTTAAAGTACCTGAAGGTAGGCAACTATGCAAATACCATTGTATACAAATATGATAATAATTTAAGACTAAAATACATATTTATATTAAAGTAGCATAGTATTACCATGCTGTTTGCACAATTACAATGATTGTCATTGTAATTGTCCAAACAGCATGGTAATACTATGCTACTTTGATATAAATATGTATTTTAGTCCTAAATTATTACCATGGTCATGGATCATGGTATTCTTTGATGTACTTTAGAGTAGTATAGCATATCATGGTATATTAAAATGGTAATAATCTAAAAACATGAAAAATAACAAATTATCATAGTATTACCAACTTTAGTATTATTATGTTTTTGGAAAAGTGCCATGGGAATATCATGGTATAAAATCATGGTAATCATTTTGAGCCATTATATATCCATTATATATACATCAAAGTACCACAATATTTCCATGTTTTGGACATATACTACCATAATACTACAGTATGATTTGAAGTACATAGTGCCATTTAAATACTATGGTACCACTTACAAAAAAAGTACTAAAAAGACACAGCAGAGACCATTCTTTGAATATACAAGACACAGGAAGCTAAGTTAGTGTTTAAAACAGCAGTCGGCCCGAGCTGACAGTAAAAAAAAACAGTGGAATCAATAGAACACTCTGTTATCTATCTCTATATCAGCGTTTAAAGAGAAAGATTATATGTCAGGACTGGGTCTGACCAGACGGAGGCAGAGATACATCATTGTGAAGAGTCAGTGGCCTTTTGTCTGTAAATCATACGTCACATGGCCTCCGAGTTCATCCTCAGGCCATGGAATACATTTACAACAGATGCAAACCTCCATATTTTTCCTCTGATTGGCTGTTTCCTGTAGATGTATGTAGATTATTGTACAGCATAGCATTTGCTTGATATTTATGGTGGTCAGATGTGCCATGTCTTTAACAGTGATTCTTTGTGTTGTTATATGTGCTGTAGATCTCAAGTACTGGCTTCATTTATGGAGGGAAAACAAAACATTAATCGTCATGATGAACCGTCAGTCTGACATCATGAGGGTCAATTCTTACATTAAAGGCAATCTATTTTATAAACACTTTTTGTTATACTGGTTGAAACTCTCTTTACATCCTAATAGCAATCAATAATAGAAGTTGTCCGATTATTAAAACACGTATAGCCTATATCTTCTGTGGAAGTCTCCGGACCAAAAACATGTTCGTCCAATCATTGCATTCGGTCCGCATGCAATGATACAATGTCCTACCCACCTTTCAGCATATGTATTTCCATACCTCCGCACACACTGTTCGCGCAGACATCATCACACATCATTTATGTGTTTCTATGTCAACACTATCAAAGCTGAAATAAATCTGCAGCAGTCAGGTGGTACAACTAGAGCTCTGTATGTTTTCCTGTAGCTCAAACAGTAGAGCATTGACGCTCAATGCCAAGGTCATGGGTTCGATTCCCAGGGAAAGCAAGAACTGAGGAATGCAAATGTGTACTTTGAAATGCAATGTAAGTCGGTTTGGATAAATGTGTCTGCAAAATGCATAAATGTAAATGTAAGTTGATTTCGTTCATTATTATTGTAATGTTATGTGCTTTGAGACATGAGGTAATTTCACGTCGTTGCTCGTGACGCTTTGCAGAATCTTCTGTGTGTGTTCATTTGTTTTGAAGGAGATGCTCTGAAGGGAGGGTGGGATCTCATGCTTTCAAATCCTAGCTTGCTATAGCCTCTCTGAACTTGCCTACCCTAGCTTTAATGGCAAAGGGACAAAAGTAGCCTAATCCACCAGCCTTAGGTTAACGGAAACACTACTATTGTTGCACTCCAAAAGTGTGCCATTATAGAAACCTAATACACATTTCAGATTTTGTTTTCTCTTCCAGGTCAAATACAAACAGGTTATAGCAACAATCTGAAGAGAAAATCCATGAAAACCATGAAATCAAAATTTTTTTTATGGAATATTGCAGTCTTTAAAATACATTATTTATCTGTGCACATCTTTTTTTTATTCATGTGCTCTAGTAATCTGTAATCAAAATAACGGTTTGCAGCTACATCTCTTCTCTGATGACGTTTACTGGCGAGAGGGCGGGACTAGATGTCACTCACATGAGATCAACCATGCAATCAAATCCAGGCCAATATTATTTTCTTGTCTTAGAAGCCGTTTCACGTGGATGTACATCTCAATAGGAAAGAAAATACTTCTGTTTCATGCCAACTTCAAGTATGCATTATGTTTCTGACCTTATTTTAACCATCTGATTCTCTCTTGTGCCTTTCAGCAATTTTCCAGCTAGATTGTCTTCAAACTGTTGCTCTGCCATGACAGTAGTTATCCTGAAAGAGAAAACTGACTGCATGAAAAAGGTTAACACAAACTTCTGTTATAGCGCCCTTTGTGGCAATGCTGAGAATGCAATGCTTACTTATTCAGAAATGAAGAACACATGAAATCAAGATTGTGTAACTAGAAGCATTTGTGTTTTATATAGAGTATGTTTCAGGTTGTACAGTCAATACAACAGAGTTTTTACCTATCTTGATGCTAAGCTATTGTCAATACTATGAGCACAAAAACACAGAACAGACACATATTGGATGGATAGTTGCAGCTATTTTGCATGTTATATTGCATGAGTAAAATATGAGTAACCAGCACATGACCAAATAATATGTATACGCTATAATTCAAAAGTTTGAGGTCAGTACGATTTTTATTTTTGTTTTCATTTTTGGAATACATTTAATGCATTTATTCAGCAAGGATTCATTAAAATTATCAAAAGAGACTGTAAAGACTTTTACATTGTTACAAAACAAATCTATTTCAAATAAACACTGTTCTTTTGAGCACTTCTCATCAAAGAATCCGGAAAAAATATATTAAGGTTTCCACAAAAATGAAGCAGCTGTTAAACTGGTTTCAACATTAATAATGAGAAACGTTTCTTGAGCAGCAAATCATCATATTAGAACGATTTCTGAAGGATCATGTGACACTGAAGACTGGAGAAATGATGCTGAAAATTCAGCTTTTTTCATCAAAAGAATAAATTAAATTTTAAAATATATTAAAAATAGAAAAGTTATTTTAAATTGTAATAATAGCTAGTTTCAGCAACTAGGGTTAGGAACACATATACTGGATTTTACATTGCGTAAGACTCATAATATAACATAGTAGGCTACCTTTTGCAAAATGAAGTTGTCTCTAGAATCATTTATCATTTATCACATGCTTTAGAAAAGACAACACATTGCCGCTTGGCACTAACAGACGGAAATGTGATATTAAGATACACGAACAAAGCAGATAAGAGACATCCAACACACTTAAACCAATGCAAAACAAGGAATTATATATTTTTAAATAAAGCGCTCCTTCTCAGAGATGCCGTGGAGTGATATTACCAGCTTTCTCTCTAACTGGATCTTTACAGGAATAAGATTAACAGCCGGTGATCGTGCAGCGTTATGAACATCAGCTTAAATGTGGTGGGTGAGGAACAAACAAACACGCTCTCTTATTTGCTTCAGTGTGAACTCAGACAGTCATCTAAACCCTGAAAAAAGGCTGTGAAAGCCGTAATTGGCAGGCTGCTCCCATTCCCAAGCATCTTCTATTCAATTTTAGAGTGCCAGTGAGCACTTTCATTTTGCTTTAATTAAGTTTTTAAAAGTTTGACTGATCCTCAGTGTAAGTCTTCCAGAATTCCAGACCATTTGTGCTCGCTTTTCACTTTTTTTTTCATTATCGCTCTCTGTTATGACTCTCTTTCTCTGCATCTCTGCCATTTTATTATGAAGGATAGAGCCCCCCTTTCTTCATGGCCAGGGCCTTCATCATTTTGTTGGCTTGTTTATAGAAGAACTATGTACACCTAAAACGCCTGTTTAAAAAGATCAACGGACGTAGATCAGCCTTTCTGGAAAAATAAAAGGTTGAATTCATTGATAATAATTAGTTCTGTCATGACAACTCTCGGGAGTGATTGGCATGGTAATGGGCATGACAATGTTGTATGTTTGGTCTTGGCAGAATAGATTTGCCACGCTGCTGCTGCTTTTATTGCTGCTGCTCCAGAGCAAGTACAGGACTTTCTATTCGCAATACATACACGACACCAAGTGTGAGCAAGTAAGACATGCTGCTGCTGTACAATATAGCATACATGAATTACCCGTAGCAGATCTATACAAGTGGAGCTGGGGAAGGTGGAGGGTTTCTGAAAGCGCGCTGCACTGCTAAGGCAAATGCTACCCAACTACTTGAAGGTTGAGCAGTGAGCTCATTGGCTACTGATACGACAGGAACCAATCAGCTGTGCCCTATAGATTACGATGTGTTTATGAACAGGTGAGTCAAATGACCTATTAGCCTGCACCATCTACAGCGAGCGCATTTATCCCAGCACACAGTATTGTTTTGGATGTTCAACAAATTTCATTGCAAAATATGTCATAAAAGACGTTTTTTGTATCTTTAGATTCGGTATTAAAAATGACAGCGAACGCTAAATTATCCAGGACTTTTCTTTCTTTTCTTTTTTTTTTGGTCCGTACCAAAAGAACCAAAAGAGCTGAATTACAAGTATGAACACTCGCTTAGTTACGTTTTATGTAAAGTAATGCGTTACATTCTCTTACAGGGGCTTGGCCTGCTTGTTTGCGTTTTAATAGAAATTAAAAAACATTATATTTTTGGCAAATTTAGAAGCCATTTCACACAAAAAATTAAATTAAAAAGCCTCAGGCTGAAGGAAATGCAAATTCCCAGCTGTACAGTAGAGGGCGCAGCTCAAACAAACCTTTAAGCTGCTGCTGTTCTGGACCACAGAAGAATATGATGCAGGAGAAGAAAGTTCAACACTTTTATTTCAGCAATGAAAATGAAACCCAAATGGGATGTTTAAGTATTTTTTTCTTATTAGTATGGTTGAATTAGATATTCGAACGTCAGTAGCAAAGGCACTGGATATTAAAGTGAGTTTAAATACAGAAAGTATATTTGTACTTAGAATATTACGTGAATCTGCGATATTCAATTTTGAGTTTGCATTTCACCTTTAAGGAATACCGAATCTGTTTTTGTGCAAGTGAGATGCAGTAAATGCATGTTCACATTTAATGTAGAACTACAATAACCATCATGTTCACACAACACCTCGGCACTTACAGTACTCACGATTTCTCTCAACGTGGGGACAAGAGACCTGTCAATCAAAAAATGGGAAAACAAACACTTGAAAAAGTAACTTGATATTTATTTCGGACATTTTAAAGTAATGCACTACTTTACTCGCTACTTGAAAAAGTAATTTGATTACCTAACTCACGTTACTTATAATGCGTTATCCCCAACACTTATAGTAATGCTCTAGCAACTATAGCAACAGTATAGCAGAATGATACAAGCCACTCAGAACACCTTAGCAACCGCATGGCAACACCCGGGAAAACATTTAGTGTAGCAATGCCTCAATAACCACCAAAAGCAACTCAGCGTCAAGTTTTGCATGGGTAAGCATCACTCACATTTTCTTAATAAAAACATGAAAATCTAGTTCTTAATCAAATGCGAACATGTAATGCTGAACATAGAATAGCTCTACTAGACATTCTGCAATGAATCTTCATAGATATACAGCCTCGTAAAATTTTTGTACGCTAGACACATGAAGTTATTGCTGCAACATTAATGCCAATGCCAAATAGATGAAACAAATACAAACAAACAGATAAAGAGTAGTGTTTGAGAAGTGTGTGAGACCTGCCTAAAGGGAAAACATGTGCAGCTCTTTACAATGAGAAATCTCATTGTTATCATGAACTAACAATGTACAATACTTGTATAGCATTTATTATGCTATTTTATGCTTAATTATGCTAATTTAGGTTAATGGTGATTTCTAATACATTGCATGTTGTATAAATTAACATTAATGTAATATTGTCAGTATTATAACATATATTTTTATAATATTAATGGTTACTTTTGTTATTAATGTTATTATTATTCATATTAATGCAATGTTATGAACAAACATGAATTAACAACAGACAACCGTATATTTATAAATATACATAAGCCTGGATTAATAAAAGAAGTAAACATTTTTGCTCATTGTTAGTCCATGCATAATCCTAATGCATTAACAAATGTTAATTGTAATTAATGTGAAGTGTTAATGCAGTGTCAAAGTGACTGGAAGTCATTCACTATCAATGAGAGTTGGCAGGTAATATAAGCATCAGAGACCATTGGTGATGCAACCAAATTGGGCATTCAACCTTATGCAAATACACATGTAGCGAACTACCAATGAATTGAAGCTCAGCTGGATATAGCAGTCTAGTAGAAACACATAGCCTAAATGCAGGTTGGTCCATATAAAAACACCTTTAATTCCATCTGCAATACTTGAAATATTGACAGCATGTGTAAAAAAAAAAAAAAAAGTTAAGCTATTACAAATAAAGGAACAGAATCCATTAATGTGCAAAAATAACAAGTTGGTGTTATGTTTGGTAAATTCACCCAAATGTCCACAGACAATGTCCTTTTTGCAGTCAGGGTGGAAAAAACCCCGAAGCATTTGAAGGCCTTAGGCTTCCACTAATACAAAAAGTCTAATCAGAGCAGCAATCCCTGATGTTAATGAAGGTGTCACACATTGCACAAAGAAAGTTGTGCCTGGCAATCTTCCATTTTTCGGCTGCCTACACCAGTGACATTTCATCTCACATTCAAAGAGCGCCTGGGCCCTTAATGAAATGCATAATTAACATATTCTAATTGTGCTGAGCTCGGTGATGGTTTTGACAGAGCTCACTTTCCATGTCTAATTCAATGCTAATTTAATCTGTTCTTTTCCCGGCGACATGACCTTTCTTGATTGAGTTTCACCGCAAAGAATTTTTTGATGGATTGATTTATCAACCTCTTGGAATGCAACAAAAGCATCACTTTGAGATATGGGGGGGGGGGGGTCTTCAATGTGGGGAGAAAATGAGAAAGACGACAAAATCAAGAAACAAAAGGGAAAAAATGCTAAATTAAAAAGAAATAAAGTCAAGCAACCTGAAAAATGTTTCTGATGATTTACTGTGTGCTATTAACCCCTGGTGCACAGATTCACTCATCGTCATCCGGAGCTGTAATGGCAAATTTTCCCAGCCATTTAATCTCACTTGCTGAGTGTCAGTAAACCAGTGAGGTTGCATTACCTTTTTTCATGCAGAGTATTGGGCACAGTGGAGATGCTGGAGGGTCTTTTTGTACCCCGTCTGCATGAGAATGACCTGGTGAAATACTTGTATGCATATTCCATAAATATATTGTATGCATATTCCCTATAACTTAATTGATACAACTCTGTAAACCTATAAAGACTCATTTCAGAGTCCTGTGGTGGGTAAAGTGTCTCAAGTTGGTAGTGCAGTGAAGTCCTTGCAAAAATGAATCCTTCACACGTCTTCCTTCTTGCAAAACTTAGGCTTGATGTTGCATGAAAGTGAAGAAAACAGAAGAAAAATGTATTAGTATGACAAAATATTCTAATATTTAACATAATAATGCAAATTATGCTATATTGCAATTTCAAAGAACAATACAAACAACAATGCCAATAGACAGTTGACCATATCACTATACTAAAGTTATAATACTATTAAAATGTTTATATAAATATTATTTTAAATATCTTTTTAGATTTTTTTTTTTTCAATTTGTTTTAGAGAGAATTAAAATGAAACCTAATATAAACAATAATATAATACAAACAAATTTTATTGTTTCAGAATGCACAAATCATCTTCTTAAGTTGTTGAATTTACACTAATACAAGTGAACAAACAGGACAATTAAATCATTTATCACAATTATTTGTATGACAATTAATAACCAGCAAAAATGTTGTGAGTTTGACAGTCTTATTAATAGCTGAAAACAGTCAAATTAGCGAAATAATTAATAAACACACAAAAACAAGAGATATATACGGCTAAATTCTGCAGAACTTCCTGTGCAAGTAGATTCGGTGCGGATCTGTCCATGACCACTGCAGCGAAAACAATGTCTTTACCCTGTAATTTGACTAGATAATAGAAGCCCTTCTGTAGAACTAATCCTGATGTTTTAACATCACAATACAAATGGCCTTAAAAAGCATTTGGAGACTTTTGTAACTCTTAAAATATCTATGTCATTGTATGAGATAAGAAATATCTAATCAAGCGTTTTTGTTCATTTTTGTTCAAATGCTAGAGCTTTTTTTCAGAGCTTATTTTTCTAGACTATTTTTTTTGCAATGTCTTTTAACCAACTGGTTCCAATGTGATATTTAGTGAATGTATGAACCCAATTTTCTTCAAGTTCATACAGTTGTCTTAGTGAATAGCAACCACTGGTGTAGATCAATACAGTAACTATGAACATGTCCAACTAACATTTCACAATGTGTCCAAACAGATGGTTCTATTATTGAAACCCAACATCTATTCTGTGAAATGCTTTGTTTGAGAAGTATAATGCAAAATAAATCCCAATTTGTTTAATAATTTGTTGCATAGAATGAAATATGCAAATAAAAATGCAATATGCAAAAATATTAATACGGTAATATTTAATATTTATCGGGGTCACTATAGTTTGGCCCTTAAGATTAGGGTCCAATTCTCACTATTAACTAACTTTTAACTACAACTTTTGCCACAATAAACTCCTAATTACTGCTTATTAATAGTTAGTAAGTTAGTTGTTAAGTTTAGGTATTGGGTAGGATTATGTATGTTGAATATGGTCTTGCAGAATAAGGCATTGATATGTGCTTTATAAGTACTAATAAACAGCCAACATCCTAGTAAAATGCATGCTAATAATATACTAGTTAATAGTGAGAATTGGACCCTAAACTAAAGAGTTACCATAGTTTGAATGTATTTTGTCAAGATTTAAGAATAAATCTTATGGATTTACATGTACGTTAACTCTTGAACTCAAGGCCCTGTTCACTATCACCAATCCACTATTTAAGAGAAGAAGAAAAAAAACACAATGCCAAAGGCATCACAACTTCCCCAGCCTTCCATCTCTAAACAAGTCGGGTCTTTCTGTGTCACCCCTTTATTTTGAAGAACTCCAAGTTCACTAAACTGCTCTCTGTTTGCCATTCGCACAGCGAACATTGCGATACCACCTCAGGATGGAGCTTTCAGCCCACTCAGAGACCTGAGAGAAGCAAAGACAGCTCATAATCCAGCAGCGCTACTGTAATTCCCTTCACCTGCCATTTTGCTTACCCCACATTTAGAGTAGAGTTAGCGCATAGAGATGCTGGGGAACTGCTTTCAGACTGCAGCTGTCTATCTTCGGGAGAGACGAGGGATTATACATGCGCTCGTGTGCACACACACAACCGTAATTGCAACACTGCCGGGCCCGCCCTCATTTGCATCTTTCCCTTCCGCAGACTTTGATTGGCAGCTGTACATGAAATGCCACATCAGTTGAAAGTATGTTGTGAGCTGGCACTAATGATCCCCGTGGCTCCGGGGAGACCTGCCATATTGTAATTTGGTTATCAGGCATGAAGGAAATAATTCTAAGTGCCAGGATATGTGAGACTGAATAAATGCTTCGGTGCCACACGTTGCCCAGGGTGACAGTTTTTATTTAATGTACAGGAGGCTCCTGTTGCCGGCAGCATTTGGGTACGGGATCAGCAGAAGCAGAATCTTTCCGTGGATTGGAAAAGAGAGTGGAAGGCGGAGCAGGGGTGGGTATGTCGACCGCGGAAGAGCGTAATTTTTTAAGGCAGGTGTCCATCTCCGGAAATTCTGTACGCTGCAAAATCTGTAATTACCTCCTCAGTGGTTCCATAGGATGACAGAAGCGGGGGGCTCCCGTAGAGATGATGCTGAATTGCAGGACATACTGGCAGAGAGCCGTGGGAGACTGGGGAAGATTGCCTTGTGCGCTCTGGCGGTTGAGGGGCGGTACTGATCCCGGCTTTCTTGCAGGCCTTATTTGTTTTGATGCACTGTTTTTGCATGAGGAGCCAGACCCCTTGAGATGGAGCTGTCACATTGCAAAGAGAGGCCCTTGACGCTGGCAGCAGCCCCCGGGCAAAATGAAAACAAGTAAGTGGCATAGATGGAGGATGCCAACTTGCCTTTTTCCAGAGCAATCCAATGAAAGTGAAGAAGTCTAAACTCACAATGCAGTAGTACCAGAAGTAATCAATGCTTGCTGATAAATGGGAACAAAAGTTTAGGCAAAGTAATTGGGTGTATGGGCTATGAAAGAAAAGAAGAGAAAGTTACATCATTCCACAGGTAAAAACATATACAAGTGCATGCACTGATCAAAGGGTCTTCAGAAAAACGAGAAAAGCAATCAAGAATTCACACAGCGTCTTGGGTACGGCCAACCCCTGCCTCACACAATTAAGCTAATTATTAATGAATTCAAGGGTTAAGAGAGCAGCCCCTGCCAAGATCCTTCAAGTGAGCTGAGTGAAAGGCGCAGTGCCTGACATTACCCGGCCAAGCACGGTTCGTTTGTCCGTAGGGATAGAAGCCGCTCAGTTCCAAATGCCATGTGTGGGGGACACACACAATGGGCTCTGCTCGCCGCTTTTATCCCTGGTGTCAGCAGCCTGTGCCCTCCTGCGTGAGGAGGTCTCCTTGTCAGCAACCATGCCACTCTGCAACACATCATTTGGTAGTCTGTCAATTTCCCCAACGTTATCGGACCGGGTGTAAAAATAGCAGACAGACCTGTCATCCAGAACCTCTCCGCACCCTTACTCTTCATCCGCTGGAACCCAATCCGAGGGAATCCAGACGGGTGCCGTTTAAGGAACACATGAATGTCATGTGCTTGTGATCGACAAATGCAGGCCCATAAAAAACCTGTAGAGGAAAAACATGTTCAAATTAACCAAAACATGGAGAAACAAACATGCAAAGGGCTGCAGGATGTATAGAACTTGCTAAAAGAAAGACATCCTGTGCAGGTCTACAGGGGCCTATAATGTATTAGACTCTAGGTTGGGTACACAACATGGCTGAAAGTTAGTGTACACCTAGTCTCAGCCATGGACCGTTGGCTGAACGTCTGATGCATATGGCACACTTTTCTGGAAACACTCCAGAAGTTTTGAAGTCGTCATCTGATTAGTTGAATTCTACATGATGTCCAGGAGAGGTGTCCACCTAAAAACAAATGCTGTGGAAGAAGAACGTGGTTGTGTTTACAACTGTGACAATGGGCGCTTATCTGGATTAACTAAATGCTAGATTTGTAAAAGTATGTGAAGTTCACAGCACCATTGTTGCAGTAAACTTGCACAACGTTCTTGAATGAATTATTTATAGATGGACGCCGGTCTGTTATTGCAGTGACATCAACATTATAGTGTCACGCCCCTAAACATGACGCGGAACAAAACAAACTGTGATTGGTTGCGTTACATGTCAGTCAAACGTCCTCTTGGGCGGTCCTTGGCCAAGAAAAGCTGCGATAGAGTCCAGACATTCTGCCGTCAGTCTGAAGGTATGACTACGTGAGCCTAGTGTACACCCTCCTTCTAAGTAACATGGCCATTGCTAACAGATGCAGAATATCAAGTATACACCCATGTGATCTCCAATGACCCAGTGCAATGTGCAGAGGTCTTCTGTGGAAGAACCTGACTGACCTGAACGATGCAAAGATCTGAACCCTAATGAACACCTTTGGTATGAGTTGGATAAGGAACTGTGTGACTTCTCTGATGCTGAATGGAAGTCTAATCCCTGCAACCCCTATGCAAATTACATGTTCCTACATTCACTGAAAAGCCTTGCCAGAAGAGTTGAAGCTATTATAGCAGCAAAAAGACAGGTGTTGTGTCTTTTTGCCATTTCTGTACGACCAGATGGGCAACAATCTCGACCTAGTTGTATGCATCAACCACCTCCACAATTTTATTCCACAAACCAAACCCATTCCTAATTAGAAATAAAAATCTTCCATTGCTTCAGGAGAAAGTGCATCCAAGGGCAAGGCATTGGCCCTTGATGGCCTTCGGTCTCAGAGACTGACTGGTTGACAGAGCTGATTGATCTGATGACAGATCCTTCTGAACCTCAGCCTCCATTCTGCTCTCTGCGGCGATATCTGTGGAGATCATTGACTTGCAGGGTTGATACCTGATCAAACAGGCCTCTGAACTGCCAAGCACGGGGCATCATTAGCAGCGGCTGCCCGTCGCTGGGGAGATGTCGGCTGGACGATGGCCATGTGGTGTTGATGCCTGGGGAGACGTCTGGTGATGTGGGTGGTCGGTGGGATGAATCTTCACCTCAGGGTGTGTGAGAGAAAGGTCTGCCGTTAACTATCATCCAGCAAATCAGCAGTCAGCTCTCGTATGAAGAGCTGGAGGACTGAAAGAGTGCACGTACAACTAAATCCACCTTGCACAATCAAACAATTTTAAGACTTATTTCCAATTCATTGTATTTAACAGTGTCTATTTAAATTTTAAAAGTGATATTTAAGGCTCCCCAAAAGATATTAACAACATTAACAACGCTCGAAATTTAGAGCGATAAAAATAGCAAAATGTGAGAGTTTTTGTTTACAGTCTAATCTCTTTTCTACTCACAAGCTCTGTTAGACAATCCAGCACAATTAAAATGGTGTGTTTGAGCAACAAAAACAAAGTCAAACACAGTCCAGGGGCGCACTATAAATCTGCAGAAATCATTTTCAAAATAATGAAATATCAAAATGTTTGGATATTTTATAGCGGCCTCTTGCAGTGCATGACAGTATCTTTTATGAGCTCTTGGAGCAAGTCTTTGTTTTCACCCTTGGCACTGAAAGACAAACTCATATGCATTTCTGGGGAAACATTGCAGGCATTTGCAGATACACCCGAGAGAATTAGATGGTAAACCATCAGTATGAGGGGAGAAATAGACTTTGCCAGTGGTAGTTTTTGAGATGTGAGAGCTTGTTTACGTTGCCGCTTTAAGTTTAACTCTCGCTGACAAAAGAAGCCAGATGGAATCACTTATAATTATGTTACAATAATGTTTTTCCTTTGAATAAAAAGACTCCCTTTACCATAAATTATTGATTATTTGAAAACCAGATACACTAGAAGGAGCAGCATCCTCTTCAAAAGTTAAAATGTAAACTTAGACGTACAACAAAATTAGTTGCATACTGTTTTTTATGTTTTTGAAGGGAATTGTGCTGCTTCTGTGTTCATCACTTCCTAGTTTCAGAAATCCAGTGCGACTGCCGCCCGTCTGGATTGTATTTCCTGTTACCTTCAAGAAACTAGAATTAGTGCACTGTCAAATGTTCTTACAACCTTAAAGAACCCCCCCCCCCCCCCCCCCCTTAATGAATGTCAAGAATGTCTTTTTAATACATGGATAGTTTTTGAAAACCCCATCAGTCAAGTTTGACGAATAGGCAAAAAACGAAACAAAAAAACAAACACAATAAAAGTGGCCTTAGCAAATTATGTGCTATATTCCAATTTATTTGAAGCCATTTGCTAACATTTTCGAATGACAATGTCATTATCGTCAACTGACATTGGGTCAGTTTGAAAATCCCCAATAAAAATAGATTTTTTAACGACCTCAATTTCAGTCTATTTCACACACAAAGCCATCATATGACTTCAGAAGTCTTGAAATATTGCACCAAATGTAGCTTTTGACTATGAGAATATTGCTCAGATATTCTCCTTTTTGTGTTCCACGCAAAAGAAAAATAGCCTGCTGTTTTAGAACGACATGAGGGTGATTAGGTATAGACAGAATTTTCATTTTTGAGTGAAATAACCTTTTAACAAATGCAATAAAGTAGTTTGTGTGAATCCAACCCTCATTTAAAAAACATTGAGAATGGAAAACACATGGTGCAAGTACTAAAAGTATTTTAAGAAAGAACACAAAGTACAAAAGCAAGTACAGTCTCCAGAAGACAATGACTGCCTTGGATTTCAGTCTTATCGTCTGTGATTTTTGTGGACTTCAAACAATCACGCCACGCTCTTGATGCAGGCGTGGTGGAGCGGATCTTCACATTTAGCTTTGACATCTTAGACAATTGGGAAGAGAAAGGCAACCTTCACAACTTTGAAGCGCACATGAAACTTAGATCAACTGTATTTTTAAAGGTGCGGCGGGGGGACTCGCCATCCTCAAACCAGGCCTAAATCAACATTTCAAAGTCTCCACTGAGCTCTTCACTTCTGAGTCGGATCACAGAGCTGTGGATTGGCAAGGCCTCATTTACATGGTTCTGAAACAGACGGCTACTTCATCTCGCTGAGAGGAGGGAGATTCTATCAAGTACACTTTATAAAGCCTAAAAATATAGCTATTTCTTCCACAGAAGGAAGAAACGCTGAAAAATAACTACACTTCAAGATCAAAGGTGGACATAATTGACATGTTACATCTGCGCAAATAGAGCAGAAGTGGGCGGAGTGCTGAACGATAACCAATAGTCACATGGGACGGTAGGGTGGGCGGTATCACTTATGAGTCATTTTATATCACACTAACAGTATCTTTTTCTGGAAGTTTAACAAAACAATTTCTATCAAACAATCATGTGGTAATGCCTATGGATAACTCAGTGAATTTATCTTATTTGCTACTTGCTACTATTTGTAATAATGTCACATTCAATCTACAAATTAATGTAGAAACAACAAAGACAGTAGCTTATACTTCAAATATTTGTTTAATGGCATCTTTTTTTGAAAAAAGGCCAGTATCACCGATACCAATAGTACTACTGATGTCTCTTTGCAATTGATTTTTTTCTCAATTTTACATAAACATTCAGCATTACAGTATAATCAAAAGCTATCAATTTTAACATTTATTAGGCTTTAAACAACAATTTAACAACTTTTAATTTATGTGAACTTAAAACAATCCTCACATAAACCCATTATAATAAATGTCACATTTACCTGCCCTTCAATATATCAGGGGTAATTTTTTTTCTTTTGGCCCAGTCAGACCAGTTCAGATTTTTACTTGCCCGATCAAAATGCACAAAAAGTTATTGATTTCGATGTTTTTGATCCTTGTAACCTTGTATACTGTGCTTTGAGATTTGCAGGTAGGTCTAACAGGTAGGATACATCCAGAAATTGAATAAAGATATTAAACACTTCACAGTCTTCACTGCATAAATTATACATTAAATATAGATTAATCTTTATTAAAGCTACAAAAGTTATTCAGTCAAGAGCAGTGAGTGATTTTCTCGTTTTCTTTTGTTCTTTGATTATCCTTAATGACAGACAGCAGCCGGTTTATTAGGCGGGTGTCACTTTAGGACCTGCCGTGGATCAGACACGCATCCCATTTCTCCACAACTCTTTACGTTTATTTAAGACTTCATTTAACTAATTTAAGACTTTGCTTGCGAGGATACTCGACAAAAAATACTCTGCATTTTGGCATAATTTCGTGTGTTTTCGCCCGTTCAAGCACTGTCTGAAATGGCTTTCTGTGCGCACAAGTTGTGTGTATGATACAAACAATAGTGGTTATAGGTCCAAAGTTGGCTCTGTTCATACGGGTGTTCCTCAAGGATCAGTCTTGGGTCCTTTACTCTTTAGTATGTACATCTATCCACTTGGTCAATTACTACATTCTCTCAACCTTAACTATCACTGTTATGCTGACGATACACAGATTTATATACATTCTAGACCGGGTCAGCAAGTGAACGTTGGGCATCTTTCTAACTGTATTGCTGAGATCAAGACTTGGATGTCCAATAATTTTCTGTCACTAAACGGCTCAAAAACAGAAGTCATGCTCATTGGATCTCCTCATCAACTGCGAAAGGTTGGGTCCCCTACTCTATCTGTTGATGGCGTTGCATTGGAGTTTAAGACCAAATTAAAAAATCTGGGTGTCATATTTGACGCCACACTGTCATTTGAGCCTTTCATCCAAAATACAGTTAAAACATAATTTTATCACCTCAGAAATATAGCCCGGCTACGTCCCATGCTGTCCTTCTCGGTAGCTGAGAAGTTGATAAACTCTTTTGTCTTCTCGCGCATTGACTACTGCAATGGTCTTCTAGCTGGGGTATCTAAATCATCATTGGATAAATTGCAATATCTTCAAAATTCAGCTGCTAGAGTACTGTCTGGGGTCAGGGCCAGGGACCATATAACCCCGGTCTTGGAGTGCCTGCACTGGCTACCTGTTAGGTACCGTATTGATTTTAAAATCCTTATGCTGGCCTATAAATCTCTGCACAATCTGGCACCTCAGTATTTGACTAATTTATTAATCCCTTACTTACCACGTCGCAATCTGCGCTCCTCGCAGAGTGGTCTTTTGGTTGTTCCGAAGGCACGGCTTCATACGTGGGGTGACCGAGCATTTTCTGTCTATGCTCCTAAGCTCTGGAATTCTCTTCCGGCCGACATCAGGGAAGCAAAAACTTTAGTGACTTTTAAATCTCTTCTTAAAACATTTTATTTTAGGATTGCTTTTACATGATCATAATGTTATGTGTTACGCTATACAAAATAAATATATTATTATTATTATTATTAATAGATTCCCAGACACGTTCACAGACTGCGTTCTCTTTTGTGTCTTATTGTGTTTGAAGGGTTTAAAGGCATTTGAATGAATAATAGTGTGACCGTATAATGTACCGCTAGCCAAAGGATAACGTAAAAAAAAGGGATGCGGTGTAAAATATTTTTAACGTGTTAAACTGAACAGATTATCACATGCACGAACACATTAATTTTGACAGCCCTATTATAAATACCAATAATCTATGCGATTATTGGTGATGGAGAAGGAGCCCAACACAGCAACACTGGCTCCGCCAATCACGCGGTGGGTGGGACTATCTGACCAATTGCAGACTAGGATGTGATTGACAGTCATTATTAAGCATTTCTGTTTAGTGGCGCAGAAATTACACACTTTACCTGTAATTCAGTAACGTTAATCAGTTGCTCCTTAACGGTGATACCATCATACCGCCCCGCTCTACGGGAAGCCGGCTAAAGATCTTTTTGGATTACCTTTCAAGCAGACATGCAGATTTATAGCATGTAATGGGGAAAGTGAAAAAGGGGGAAAGAAAGCATAAAAGACAGGAGAAAGTAAGTTTGAGTGACTCCTTGAACGAGCAGGATCTGTAGTCCTGTCAGCTGATTAGCGCTCTTGATTAGCATTTATAAGAGGCCCTGGTGCTCTATTATTTGCATTCCTATTTAGCCATGATTTTGTGGAGGGCGCTCCGTGATTAAACTTGTCACCGGTCCTGATTGACAGGGTCAAATCTTCACATTCCACTCGTCTGAAATGTAAGTGTGTGAGAGAGAGAAAGAGAAAAGGAGAAAAAAAAAAAAAGCTATTGTCAGCTATTCTTCGCACTCCTGACGAGCTTTGTGAGGGATCTCTTTCAACTTCTCTCATGCTTATCCCCCCCCCCTCTTTTCTAACTCTATCACTTCTTCTCTCTGCGTCTCCTGTCATCTTAGATAGGTCAGGAATGTTTTAATTTTAGGGATAGATTCGGCCTGTCACCGAGGCGAGATGACGTGGTGCTCACGAGATGAGACGTGAAGGGTGTAAAACAATAAGAAAAAATAAAGCGCGAACAAAAAAAAAAAAGTTCTCACTTTATTAGACAGATTTAATTACTCTGAATAGGGATTAAAACAGGCCATTCAGTGAAGTGTGAAATTAACCCTTGATTACTGATGAATCTCTGAATGAAGGCTAAAACAACCGTTTGGAGGAAAAAAAGCGATACTCTTTAACAGTAATTGTTTTTGGAAAGGTGATTGCATTTCCCCACTACATTACCATGCCTCTGGTGTGGCGGGCTGATGTCAGGTGACTACATTATTAACAGTGAAAATGCTAACAAAGACATGACATTATGTGAAATCCAGCACTGCGCTTGCATCAGGGACCACTAACCTTTCGGAGAGACTGGACTGCCTCCCCAAGGATGAGCTCTGGGTAAAAAACAACAATTAAAAATGCACAAATGAGCCGAGTTGATGCAGTCTGTCCAATCTGAAGAATACGGCAGAATGAATATTAGACGCGCTGTCTAACTGGGGCCAAACTGTTGCTGGTCGCCATTTCTAAGAAAATACCAAGAGCAAGAAAATCAGTAAATTATTGCAAGGTATTTACATTCATTTTGTGATAGCATAAAAACTACACATTTTGTACACAAAAACAAATGTTTTTGATTTCGGATGTATAATATAATATAAAGACACAATATTTAATAATGAAGTAATAATAAAAGTATAGTGTGTTTGCAAAATCTGTCATAAGTTTTTGCTAGCTGTAATGCGTGTACAGTTTTGCACCAAGATTTTGAGCATGTACTGTAACAGCATTAATAACCCCAATATAATATAATATTATATTATACTATAATAAAGTAATAAAAGCATTTAGTGCATCTGCAAAATCTGTCATAAGTATACACAAGAGCTAATAGGTGTGCATTTTTGCAACAAGACTTTTATAATTAATTTTTTTAATTTAAAAAGGAAGAGAGCAATATTTGTCTCCTTTTCAAACATGACATTAGCCTTTTAAAGATCTTTTACATATTTTGTGCATGCACCACCTCATAATATACACATATAACTTCACAGTTTGTCATTCATACCTGCAGCTGTCATAGTGTAATCAGGGAGAACGTTCAGATATGACAGAGAAGATACTAAGACAATTAAGACACAGCACTGACATTCTGATTGTGATATACACCATTCAAGTACAAAATCCTGTAATAGGTGCCTCAACGAGAGCGTGCGCGTGCTCATATAATTAGTAGTAATTAATGATGAAAAAGTGAGGACCCGTTTGTATTTCAAATTATCCCATTAGCTCTTGTCATACTCGTGTACACAAAACAGCTTGAGTTCAATTAGTTTTTTGTCACACAAAAGTGATTATAAGCAGCCAGTGCAACCTGATTCATGGGATACCTCCTGTCTAATCTCAGCAACTGATTTAGTTTAGTGCCCCGGTACTCATCCTGAGGTACGCGAGCTTCATGTGACGTTTCAAAGTCTCAGCTTTCACCCAAAATGGTTTTTAATGGTGTTTGTTTAAACCTGATATCTGTGAGATCTAATAAATTAAGTTGTGTCACATGACTAAAGCTGCGTCCCAGTTCACGTACTTATGCACTATTCTATAATGTTTTTAGGTAGCCTATAAATATTGTGAGTAGTGTGTTCACACTGAAAACTCCAAAAAGAAAATCTACACTTTAAATACCCGGATGATGCATTAAATTAACGGGAGAAAACGAAGAGTGAAATGTTGGACACTTGATGCACTTGACGGTTGCAACTTTAATTACGGTGTGAAGGGGGAGGGGCATCAGACTCCGATTTTGAATGACAAAATATCCTTTTAAAATTCACACACTACACAGATGAGTAGATAGAGTGCATAGTGTATAGTGCATCATTTGGGACGCCACTTATGTCACCGTTTTTGATGTGACTCTATGTATTTCTATGGTATCGTTGTCGAGAAATAATTAGCTGGTGAAGTGGATTTACTTATTGTAGAGTTAACGAAAGTCATTATGAGCTTTGAAATGTTTAAAGTGGATGTCATAACAAAAGTCAGTAGACCGGGAAGATTTTAAAACGAGCGGTTCATTCATAAACCCGTAAGATCTTACCTTCATTCTGTGGAAAAACAAACACGAAGACAGAACTCAATGAGCGTAGTGCTAAAAGGGGGCGGGGCTACATCAGGTCTATATAGCACAAACCACACCCCTTGTGCAAAAACCACACACCTCATCAATGACTCGCATCCAGCATGCCCCATGCCTGGTTCCCTTGAGATTTTCCAATAGGGTTTCATAGGTTTTTTATGAGTATTTTGAGATAATTTATGAGTAAAATAAGCTCTTGGGTAAACATAACTTGATGATACTTGAACTTTTTGTTCTACAACGTAAACTCACACCCCACACACGCCCCAAACTTTCTTATCTAGTTACTTATTAGAAACATACGTTTTTTAAATATAAATAACAGCATAAAAATTCATCTTTTAAATATGGGTGTCTGTAATTTAGTTTGTAGAGCAAAACGTCTTGTAGAGTCCAAAACATGGAGACCATTTTCCAAAACGCCGTTGTTGTGTAAATGAACTGCCAAAACCCTTTTGTTTTCTTCAGTTTTCAGTTAAGGATGTAAAACTTTTTATGCGTTTTGGCTGTTCATTTACATAACAACAGAGTTTTGAGTGCCTGAAAACGCAAACTTTGGAAAACGGGTTTCAAAGTGCAAGTTTTGGAAAACGGTCTCCGTGTAAACAACAAAAATGCGAATCTCTGAAGACGATGATGTTATGCACATGCGTTTTGCATTTTCAGTCTATAATGTTTCATCGACATCTAATGGCCTGGCAGCAGAATACAGTGTTTTTAGTAGTTTTTGCGGATCCGTGTGAATGGGGATTGTTTTGATAATGGTGACGTCTGTAAGTGGAAAACTCATAGGAAAAACTTCCGTATAAAAACACCATAAAAAACGCTGTAGTGTAACATTCCCTTAGTCTTCTGGGTTTCGACATCATGCCTGCACCATATTGTGGCTATTAAATAACCAGCAGAACTAACAGAAGGTCAATTGAAGGTGTTGCCCAGCGCTCAGTAACTAGGACATTTACTTAGCTAGCAAAGGTTCTATATTTATACAGTAAAGTGATAAAGAAAGTTTTACATATCAGGACATAATAAAATTCATCTGGTCTTTAGCAAGTCATAACATTAGGTAAATACAACCTCAGATTAACAACAACACATGACATATTACACCGTGTCATTATTTATTTAACAAAAATAAAGTCAAAATGGAGAAGCCATGTGAGACAAACTAAGTATGTTTTAATTGCTTATTAACCAATTTTAGCAGCAATAAATTGAAGTAATCATTTTCTATCTGTCTCTCACATCATTCTGAAGGAATTTTGGCCCACTCTTCACAATGTTTCTTTAATTCATTGAGGTTTGTGGGCATTTGTTTATGCACAAGTCTCTTAAGGTCCCGCCGCAGCATTTCAGTCCGGTTGAGGTCTGGACATTGACTGGAACAGTGCAACATCTTGATTCTTTTCTTTTTCAGCCATTCTGTTGTAGATTTGTTGGTGTGCTTGGGATCATTGTCCTGTTGCATGACCCAGTTTCGGCCAAGCTTTAGCTGTCAGACAGATGGCCGTATCTACTTCAGATTACTTTTTTTCTTGTTTTAAACTATCTCCCAATTACATGTTTGTTTGTTTTTTACCTCTGAGGTATAAAATATTCTTTCATATACATCTGTCAATGAAATACACCATAAAATGAGTCCATATGATGTGTATTTATGTGTATTGTAATTAACAGGATGCCACAGATGCAGCATATTGACATTATGTTGAGAATAACCCAGGATATTCCATCAAAACAAGCATCTCAGCCAATTATAAACCAATTTACCATTTGAAAACACTTTAACCAAATAATGAACAGTTACATTTTGAAGTATGGTCAGCAGTGTTCACCACCATGTTTAGGTTGATCCCAAATGAAAAAAATATATAAAGTACCTGGAATAAATCAACAGACATCCTGCCAGTTTTGCCGGTACTTATGGGCTCTTTGCTCCGACCTTACTTAACCTCTTTATTGATCCTTCCATCTGTCTAATTCAGAAAACAGACATAACCAAAAGATTTCGAAATTGATTTCTTTGCATAAGATGTTGTAATGCACCCAAGATCACTTGGCAATGAGCATAAAGGACAAGAAACTAAAACGAGATCAAATCAATCGGTTGAATGTGTCGATAGAATCCTCGTATTCTAACAAGCCTGTCCGCTGTGGTCACGTGTTCCGGTTTAAACGTTTAAACGTTTCACGGATCCTCTGCACATTTTGTATTTCTCGCTGTGAGCTTGCATAGGGGCTGCTATTTCTAGGCTGAGTGAAACTTAACAGATGTTGCTGTTAATTACTACAGGAGGGGGGAAATGCGATTTAAACACTTTTATTAATTAGTTCCAATGGAAGTGCGATGCCGGGGAGATGGAAAGGCTTGAGGGACAGTCGAGTACTGACGTGTCAACAGTGCCAATGTCTGAGATCAAAATAACATGCTTCAAATGGAGCGGAGTCTCAAGCTTTGAAAGAAACCAGAATTGCCAGAAAACAAAAAATTTTGTGAGAAAAGTAATATTTTAACATATATTTTTATATATCACTTTGGATATTTTATGATTAAACAGATTTTATGACATGACATTGCTAATTTTGGAGTTGTTGTTGTTTTTTCATTGTGAGAAATATTCATTGTAGGCCTAGTTGAAGTTACACAATGAAAAGTTTTTTTGTATATCTAACTATATTAAATATGTTTATATTAAATATAATTATAAATATAATATTTAAAATTATATTATTAATGTATTGTTTATATTATATTATATAATTATATTATATATGCTAATATTTTATGTTTTTTATATTTTTTATGTATATAGCCTAGTAATAAACAAGATGATGAAAATGAGATTATGTTCGACTAGTTATTAAAATCGAAATACTGAATGAATACATTAAATGTAATGTGTTTAAATTATTTTAAACATTTAAACACCATACATGTATATTTTTTATATATTATTTGTAAATTTGTTTAGACGGATAATGGATTTTTCAGATGATGATTACTAAAATGCAAAAAGAGCAGATTTTTTATAAATCGATGTACTGCATGAATAAATGTAATGTATTTTTATTAAATTAAACGTTTAAATACCATATATTTCATAAAATAATATTACACATATTTATATGAAAATTAATGTAAGACATAAGACATAAATGCTATTTATTTTTTTATATCATTTAAATAGTTTACACTTAACGTTTTCATGCAGTTCATCGTTTTTTAATAACTTATCGTAAATCAGCCCTCTTTCCATTTTAGCTATCATTATCTAAAAGAAATCCATTAGCAGTTTCTACAAACTTCCATTTAAAATTATTTAAAATGAGGCAAAACAAGCATTAAAATAGGTTAAAACAACTAAAAATCTAGATATTTCTTAGTATTTTAATAGAGACTTTATGCCAAGTTCTAAAATACTGGGTTGGAATTGTGTGTGTGTGTGTGTGTGTGTGTGTGTCTGTGTTTGTGTGTGTGTGTGTGTGTTTGTGTGTGTGTGTGTGTGTGTGTGTGTGTGTGTGTGTGTGTGTGTGTGTGTGTGTCTGTGTTTGTGTGTGTGTGTGTGTGTGTGTGTGTGTGTGTGTGTGTGTGTGTGTGTGTTTGTGTGTGTCTGTGTGTGTGTGTGTGTGTGTGTGTGTGTGTGTGTGTGTGTGTGTGTGTGTGTGTTTGTGTGTGTTTGTGTGTCTGTGTTTGTGTGTTGGGGGGTGTCAAAAGGGTTGAGATCCACTGCTATAGCAGCTTTAAAAGACTAGCCCTGCTTCTAGAATTCGCTCTCTTGCTCGCTCCCTATAACCAGCTTTAACCCAGAAATTACAGGCAGCCTGATGTGACTTTGACGATGTTCCTCCGCACCGGGACACACTTGCCATTTTGAGTTCTTTGTCTGGCCAGCATGTACAACAAAACAGACACCGACAGAGAGCTGAGCATCTCAGCTGGTCTGCAGAGCAGAACCGCGTACATATCGTGAAATATGTACGCTGTCAGTGCTTTAATACACCCTCACACGTCTCACTCCCAAGACTGGATGGACAGGAGGGGAAAAGGCCCAGTGGAAAAATAAAGTGCCATAATGAATCTAAAAAGCATGATTCACTCCCATCAGACGTACTCAGGGAAGTGTCACGTTCTCCCAAGCTCCCTGACCGCTGACAGGCCTGTTGGGGAGAGAGAGGGGAGAGCAGGGGCAATGGAGATGGTACGCAAGAGTATAAATCCTAATTACACCCGGTATCACCCGTCGCAAATGGCCGTCTTTTTCAAGGCAACCGATTTAGAGGTTGTTGTTTTTTTTACCTGTAAATTGTAAAATGTATTAAATCCCCAGAGGAGAAACAGGGCAATAGGCTTTGTACATGAACAAAACACTCAAAAAAACAAAAGGACACAGGAAATAAATGTGAGTAGAGCGGGGGAAAAAAGAAGCAGCAACCTCTGCATTGGGCTTTGAAAGGAAAGGTAACGTAATCAATTAATCCTGGCAGTAATTGGGTGTTGGGAAAAAGGCAAAATGCAGTAATGAAAGTCATCCGTTGTGCTCATCTTTCTCTCCCGGCCTGACGAACCCTCCCCCCCATCATCTGCGGGATCTCAGGTGCTTAGCCATGCAAATCTGTCTGACAGCTCAGTACATCTCTGTCTGCCTAATTGGACAGTATAGAGTTGTTTATGGATATTGAAGACATTTAAGGCTCAGTCGGGGGCTGCTCAAAAATCATTAGCCGTGGGCCTCTGATACTGGACTAAGTCTTCTCCCTCCGCCGATGTCAAACTCAGCCATAAAAAATGTTTATCTTTGTCACCTGCACGGAAAGGGGCTCTGGAAAACCTCGCAATGTACGAGAGGAACATCTTAACGTGAGTGAATATGCGAGGCTTCAGTCGTGACAGCTCAGACAATGGCCTTCCAATTAGAGACGTACTGTGGAGTTAGCGATGCAGCGTAACGCAACTCATCAAAATAATTTGCTCAAAATTCTTTTATTCCGTCTCTTTAATTTATTTATTTAAAGTACTAGAGAACAGTTAGAGATCGTATCACGAGGTAAAGTCATATTACTGTGTAGAGAGCATCTGGTTGTCCACTGTTTCAAGCCTCAGACAGCATGTCCATGGACCGTTTACTGAACTTAAAACACACAAAAAAGACAAGAGCCGGCTGAAATCACCAGTTCCAGGCTGATTTTAGTTTTTTAGTTTTTTTTATGTTTCTTAGGCTGTTACAATGAGCACTTTAGAGCAAGAACTATAGCTGCATTTTTACTGATATCTTTAAAATCAATCAAAACAAATGTAGCATTGATTTAGCTTCTTAACTCAAATAATGCTAAAAATCTGTATTTTCAACATTTAAATCAGCAAAAAAAATTTGCCAACAAAAGTACTATTCATTTAGCTTCTTAGCTCAAATAATGCTAAAAATCTGTATTTTTAATATATTTCAAATCAGCAATAAATCCTGGTAAGAATAGTAGAATTCATAGCTTCTTAACTCAAACAATGCTAAAATACTATTTAAAATTTGTAAAATTTCAAATCAGCAAAACAATCTGACAAAAAAAAGTAGCATTCATTTAGCTAAAATACCGTTTTAACCTTTTTCAAATCATCAGGAAAATTTGGCATCAACAGTAAAATAGCTTCTTATCTCAAATAACAATTAAATACTGTTTTGTAACAAATCAGCAAGAAAATCTGTCTAGAAAAGTTGCGTTAATTTAGCTACTGAACTCAAACCATGCCAAAATACTGTATTTAACATTAGCAATACAATCTGACAACAAAAATAAAATTCATTTCTTAGCTCAAATGATAAATTACTGTAATCCATTTGCTAAGTTAATGCACATGAATTAACCGGGAGTAAACAAACTAGCTCCAAAGACTGAAAGCCAGGACAGCCACCATACTGAATGACTCTGGACAATTTACGATTTACCTGCCTTAAACATTGCATAAAGGCAATGCTTGATGTGGATAAGACTTCATCAACACTGGTGAAAAAACAGTCTATGGAAGACCGGCAACAATACAGCTCTCACTCGCCTACAGTCAATACACAGATTCTGCAAATAGAGCAATATGTGCAAATAAACAATGATCTATATTAAGTAAAGGGTTTATTGTGTAAATCGATGCCTTCATAATGAAAGTTTGCTTGCAGACGACCCAATAAGTCCACCATAATGTCCCACATACTCGGTAGTCTTAGAGATATTGGTGAAGTCAAGAAAGACGGATTCCCTTTCCTTTCCCCTGCCTCTCTCTCTTTCCAGCTATAAAGCAAAGGCCCAATCAAAGGCAGACTCAGTTTCTATTATCTGTTCTCACCAACACCCTCCCAGCCCTCCTTCACCAGTGCCCCCATTACAGAAATGTTTCTTCCCATCAAAGCCTTTACTTATCACTTCACCGGTGACATTGAACTTCCCATGCCCCGGCCACCGAGACACATCTCTGAACCCTCACAATCACTCTTCATCCCCAGTAACAATTTAGTAATGAAGTATTGATTTCCAGATTCCCTTCTTATGGATGATATTAGATTTGGTTTGATAAACTGTGTCGGGGGCCCCTAATCTGCTCCGTCCCTTTCCCCGCTGTCTGTAAAACAAAGTGCCACTAGAGGGATAATGACCAGGGAACATCGATGAACTCATTTCATCAATTTGTAACACTTGACAATGAAAAAGGGCCACCGTTTTTCACACACCAATGTCAAAGTTTATTGCTCAGGGTAGGGTCTTATTGGAAGCCCGACATCTTGGCTCTAATTTATGGGCCCCTGTGTGCTGGTTACTTTGAAAGGAAATGTTTGGATACGGCTGGGATATTAGTGTTGCACCTGGTCTGGCTGGTTTTTACAGGGCCACCGGGGATCTATGCATCACGTCAGCAAATACAACAACAACTTGCAGCCGCCGAAGCTATCTGGCCATTAGGAGGGGAAAGTAAGGGGGTCTATGACATGCATAAGTCATGAGATGATGCTACGTCTTGGTAAGACGGACTCCTCAAGGGATGAAAATAATTCACCTACTAGAGCGGGCAACAAAGGCCCCAGTTCTTTTCACAACCTGGAGAATGTGGACGTAACTATAGAGTCCTGTGTTTACATTGGTAGTATAATTCAAGGTACTGGCGTCTCATAATGAGTTAATGCAATCTAAGGCTCAGCGGTCCAGTCGAGGCCTCCGATCGCATTTTGCTAAATCTTTTTTGCTTTGCAATTTAATGTGAACCTTTTTACATTTAACATTGCAAAGTTGGATCTCTACAAATGACTTGGATACATGCATCTATGCTTTTTCTACAACTACGACTGTTTACACCTGGTATTAAGATGTGTTTTGGTCGATCGGATCACAAGTAGACGAGGGAGACACATTCCCGTTTACACATGGTGTTTTAATCCGTCTCTTTTGTCCCCTTTCAACCACTTCTGTCCTGATTTCTTCGAGCGAAGGGTATATGAGCGGGTAAATGTATGTTTTTTTTCAGATCCTTCGATCTAATGGACAAAAAAAGCTTGCGCAATTTACGTATGAACGCGCACGGAGACAATGAAAAAAGAGTATCAGCTTTAGTTTCTGCTCTGACATCCGCAAGATCACGTCAAACGGATCATGAGTATGTGTTAGAAATCAGGAATGGTGAGAGAACATTTTTTGTCTTCAAACCAAACTTGGGTCTCCAGCTAACAAAGTTTAAATCCCAGCTGGCTAGCGTACTTATCATAAGGTTTACGCGTTAGGTCAGTGGGCGGTCTTTTGCGGCTGTTCGAATACACGAGGGTTTACGCTACAAAAGCAATCCGGTCGAATACATTTTCAACTACCTTTGGAAGTGTTCGAAATTGGACAAGATCAAAGCGTTTTAGACCCTGTTTACACCTGATTTAGCATCATCCACTTGTGATGCGATCTACCAAAATGGATCTTAAAAGCAGGTGTAAACAGTTAGTTTAGTTTAATTCTTAAATTTGTCTTAGTAAAAAGGCCTTAGTAAAGAGTCAAAAGAAAATGCACCAGTCCCTCGGACATCAGCTCTAACTTCCAGCCAGTCTGCCGTGAGATAATGTTGTATCCTGCCCTGGCTGATGGACAGCTGAATCTCTTTATCCTTTGTTCTTTATTTACAACAGTCAGACTGCTCTGC
Organism: Siphateles boraxobius; assembly: GCF_051911475.1. NCBI lineage: Eukaryota > Metazoa > Chordata > Actinopteri > Cypriniformes > Leuciscidae > Siphateles > Siphateles boraxobius. Next base: position 17,754,775 of record NW_027509205.1, on the reverse strand, counting down.
ACGCTGGCCCGATTTCACAGGTGAATGCACGCTATTCTCTGGGAAAAAAACAATTGAGATACGGCAAGAGGATATAAACGAAGAAAAATACCAAGTATCTCTGAGGCGGAAATAGATGATTTCTTTCTCAACCACCACAGATTACCTCTCAAATCCCCTTTCTCGCGTAAGTCAGTAAAACAAGCTCATTTATTCTCCTTTTCCATCGTCTCATGCAAACTGTTACTAACACTACAAGGCATTACATGGCGGAGAAGTGAGAATGATTGTTTTCTTTGTCTTCTGCAAATGTGTTTGTTAGAGGCCCATCCCTCGGAGCACCAGAGGCCCTTTTACTGCAACTCAGGCATCATGGGCTCTGCTCTCAGTAATCACATTGCCTCTCCCCCGCGAGATCTACGTGCATAGTGCTTATCAACTAGATTACCGCCAGGTGAAGATGAATAACCCAATTTGCGGCTCCTCATTTCGGTGGGTGTAGTATTCAGTGTCAGCAGGCATTAGCAGATAAAGTGTATTGCTTTGCTGGATGGGTGTGGCTGAATCGCCTTTAAGATTGAGACATACGTGCACTTGGGCAGATGAGATGTCTCCAGAAGCACAGCTTGGATCACGAGAAGTCTTCACCTTTATCTTAATGCTGACCACATAACATTTGCAAAGAACTAAACTTTGCTAAACATACTATCATGGATTTTAGTCGGGGTAGACGCCATATTTAACGCCACTCTGGGAAAGATGTGCTATATTGTCAATAATTTGTCCTGCTGTATACCTTGTATTTAATTGTTCAGCATGTCTTAAAAACGTCAGAAAACATGGAGTTTGAAGATTAGATGTGATCTTGGACAGTACAACCTATTGAGCAAACTATACGTCTATACAGTACGCCTAGTTTTCTATGTATCATATTAAATTTGCCATCTATTCTAAGTATGGTGTCAAAGGCTTCTTAACTAACTTAGCCAGCAAAACTCCCTTGATCAGTTTGGCATCCTCAGAAAGGCCATACTAGTCAACTCTGTTGGATGCTACACAAGTTTTGCTGGTGAACAACATCTTGCTGGTGAACACCAGGCCCAAACATGCACAAACCAGATCCGACCTGCATGGAAATCAGTGAGTCATCTGAAGGGAAAATGATGCTATGTAACTGTCCGTCATTTATTTATTTGCCAAACGACTGCAATTTTCTTCGAATCTGCCGGTTTCCGGTAAGCGGATCCACAACAGTTTTGGTGCCTACATGCTCTGTTGTTATATATCGTCATCATTGTCCTGCGTTCTCATTGGTTTGCTGGCATATGGGGAATTTCATGTGCAGGGTAAGCTGTCCGCGTATCTCTCACCCAAAAGTAAAAATGTGCTGTTACTACCAGATCTAAAACACCGAAAATCACATTGTATTTGATACAAAACTAACTAGACTAAATCAAATGAAAAAAAGTCATAACTGAAACTATTTTCATAGTATTTCATTTACTGCAAAGGGAACTTTATTTATTTACGAATACTTGTAAACTGTTAAAGACAGACCTACTGTAAAGGTTTATTTATACTTATGCGTTGTACGCCGTAGCTACATCCTAGGCTGTGTGAAGCACGTGTAGCTTATAGTGTAGACTGACGTGCACCTGTCCGAAAATCACCCGTCAATTCTACGCAGACAGCATATGATTGGTCTGCTAGAACCCCTCCTTCAGGTCCAAAAAATAAATCTGCGATAGAGTCGCATTTTCTCAAACACATTTCTGCTTGAGGATTATAAATGATCTGTTTGATATTTAACAACTAAAGCTGCAACACAAATCGCTGTCTATTTGCCGCCATCACTGCTGCTGCTTCTCAGACAACATACACAACAAGCTGCTTCTTCTTTGGCTTTTGTCTTGATACTTTGGGTTACACCATCAACATGCCCGTGGACACTGCCTACTAGCGGTCTGCATGTGTAATTACACGTCGATGTGGACAACTCCGCAGAATATCTTAACTATCCAAAGTTGTTGATCGATAGTCTATGCATTTGTTAAAGTCAATTGCATTATTTCAACTTGTTTTTTAAAGAATATTTATATTTATTTTAATTACTTTTTCTTTTCTTTATAACAGGGTACTAGTTATTTATTATATTATACTTACTTTCAATTCTTAATTAAAAAAATACTCTCAGAATACATTTAAATTGACACCTTTTCCTCTGTCGTCTCTGATTTAGATCTGAGTCTTTAGTGTGTCCTAAGCCGATGCAGTGTAGTATGTAGTTTCAGCGACACTTGTGACACCTTGCGGAATTACAAAAATACATCAAATTTTGCACACAGGGATTAAAGTGAAAAAAATTCTTCTGACTGAAATTTTTTTTCAGGCCAAGTCATATTCCTTTAACTTTATTTAAATAGTCGAGACCAATATCGTTTTAAGGGGAGATGTTTTAAACCGCTTTAATATTGCCAGTTTGCATATTTTAAAAGCTATTTTAATCTATGAAAAAAAATTACTTAGCTTGACAAATAATCAACCATCTACATAACTTTTCAGTGCATGTTTTTATTTATCTTATAAGACCAAACAATGCTAAATTATATTAATATATAGTTTGTTTAATGGCAAATCGTTTTGGCTGAGGGCAAAGTGAAGTTTCATAACTTTTTTATATTTAGGCTATTTAACTTTAACTGTGTAGCCTATTAGAGAGCTGACTAATGTTTGACTGAATTGTTTGCTTTATTTCTCATTGTATAGCTTCTTATAGCCTACATATTAGGCTACTTATACTTTTATGGATATTATTGATAATTAAAACTGACATTTAACAAAAAGCAACAGGGTTGTGTAATGTTATATATTCTAAAATATATAAAATATTCTTTATATATTTTACTATGCATTCTCTTGTATGTGTACATGCATAATAAAATAAAATGATACAACCCTGTCTCTGTTTGTTAAGTTTGTCAGTTTTAATGATCAATAATGTTTCATATTTTTAAAATGAAAACAAAAAGAAGCAGGGTTGTGTTTTATATTGCGTGTTGTTATAAATATATGGAGTGAAGATAATCAATGTGCGTTGTCTGAACCACATTTGTGTGGCCATATAGGCCTAATATGTTTATGATAATATGTTCATTTATAAATGAAAAGAGGTGTTTTGTATATATTTCGTTTTATTGTTGATGAAAAGAGGCAGAGTTGTATTTTATATAGGGATGCAACGATACCGCTTTTTCAAAACCGATCCGATCCGATCCCAAAATTCTGAGTATCGGCCGATACCGATACCAATCCGATACCAGCGCAGTTTTTTTTTTTAAATCAAGTAGAATTTCAATAACTGTGTGTTGAACTGATAATCATTCTTTTGTGAGTTAAACACCATCTACTTAATACAGACAACTTCATTATAAAGAAAAACAACAAATCCAAAAAATATATGATCATAACCTATGACAAAAATGCTATTATAAACTAGATTAGTGGATAGTTCAGCAGTAAAATCTAGTCTAGAAATATCACGAGTGCACAATAATTGTATAAAATCTGAACATTTAGTGAAAAAAAAAACATTTAGTGGGGAACAAGTAAGAGACAATAAGTGTAACACTAAATCTTGTAAAACGTTACACATTGCTCTTTATATTGTTGTAAAATACATTCATGAAAAACAAGATAACAAAAATCAAACAGATCATTTTTTATAGTAGCCTAGGCTATGTAATTTGAGACATGTTTTAAATGTATAGCACAGCTGTTTAATGAGGCAGCAACATATGATAGATAGGACAGAACAAGAAAGGCTATTAATAATCCTTCATTGCGCAAAAGGCTCCAGTACAGTGCGGCACGAAGCGCTTATGCGCATCCCGAGCGCAGAATGATGCGCTTGAAGCAACACGGAGTCACAGCGCGCACTCGCGCAGCACGTCGAGTCCGCATTGAAAAGTTCAAAGCACAAAGGAAAGACATATTGATGCGTAGTGTATTATACAGTATCTATCTCTATGCAATAGTTTATTGAGCCTTTTCTTTTAACAGTTTTAAATATCAGTTACTGTGCGCGTGAAGAACAATGATAGTGCTCTGACTCCAGTGTTGTGATCTAACAGACACACGGTAGAAAGTAACATGATTTAGTTACAGCAATAAAGTCCAGCAATATAAAGTTGTTTTATGCGAAACCATAGACCTTTATCTACAGATCAAGTATAATAATATTAACATTGAATCATCTTGGAGAGAGTTTCATCATGTTGACTGTCGTACCCGAACGTGACGCGCTGTTTGATGCTGAATGGAGAATGACTGACAGCCGCAGCAGAGGGAAAAAGTTTACGTGATCTTGAATTTAATGACTTAAATATTAATTTATATCTCACATTATACTACATAATGGCTTCAGAACACTTATAAGATAGTGCACGAAAACTTTATGGTGCTTTATAATGTTTTTGTGCCTTTTGTGGGGCAAATATTTGTGCCTTTTGTGGGTTAACTATAACACAGAATAGTAGACGCACAATATCGGATTTGGATCGGCCTCGTCTGACCGATACCCGATCCGGCAAAAATGGCAGTATCGGAGCCGATACCGATGCTGAGTATCGGATCGGTGCATCCCTAATTTTATACCATATTACATTTTATTGTTGCCTAAAATATACATAAAGAGATAACCGGAGTAGCCAGAGCGAGCTGAGTGACGAAACCAAGATCGGCGCGGATCCGTTTGCAGAATAACCGGACTCGCGTCCTCGGGAGTTCGTTCTCCCGAGTCGAACTTGCCAAGTCCGAACTATCAAGGACGCAAGTCCGAGGTTTGCGTAGCCTATTGGTATTGAGAAACGGCCAATATTGACCCGCGTTCTGTTTTCTATCATGCGCCGTGCACGTTTGCAATGACGTAATATGCACGCAAACGCACCAGGGTTCGATAGAATTAAGTTGAACGTGAAACCAGACCAACGCTGCGGGGGGCGCAGGGAACAAACTCGTTCGGATTCGGACCGCAGCAAACCAGCTGTAGCCTGACATGCACTTCTCCAAAACTAAGATTAATTGAGTGAACACGGAGCAGTTTTTCCGTGAGCGGGAATTGAAAACCCGGACTGGACCATAAGCGAAGTGATTACAGAATGTTAGAGTGGAGAGAGGAACGTGCTTTCGCTCCGATCCAGGCTTTATCACATCCCCCTCAGCAGGGTGAATACACCTCGTCTTTCCTTAATTTAAGACCTATTCAAACTAAAATTAAGACATTTATCACACTATTTGAGAAATGAAAGCCTATTTACGGCCTTAACATTATGAAAAGTGAATTTAAGACATTAAGGACAGACGGGAACCCTGCAATTGACGGAAATCCGTCATAGACTCGCTGCAATTAACGGAAATCCGTCGTAGCGACGGAGAACTTTAATCCCTGTGCACAAAGGTTCTTTCGCACGTCACGTCACGCCTCACTCAACTCTAACATCACAATCACAGCTCTTACGCGCGCTTTTGAAGGCATGTCTCAACAGATAAATGTAGGCTACTTTCAATAGAAGGTCCAACATATTACGAAAACTTTTAGCTGTATTGCAATGTGTCATGAGAGTAGCTAACACTGTCTAGAGCGAACGCGAGCGTTAAACCCATCACTGGGTGCATTTTTTTGACATGATGTGCACCACAGAATACCCAGTTAAAGAAGTCACTGCTCGCCACTGATTTGAACATCCTAATCAAGGATTATTTGAAAAAAGACAGTAATGTTGGATAAGAGTTGGAGCTAAATTCTGAAAGACACTGGCCCTCGAGAACTGGAGTGGCATAGCACTGGTCTTCTCAGCAGGGTAGGCATACACAGTTCATATCTACATAGCTTACTGTCTTCCATTTTTCACCGTTTCTGCGGGTTAATGAATACCAGTGACACAAAGAACTAGAACGAGTTTTGATGGGTCCCAAGAGGTGTTTTTCCCCAGGCCTTGCACTTGAACGCTAGTGCCTGAAAGGGGCGACTACATTACATATTACCGCCGGTAATGCATCGCAGCGTTATGGATAGCCCCACTGTCCACCGCCTCTCAGTGCAAGGGAGGTCAGCATCTCGCAAACGAGTGCAACACTGCCCTCTGAGGTGATTACTGATAAAGAATGACATGCTGAAGGGAGACGCAAGGGAAATATACGCCAGTCTCTTGCCTCGCTACTTTTCTTTCATTGGGAAGGGCTGTGCGCAATGTATAAATACAGGGGGAACGAAAACTCACCTCTCCTTATGAGGCACTTCATCTCCGAAAGAGGACAGAAGGTCGAGTCATCAAAAATGCAGGAGGGTTTTGGTAGAGTATCCACATGCTCTCTCTGATATAGTGATGAGGTCTAGAATATTTTCATACATACTGCATTTTCTCTGTAAGACACTCTCTGTCACAGTGAAAAGGCCTGTGACACGAAGACTGTAAAAGACAGAGAGGAAAAGGTTCATGTCGGAGACATATGAGGAGTGGCTATCACACAACAAACATGCAAGAAACAACATATTTAATGCCAGAATATTGCAAAATTGTACCTTTAAGGGAACAACAGCTTTTAACTGGGGCATTTTACCATATCTACCCCTAAATGGTGCATATTAGTACCTTAGAGTAGTAATACAGTATTTCCCCTTAAGGTACTCTATTATGAAACTTTTAGGGGTCAATAAGGTAAAAAAATGTTTATTTGAGAGTACTGATAAGCTGTTGTACATCTAAAGGTACAATTTTTGGAGTTTTGTCTTAAACTCCCTACGGGACATTTTGCCAGATGCTTGGCTTGTATTGTATATCCTAATTGGTCCATGATCCTGCTTCACAAAGATCTACAGGTATATGCTAATATAAAATGTTCTGACTGGTTATGATTGTATTGCATCACACAGTATTTTTGCTTTCAGTTTGACAAATACATTACTTAACTGGTTAGGACACATGGTTTTTAAATTGTGCATGTTGTCAATTACCACAGACCACGGTTTCTAAGGACAGAAAACATGTTAACATTTATATATCCACAATGAAGTCCTACCAGGCAGTCGTAAAGCATTGCTTTTAACTATCACACTATTTTAAAAATAAAATACTTGAACCTTTTTTTAAACATGTTAGCATGACACTAGTGCATTAGAATATAACAGTCTTTTGACTTGTAGCATAGTTAGCTAGAATAGTAAACCTAAAGTTTTAATAAACACACAGGCTTTGCATTTCTGCTTTTAAAACCTCCAATATGACTAAGTGTATTAGCGTTTCTCATTCATTTATACACAGTATAATTGAAATGTCTGTCACAAATACTATCCTTAGATAGTTATTTAATGTCATTTAGAGAAGATAATTCTGATCTTAGATCAGGAACCGAACCGCTTAATAACAAATTATTTTAAGTGTTTTCATACCCACACACAAAGAAATAGATTGTCAGAGTAGGAGAGAGTCCATACTGTTTGAGCCTCTATGTGCATACACATGCACTTGAAATATTAGGTTGTTAGCAAGCACCATTACGAAGTGAGAAAGGGAGGCGAACAGAGAGCCATTCTTTCACGAGGAGGTGCCATGTCCCAACCATCACACTCCCGGCACATGAGGGCTCCAATGGCACCTGAGGGGGAATCTCATGGCTGTCATCCCAGAAAGCCTCCTGCACTGATGCAGGCCTGCCATCTGCTCTCCATATGAGATAGAAATGAGGAATTGTCTTTGAAAAGCCATCTTTCTCTCTTCTTCAACTCACCAACTGAAAAATCGTTGTTATTGCTACAGTTTTATGGAAGCAAAAACAGGAAGCCACACCGTTATTTGGTTGACTAACATAGTGGGTAATTACCTTAAATGCTAACAGAGTTGCTGGGCCATTCCTGTTATGCAATACCTTTTGAACTCTGGAACTTTTTTAATTTTAATTCTATAATGCTGTATATAAGAATGTGTATGTTCTGATCAGTTTTATTCACACATTTGCAGGAAAAGGATGGAACCTAACAGGATATAAATGAACTGCTAAAGTTAAGCTTCTCTTATTGATAGAATGAGAATTTACATGGACATGTCAACTTTACGTTTTTTAATCATCTTTTAAAATGTTGATATTATTATAGAATTTTTTTGCTTAAAACAAGCAAAATTATCTAACAATAGAGTGCCGAAGTTATGACGTCACTTTGTAGGACAACTCGGAAGTTAGCGGTGCGTGGGTTCCCTCGATCGAAAAGCTATGCATTTTCCCCATAGACTTTTGGAAAATCGCAAAAAATAAGATCTGTATTCAACAAAGAGTTGTGACCCTAACACGTTTTGTCTTATCAAGATAATCTTTACAAGTTAATCCAAAATGTATACATTTTGAAGCCTATATTAAGTTTAAAAAACCACAAGCAGACACAATAAAGTTTAAAAAACCACAAGCAGGTTATAACTGGTGTGTTTTATGTCATAGATCAAAACGTGAAAATATTTAGAGGCTTTGTTAACCACAGACCTTATTTCAAGCGATTTAGCAAAAACCCATTGAAGAAACACATAGACTTTAGGGCGAGGGAACCGGAGGGAACTCACTTCCGTGTTTTGGCCTACAAGGTGACGTCGTAACTTCGGCAGTCTATTATCTTACAAGAAAAAAAATCTTAATTCAAACAGAAACAATATTATTTTTCTCACCCCATTGGCAGCTAATTATTCACGTTTAAAGAAAAAACTCGCTTAATCTTTTTTTTTTTTTTTTTATCTTGTCATTTTACTTGTCTAGTAAATCTTTATTTAAGAATCTTTAAGATATTTGGACGGGAAACAAGACAAACATACTAAATAAGAAAAATATTTTTTTGCAGTGTGTGAATTCGGACATACTTATTTTGTCTCACTGTTCTTCGCCCACTATATAGTAGGGAAGTATTAGATTCTGGGTGCTGCTTTACTGATGTTTGTGCTGTTGTTTCAAAATTATGTCACTTCCTGGAAGATAATGTAATTAAAGGTGCTCTAAGCGATGTTGGGTGACGTTTGATGTATTGTCAAACAAAACGGAGGCTAGCTAGACCGTCCCTCCTCCTCATCCACGCACTAAAGCCCAATTTATACTTCTGCGTCGAACTTACGCCATAGCTACGCCGTAGGCTGTGCGTAGCGCGCGTACCCTCCGGCGTACCCTGACGTGCACCTCTCCAAAAATGTAACAACGCGTCTATTCTACGCGGACGCAAGCGCTGTGATTGGTCTGCTCAAACCGCTTCCTCGGGTTTCACATGCTCCCTCTGCGTGCGTCAACGCGGACAACGACGCAGAAGTATAAATTAAAACCAAAGCGTAGAATACGGCGTAGAGGCTCCGGCGTAGGTCCGACGCAGAAGTATAAATCAGCCTTAACCCCCCAAACCCCACCCCCAAATCCTTCTTGTCGGTTATTGGCTGGAACAGTTTGTTATGTTTCGTGGTGCGGGTTAGCCCAGTTTGTTTTTGTTTCCGTTTGTGGAGCCTGGGGTGTCTGCAGAGACCGCGTTTTTTTACAGTGTGTTCAGGGGACAGGCAGCTAGCGGATAGTGAGGAGATGTTTGCTGTATGTGACAAAAAATGTTTTGGCCTAAAAAACGTGTGACATCGCTTAGAGCACCTTTAATGAACTGGCTTTTGTTATTTAAAGGGATTTTACACTAAACAGAATGGGATAAAAAGTGATACTGTGAACATGTGAAAAACAATTTGATTACCAATTACAACAATATTTGAAACATTTTGATTAGAGAAAGCAAGTGGAATATTGTAATATTTCTTCATTGAAAAAACATTTAAATGAAAATGACAAATATGGCAACAAACACAACAATAGCAGTAAAATAATTAAATTAACCCTTATGTTTACTTAGAACAAAAACATGAAACTGAAAACAAAAAGACCCTGCACAGCAGGAATAAAAATACTATACTGTATTTAAGCAGATTTAAATTTAAGCATACATACGGTTTGATACAGACTCCTGTAAGTAACCTCTCAATGGCTTTTGTTTTGTCACTCTGCGCAAATTATCTCCAGCCCCCACAGAGCCTACAAGAAATAGCATTATTTTATGACACTAGGAGGAGAAAGAGAAGAAAAACAATGCAAAAAAAAAAAGGAGAGTGAAAAATGGAGATGGGCAAAAAAGGTCCTTCGGGGAACATGGTGTAAATGAACTTCCAGGAATGACACAGGCGAGCAATGAGGCGTGGATAGAAAATATACGCCGCACATCATCGGATAGAGATGCCAGTGGAAATGGCTTCATTGAAGTGTCAGCCCTCATCCATCAATCAATCATCCGCAAGAAACAATAACGGCCGCGGCGATGGTGGGGCTTTTATAGGGCTTACTCATGGGTATCGGCAACAGCACTTAAGGGTGGCTCTGACACAGGAGGAAAAAGCGAGGTTAGGGGTATGCAGACGCATTTCACATGCAGGTAGAGCGCAGGAGGCAGAAAAAGAGAGTGAGTGGGGCGCGGGGGGGGGGCATGGAATCACACTTAGTGGACGTGCTTTTGCAAAAAGAAAAAGAAAAGAAAATACGGAAAAACTCCCCTGGCAAAAAGAAAAATAGCCCATCGCCCCATGCTCCTGATCCAGGGTGTAGAAAGGTGGAAAACAAAGCTGTCTTCCATCTATCATTCACCCTCCATCTATCACTTCTGCTCTGTGTTTTGAGAGCGTGTGAGATTGTGATGTTTAGACCGTTGTAATATTTATGGCTCGATGATAGAAGGGAAGACGGCTCAGACAGGCGGACGTTAGATGTATATTTTCACGGGGTCGTGACCTCGTCCCATATCTCCCTCGGTGGTTTCGAATACGCTAACGCAACATCTGGGGAAGAGCCGTTTTATGTTAGCCATTTTATATAAGAGCTTTATGTTTACGTCATGAAATTAACGTTTCCAGAGCAGTGGTCGCTTTGTCGGACAATCAGAATGCATCGTTGACTATTTAAAGATGTTATTTAAAGAAAAGGTTGGTCCAAAAATGAAAATTATATAATTTAATCGCCCTTGTGTTGTTTAAAACCCACACAGACATTAGTTAGGGTCAAAAATGAAATAGTCATATTTAATTTTTTGACAGAAATGAAAACAAGGCTGTGAGGGAAAGAATACATTTAATGTTTGTGATTGTCCTGTTGTTTAACAACAATCCGATTTTCAGAAAGAAAAGAAAACGTTCAGTAGACAAAATACTAAATAAAACTGTTTTAAAAGTTGTGATGTGAAAATTACATGATCTAGGTCCTTTGTGTGTGCCATTGTAACGACTGTATGTCTATCCCTATGAGCCTTGTTTTCATCAGTGTTAAATTCAATATGGCGTCTGACCTGACCTGACACCGGGGCTGAATTCCAAATTCCCCTCAATCACAATTCCCTACGTTAGTCCACTAATACACTTCACTTGAAGGAGTGAATGAAAACAAGTGAGTGAATTCGGAGAGACGTTAAGTGTACATCAGCTATACACTTGTTATTGCGGTGCAATCGGGGATAGAATGAGTGCAATCAATAACGTCCACTATGGTTTCGGACACCAAAACTGTCCCTTCAAATAGTGCCCTGTTTGAGGGTATAGGGGGCGATTTCGGATTCAGCCCGAGTCTACACCAGACACAAGCGGTGCGGCGGGATGAAAGCAGATAGAACCCATTTTAATCAGTGATGCTGTCTACACTGGATGTGGCGCAGTGCAATGTGACATGACAAATTCCTGACAGAAACCTGATACCCGTTATATTTCTGATAAACGTCAAGCGCTTGTACTACTTCACTAAAACGAACAAATGGATGTGCAACAATCGCTTTGACTCGTCAAGCTGTTGCGACAACTGTCAGGTCTGGTGTAGACAGTGTAAGGTCTGGCATTGGCAACCGCAATGCGTGCTCCACAGATGAGGCATACAGCTTTATCTTTAACATTAGTGAAGAGGAATTCTGTCTCCCACTCCTCGTTAAAATAATAAGTCTTCTTTTTTTCATGACTTGCATCGTCAGCCATAATTAATCTTTTTTTTTATTTTTTATAGTTCAATTTATCTTATGTATAAATTTATCGGTCTGCCCGCGACCGCCTCAACTCACTGAAGTTACGTTACGTTTTTTTTTTAACGTGCTCGACGTGCAGATTCTAAATATTTTTAATTATTTAATTATTTTATTATGTTTTAATGGTATATGTAATGTTACCATTAGTTATTTTCTCATTTTATGCCATCATCATATATAATAATTTTAAAAAAACTAAATGAATTCAGGCTATTTTTAGAACGTGCTCGGCGGGCGACTCAGAGACTACCAGGTGCCCGCGGACACCATGTTGGAGACCACTGGTCTATACTGTTGTTTTACTGTGGAACACAAAAGGAGGAAATGCATTAAAACAAGGTTTTAAAGGGGTGGTTGATTATGATTTCACAATTTTAACTTTAGTTAGTGTGTAACGTTGCTGTTTGAGCGTAAACAACATCTGCAAAGTTACAACGCTCAAAGTTCAAAGCAAAGGGAGCTGTTTTCTTATACAGTAATCGCTTTTTAAGGACTAAGTTACAACAAACAGCTCGTAGGGACTACAATGAGCTTCTTCACAGGTTAGTGACATCACTAAACCTAAAATTTACATAAACCCCAGCCCAGGGGAACACGATTTATAGATTATCATGACAGAATATGCTAATCAATGACAAGAAGATAGTTAACGTTAACTCCACATCAGCTACATAAATTCATCAACTAACCATTCAGAAATGTCCTAGCAGTCTACATGTTGTCACTTCTTCTTGAGTCTCTACATTATTGTCCGACTCCGGTTTGAACATAAAAGGCTTAACAGTTTCTGAAATTTTCAGTGCATGTCTGTGTGAGGTAATCGAAGATGCTAACACACATGAGCTCTTGTAGCTCTGTACTGTACTCTGTGCAGGGAGCAGCAGCTCATTTGCATTTAAAGGAACACACACAAAACGTCACGTTTTTGCTCACCCTCAAAAAGTGACAATTTAACATGCAATAAAAAATATCTGTGGGGTATTTTGAGCTAAAACTTTACATCCACACTGTTGGGACATCAGAGACTTATTTTACATCTTGTGAAAAGGGCATTATACCACCTCTTTAACTGACACAAAAATGGCAGGTGGAAGATTTCCTGTAAATAGCAAATTTGTTTTCTCCACAAATCTGTTTTTCACACACTGCAAGACTTCCAAAGACTTAGAATATTGTCTTATGGACTTCTTTTATGTTATTTTTATTAGTTTATTTATTTGGAGTTCTACAGCCGTGGTAACTTCGGAACCTTGTTGTATTAGTAAAGGAATTGATATACGCTGATTTCACGCAGCCGTTATTTTGAAATCGAAAGCGAGGCTACGGTGGGAAGAAAACCGGAAGTGTCGTCTTTAATCATAAGAGAGTCGCGAATGCGATGGCGTATTGTTGTTTTTAATGTAGATTTTAGTTATTCTAAAAATTTACATACATTTCTTTCATACTTTAGACTATATACAGTGAAATTCATTTATAAATAATTTTTTTTTCAGAAAGAAAAAAAAGGAAGCAGGAATGAACTAAATACATATCCTATATTGGATATTAACATACAATAGTGTAAATCGCGGCAGCAGGTTCAGGTCGGTAGTCCAAGGCATTGATGTTTATCTTTACTTCCGGTTTTCTTCCCACCAGAGCCTCGCTTTCGATTTCAAAATGGCGGCTGTGTGAAATCAGCGTATACTGATGTGACGTCATTTTGTACAAAATCAGGCCAATACGACTTTGTTCACTCCGACTGCTTAACACCTTCGTACTACCATTGGTCCGTGGTGATTACGTAATAGGTATGTGTGCGCGGAGGCTCCGCTTTCTTTCACGTGTAAATCTCTTCTGGTTCATTTCTCTTCAGGAGTCAGTTGAAATAAGACGTGACCCATGATTGAAAACATGAACACACTGGAGGAGCTGCTTTATATTAGAAAATGAAGTTGTACTTCTGATGAAACGAGACACTGAAACTGTTTTTCATGTTTAATATGGTAAAGCCGTATTCAATTTTAAAATTGATTTTATATCTGCTTGATTTTAAGCAGTCTAAAGTGCTATATAAATAAACGTGACGTGACTTTACTAGAGTGCTGAATTGCAGAGCATGTGCAAACATATCCATGTTGCTATGATCAGATAGTCTGGCATACCAGACCCACATCAAGATGTTAGGTCTGGGAACTCTCCATTGGCATGCCTCAATCCGAGGGGCGGGATAAACGGTTGTCTTTCAAATTCCCTCTGCACACAATAGGATAGCGCTACAACCAACCAGAGCAATGAAGAAGGCGACGTAGTCAGAGCGACGGAGTCAGAGCAAAGCCGTTCTTTGTTCTTGTTTCAAAGAAATGTTTAACTTCAAATCCTCCAGAGTTGCGGCCAAAGCCGAATCGAAAGTCCGCTGTTCGCCAGCAGCAGCAGCCATTCTTTGTTTTCAAGTAGCAGTGAACCGTTGCAACTCTGTCGTCATTATGTTAAGCCCGCCCACCGACTCTATACACGATCTGATTGGCCTGACCAGTTTTTGGTTTTTCCAGCTCGAAAGTCAACGAAGAGTTGCTAGACCACACTGGCTGCAAAATAATTTTTGTTGCCGCTAGGGTGCGTCTAGATTTCTAGGCTAATGATCAGACGCTTTCCTTTTGCTTTATTAAAAAATGCTTGCATGCTTTCTCAATTTTGTTATTATAGAGGAAGGCGCGCAGCACATATTTACATATCTATCCATCACTCTCATTAGTGTGGGCGGCATCAGATGTTCGATAACAGTATATCGCTGCTCACATATTTTGAACTTTGTTTTACCCCAAAACGAAGAACGAAAAAACTTCGCAGTGAGTATATCAGGACCTTCAATCGGCCTAAACACTGAATTTTAAGTTAGGGGTCAACTATTCCTTTAAAGGGATAGTTCACCCCAAAATGAAAATTCTGTCATCATTTACTCACCCTCATGTTGTCCCAAACCTGTATGAATTTCTTTCTTCAGCTGAACACAAAAGAAGATATTTTGAAGAACGTTGGGGTCCAAGCACCAAACAATTGATGGGGTCCATTGACTTCCATAGTATTATTTTTACAGACCAAGTCAGTGGGTCCCATAAACTATTTGGTTACCCATATTCTTTAAAATATCATCTTTTTTGTTTAGCAGAAGAAAGAAATTCACATGGTTTGGAACAACTTGAGGGTGAGTAACTAATGACAGAATTTTTATTTTGTGTCGAACTATCCCTTTAAGACTTAAGGAAATGCACTATTCAACAGCTAGGCATGCTTTTTTGTCCAAAAAAGTGTCAAATAGGTTTTTTGCCCCATTTTCAAGGAACAATGACAACAATTTTATTTCTTAATATCCTCATCCCATTAATGGCTTCAGCCAACAGAGAGCAACGTGGGTTGATGGAACCGGCAAAATCTTTAAACGCCGCAACAGTCGCTTTTACTGTACGTACGTCTTTTGATTTCCCTCTACCAGGTCTCTTGATGGCTTCTTAGCAACATGAAACATGACACATCATCCATTATTCTGAACGTGTGCCTTGCTATCTTAGCCTGCTCCATATGGTCCTGCTTGTCTCCAGACACCCAAATCCCTTTCCCAAGGCCAGCGGCTGTTTTTTCCGCAAGAACCATTATATCTCCCTTCTTTCTCAGAGGGATCCACCGACGATGATGAGCAATCACAGTGAACACCGACTTTGCATTTCTCACGAAAAAAGCACAGATCGGATTCCTTCAGTCTCACTGTCGCTGGCCCAGTTGCTAATTCATGCAAGTTGACAATCTAGAGGAGGCAATTATCAATGACGACAACACCCATGAAGAGGCCACATGACTGAGATGAAATGCGTTTCTTTTTGTCTGCAGTAAGGAGAAACAGATGCCTGGAAAAAACAAAACAGATCCAATGTTAGGAAATAAATCCGGCAGAACCGTTTAATTGAATTATGATTATCAAATTAGGCACAATTAATTGTGTAGCCTAATCGCTGTTTGCTAATACGTTTTGCTCGACTTTTTGTTAACAAAATAGTTTTCTGTTAATATATTTTAAAATGTAATTTATTCCTGTGATGTAAAGCTGAATTTTCAGCATCATTACTCCAGTGTCACATGATCCTTCAGAAATCATGATTCTAATATGCTGATTTGCTGCTTAAGAAACATCTTATTATGATCAATGCTGAAAACAGTTGTGCTGCATATTTTCCTTTAATAGTCAAAAAAAAAATAGGCTACAAATGAAAATAAACATCTTACTGGCTCCAAACTTTTAAACACACACACACAAACACGTGAATGCAACATTTGCATGAAAGAACATTTCGGATCCGAATTGTGCACTAAGCCATGCAAAACGAAAATAAGCATCACTGCACACAGCTATGAAAATACAAAAACAACAGTTTAGACCAAAGTGGGAGGAAGTGTGTGAGCTCGCATGACACAGGTTCGCAATCACAAACATATTAAAATACTGATTAAAATGCACACTACTAAAGTCACTAATCAAAATATTGATCTTAAATTATCATACTGAAGCAGACAGTCAAACATTTTTATGGTGAAGAAATAATTTGTCTGACAGTGGGGAAATGGCACTGATAAAATATGTAGGCTAAACAGTCGCCTTAGTAGTACTCGTCCACAGGGAATATCGCCAGGTTTGCTTTTGCCACAAATGCTCTCACAAATACCATGACAAGCAATAGGGTAACTGTACGCGCCCCCCTGTTGCACATAACTCTAATTAACATCTTAGTATTGTTCTTCTGCACATTACCTGCTGCACGCAGCATTGTGTGGGGCCCGCGCGCTGCGTGCCAGATCCCTATGTCAGCAAAAGCAACACCTCCTGTGGTGAATAAAGCAGAGCCCTGTGGAAATAAACGTCTCTTCTGCAGGGTGTGACCCCAGGCACAAAGGGGCCCACACCTTCACAGAAAACAAGGCAGGATGAAAACAGGAATTAACTATTGTGCTGGAACAGCAGGGGATGACGGCGCTCGCTGTAATAGTTGCTCTGCATTGCATGTGTGCGTTATAAAATGCTAGTTAAGAGAACAACAAGCTAAAGGCACACCAAGCCTTTTCACTGTAGTTTTACACTGAAGTTGTTATTGTGACAAATATGACTGTAATGTTGGATACTGCCATGTAGTTGAATTGCTCGCTTTACCTCAGTATCCCACTTTTATTGGACACTTTTGGTTAATTAATCAATCATGGGTGACAAAATCGACGGTAGTTAGAATAGCACTGCGACTGCAAAAACTCAACTAAACTCTACCTGCAAAACTTAAAATCGGAAGGAAGTTTCATTTGTTTAATATTAAAGGAGCTTCAATTGTATATCATTTAACTTTTATCTGGTAGAATCAAATATTAAAAATAAATAATATTTTCAATAATTTTTTGAAATGTAGCCTATAGTTTTTGGACCATTGAAATTTCATATCTATCTATCTATCTATCTATCTATCATGCAGTTTATCGTTCAGTCTGTCTATCTTGCAATTTATCGTTCATTCTATCTATCTTGCAATTTATTATTCAGTCCATCCATCTACAGATTTAAAACGTAAAGCATAACTGAAAACATTTGATCTTTTTAATCACAGTTTTTTTTATTACAAATTTATTACGCTACAGAAGGCCCCTTTCTAAAGTGAATTGTGGGGGAAATGTGCTGATTTTAACTATACAAAACAATGATCCAAAAAAAAAGTTTACGTGTTCTTTTTCATCATGCAAAATATAACTACTTTTTCGTTTCGATTTTGGGGTGAAAAAGAACATTTTGGGGACTGGTGCAAGTGGCTACTCGCATATCTGTGGTTGTATGGGAGTGGGAGTACAACCCTCGGCACCGCTAAGGCAACACTAAACTCCCTCATCACAGTCACTGATTTACAGGAAGCCTGTGTGCTTTCCAACTTTCAACCAGTAATGAGGCTTGATCCAGACGTTTACTGATCACCGCAGACCAGCACTAAGAAAAAAAAAATCAAATAAACACAGGGAAAGAAAACAGCAAGCAGCTCTATTCAGTACAGTCCTGACATTAAACCCTTGAGCAGGACTCGAGGCGGAAAACTGCACATCATATTGGACTTGAGGGATTAGGCAAAACAGGAAGCGTGTCATGAGCTGAGGTTGTGCTTCCTTCCCCCTGCCATCCAGATGCTAGTGTTGGCCTCTGTTTGAGGGGCATATGAGGGTGATACTAAGTGAAATGCTCATTTTGCGTTTGTGATTATTGAAACCCATGGGCGATATGCACTAATGTGAGCTAATGCAATAGATTACACAGCACTGACCCTGGGGAGCAGACAGCAAGCAGATGTGCTATAGTCAAAAAGAAAAGGAGGGGGTGAAAGACTCTTGTTTAATGTGCTGGATACTGTTCTATGCAATTTTCTGTTGACAGACACTGGGATGCACTCGGCCAGGTTCAACACGCCGTCACCCCTGATCCAATATGCATGGCCAGGAATGAAGATGAACAAAGCAAATTAAGGATTAGCCTACTAGTCCACAGCTGCATTTGGGCCTCAAATGGAAGATGCTAGAGATAATTATTCACTGCAATATAGTCATCTTCAATCAAAAATGGCGAATTATGGCGAATGGTTATTTTATCTACACAAGAGCTCATAACTCTTTGTGTGAAGAGTTCATTGTGTCTAGGTATCAAATAAAGCAAGCAGCACATGGTTTCACCGGCAGCAGTTCACATGTTTGTACATACTGCCCTCTAGAGTTCTGCCAGTGAAGTCACATTTTCTAATAAACTCGGTCCTGTAGGGCCACTGTCCTGCAGAGTTTAACTCCAAGTCGGCTCAACACACCTGTCTGTAATTTAGTTAGGAGCTGTACTCTGCAGGACAGTGGCCCTCCAGGAGCAGGCCTGGACACCCCTGTACTAGTCACGTCCAAGACCCATTTCTTTTTCAACTCAAAATCTTATAGAATTTTTTTTATTTTATATATATATATATATATATATATATATATATATATATATATATATATATATATAAGGAACCTAATTTCTAGCAACATTAAGTAGTCCAAATGTGACATATTCATGACAATGTATATATATATATATATATATATATATATATATATATATATAAGTAACTACCACACATTTACTAGCAGTTTGTCTAAAAAAAGTACAGTACATCAAATCAGGACTCCAAATTAAGCAGATAATATAGTATACGTTTTATATCTAATAAACATCTACAATGAAGATTTTAAAACATTTCACTCACCTTAGTATTCTCAGATGAAAATGAAACGGAAAATTTGACATTTCTTACAGTTTACACAACTGCTTTATTCTGCCTCTAGAAAGGGCCTCAGCCCTGGAATACACCTGGCTTAATAACAAGGTGGGTTACAAGATTGGGAATCCAAATTACACATTCTGTTAGAGACCAAGAATAACAGCATCATTCATGAAACAATGGACAAGATGGAAAAAAAAGCATCATTCAGCTTCATTATTTTTACACGCCTGTGACAACCTTACCACAAGAAAGGAACTCTAAAGAGAAAATTAGTGAAAGTGCAAAAGAAAGAAGAAATTAAAAATGGGAACAAATACACTCCGAATTTTTTTTCAACAACTATAAATTTACACATGGCTGTCACTACATCCTAAACCAAACTACCTACACAAACCCAATTCAGTGTGTTTGAAAGAGTCGAAATACTGAGCACAAAAACCAGAGAGACACATCAAACCTGCATAATAGGCAGCGTTGGTTTTTGACTAATTGAAATCCATTATCAAAACACAGTGACAGCCATCACTCAGCCTAACTGATCTACAACTCACAAAAAGAACTAAATAAGGGACAATTTCTCATTGTAGGATGAAGCAAAAAAAAAAAAAAAAAAAAACGCTTCAAGTTTTTTATCAAGGAAATACAATGCATTTGCTTCAGCTCATGAAAGCCCCAGAAACATTACAAAATAAGTTAACTCTCCGGTGGCCAAACATCTTCAGGGAGTAAGAGTTAGTATACTGAACACAGACAGTAACAGAAACCATGACGTGCTTTAGCCACCTTTCAAAAAACACGCAATGACAACCTAATAAACCAACACACTTGCCTGAAAATAAATACAATTGATTATTAGGTAAAAAAAAAAAAAAACAGCAAAAGACACAAAATGCTCACCACACATTTGGCAGAACTGCTCAGCAGCGGCGGCACATTATCACAGTTATGTTTCTCTTCAATCCTGAGGATCTCATTGAATGTCTTTGTCACAGTGAAAGAGGTTCCATGCAGTCCCTGCATTTCTTTTAAATGTACCTACACAACAGTACACAGTACGTCACCATTGCTTCAAAAAGTCTCGGATCCGAGACAGTAACACAGCAGCTCGATTTGTACAAATGAAAAGATTTATAACTTTGGAAATGATAGATTTCCCATTCTCTGCATAGCATAAAGTTGACCTGTAAAGTGTAAAAGAGATGTTAAACATTAACAATATAGACAATCTTACACAATTAGAGAAAAGCAAAAACACAGCGCCCCTCCTCGTTTATTTGGTCAGTGCCGTCCACTCGTAGATAAAGCATGTAGGCTTTTAATAAAAAGTAATGGAGGCACTTGCTGGGCTTGCGGTTTGATTAGTATTTAGGCCATCATAAACCACCGACCCACAACAGATTCGCAAGTCAACTGTCATGCACGTCTGTGCGTCTGACGTTCAGCTTTGTGTTAAGTGCACCGCAGATGAATCTATTGCCATAATGGAATGCAAATTGAATCAAAACAACACTGTTCAAGGCTGCAGTCCAAGTTCATTCTGCCATCCAGCCAAGGCTATTGCAGCGCTTGCGGCCCGAATCCTTCCAGCACATCAAACCCTTCAGCGGTAGTGTCTGAAGAACATTTTGAGCAACATCAAATCCTTTAAACTTTCCTCCCAGCTGTGGACCCCACTGTTGGCGACCGCATCCCCGTTTTCTCTGCATATTTCAAAGCTGTGAGGAGAGACAATGCAATTAGCTACATGGACCACAGCGCAATACCTGTGAAATGAGAGCAAGGTCTGCCAAAGACATTTACCCTGGATAGTTCTAAGAGCTCTTATCTGAAGGTCCACAGCGTTCATTACTCAGAGGGCTGGTTTGGATTCTCCTCTGAGTCATACTAGAGGAGTAATGAGGGAAGATCAAGGACCTACTCCCTAAAGAGAGGAGCATATGGGGTAGTGTTCAGTCATAATCCCAGACCACATCCTGACTAAACAACTGCCAAGACCATTTAAGAGGCCATGGTGAAGTCTAAAATATTTAAATAGCTCTTGAAAGGTACTGCCTGAATTTTTTCAGAGGCTTGAAATATAACTATACCATTGAAACATGAGGATATTTGTTTATCGTGACATTATTTAGGACATTATTTAGGACAATTAAGCTGACATTTCACATACACATGATGTGGAGGAAAAATGTAAACACAAATATGTTATACAGACAAACTTTTAACTTTGATTTGATTAATTGGATTGACAGCACATTATATATATATATATATACACACACACATTTTTACTTGAAATATATGTCGAAACTTTTTTTTTTTGTTAGATTCGCCTATTTATGCCATCTAAACTTAAAGCCTGGAAAAGCTGTGGTTGAATTCTTATATTTGCTCTCATTTCTTGAATATAAACAGATCTCTTCCATTACCTAATGAGCATTTCCTATAAATCGTGTAGTAAATACTTACCAGGGCCAGGTGAGGCCATGGCAGCGTGGCTGGAACCTGCAGCGGCGGGGTGATAGAGCGACGCCAGGTTGTTGGGTGTGTAGGTGCGGAGCAGGTTGAGGACATTCCAGTCAGGCTGCATGTTATTGGGAGACGGCACAGGAGTCACCTTAACAGAAGCCAAGGGTGAGTTCGCCTGCAACGAGGTTTTCGCATTTCTGCCAGAGGGCACAAGCCTGTTGAAATCCTCTCCAAGCCGCCCCGATGCGGCATGTAGAGGCTCAAAGGACTTCTGTCTCTTGCTAGAGGGTTCGCCGACATCCATTTGCGTCAAGTTTCGGAAACGGTCTGAAAGGCAAAGTCTAGTTGGATCTGTGGGCCATACCATTCCGTTTTTGCCCCTACTTGCCCTCTGACTCATCTCATGATCCAGGCCAGGCCTCTTCTTGGACAACTCTCGATCATTTACAATTGGCACATTTAATTTTCTGCTAGATTCTTGCTCTGAGATTCTAGATAGTGAGCTGGTTGCATCCGAGTCCCTGCCCCGCTGACCCTCCTGGTGCTGTTCTCTCCCGTGCTCTTTTCCAGGAGAAATCTTAGACAGTTGTGGATGTTTCGGAACCCTCTCGCCAGGTTTTTCCGGCTGCCGGAGTGGGGATTTGGTCCGACGAGGATGCTTCTTGTTGATGCTGGGCAAAGGCGTGACGTCTTTGCCCTCAAGAGCCGGGGGGCAACCAGTGTACCGTTTCTGTTTCTGAGGTCCCCTGTATCCGTTCTTCTTGACGTCCAACTTCTCCTTGTGGATGAGCTTTCTATGCATCAGAAGAACCTCAGGGTAAAGGGTTTCATAGGAGCAAGAGGTACATGTGTTGGTCAGTAACAGGTTTCTGGGTACTGAGGTAGCAGATACAGAAAGAGACACTTTGAGGGAAAGATTCAACGGTGCCTCAGAAGCCTCTTTCTCCTCCATTTTCAGGTTTACAGGTACTGGGTATTTTTTGTTGACCTCACTCGCAGGGGTGTAAGGGGCTGCGACAGGAGAACTTGCATGCTCTTGCTTTACTTGAATGAAAGGACTTGTGCTGGTAATAATGGCCTGGCTCATGTCTGGTTCACGTTTAACACTAATAGGGAGAGGCTTAGGAGCAAGCCATTGTTTGGCTGGTTTTAAGGCTCGTTTCTCATCATTCTTGGGAGGTTCGATGGCCTTGATGATATTTCTAGTAGACGATGTTGCAGGAATGTTCGGGATTTCCGTG
This sequence comes from Siphateles boraxobius, assembly GCF_051911475.1. Lineage (NCBI taxonomy): Eukaryota > Metazoa > Chordata > Actinopteri > Cypriniformes > Leuciscidae > Siphateles > Siphateles boraxobius. Next base: position 17,731,685 of record NW_027509205.1, on the reverse strand, counting down.
AAAGGTTTGTCTTTGTGACGTCTGTCTAAATGGTACCTCAGAGACGTTTTCTGTGCAGCAGCATAGTCACAATATTCACATTTATAAGGTTTTTCACCTGTGAAATGAAAGGAGAGACGCCAATATTTAAATAAACCGTAGCAAATAAACAATCTGTATTAAAAGAAACACTATTTTCATCCTGAAATACAAGAAAACAGAAAGCCTAATGAGAAAAAGTTGTAAAAAAAAAGAAAGAAAAGAAGAAGCAGCAATACAACCAAGTACTAACCAGTATGTGTCCTGAGATGAATATTGAGGTAATAATTTGAGCGGAAAGTCTTGCCACAGTAACTGCATTTTCTTGGAGCAAGAATTTTGAGCTTCATTTTACCTGATCCATCCTCACTTTTATCTGTAGGACAAAGAGAGACATGTTTAACATATGCAAAACATAATTGCTTGAAAGGTACACCATGGTGACCTACAACAGAAATTAAAAACTGCAAGATGAACATGAGTCATACTACAGAATGCCCTTAAGTAAAGAATGAAAGATTCAAGTTCTCTCTTGACCAGCAGAGGGAGCTCCAAGTTCTTCACTAGTACAAAAATAGGTTTGTATGAAAAGGCAATTGAACCATTGAGAAGTAACTTCTTCTGTAATAAAGAGTGCACATTTCTTTGGTAATTATGGTGTGCATAATGTGCATAATTTAACAAGGTGATGCCAACAATCAGCTCTCTGTGGACCAACGTCTGACAGATGATGGTTTGTTGTTTATACCAAGCAATTAAAAACTAATTAAAATGTGAACGCAGTACCAACCACTTTGGTAATAATACCTGGATTAAAGGCGTCAACTGATACTCCCTCTTCCGAGCCATCCTCAGAGTACTCCTCTGCTCGGTCGAGAGACGAACTGCTACACGAGCCTACACTTTGGGCCCTCCCGTCTACAGGTGTGGTTGGGCTCTCTGCTCCCCCTCTGCTCTTGTGGATTCTAGAATGAAGGACCAACTGATGGTACGTCCTGAAGATCTTGCCACACTCTTCACAGTTTGTTGGCTTGTCTTTACGAATCAGACCTTTTTGCTCAGGTGATGGGGAAGGAGTCTCAGTAGGCTTGAGTTCACTTCTTAGGCCTCGCCTGACTGGTTTATCTCCACCGCCAGAAGCCCAGATGGCCCCCAGTTCCTCTTTTTCAGAACCAGAGTCCTCGTTGTCAGAGTTGGAGTCCGCGTTGAGCTCCTTGGCTAAGTTTGGACCTGCCGCGATCTTGCCCCTGGTGGCCAACTGCCAGGCCTGGTAGGTGTTGAAAGGATCAAGTTGTGATATCCAGCGTCCAGATGGGTGATTATTTTCAGCTTCTCTCACTCCACACGGATGCAACTGTAAGGTCTGCAAAAACGACTTCTGAGATACAGGAACCTCCTCAGCAGGCTGGCTGACAAGGGAGACGTTCTCATCTACTTCTGGTTCCCGATTGTGGACTTTGCTGTGCTCAGCCAAAACTTCCTTGTTGAGGAAAAAGAAGCCACATACCATGCACATTTTGTACGATGTGACCACAGGTGATGGGAGTTGGTCTTGGATGATGTCATTAACGGTAGTTGGGATCTCCAGGTCCTGGTTTTTGTTTTTAGACCCAGCCTTTCCACCATGGGTTCTCATGTGGTTCTTTAGGAACCACGGCTCTTTGAAACGACGTCCACAGAGACCACAGCAGTATGTGAAAGAGTCCTTGTGTTTCCTCATGTGCGTTTCCAACTCTGTCGCATCTGCGACAGCCTGGCCGCATACAGCGCAACAGAGCTCCTCATTCTTTTCCACAGCTGGGAAGGTCTTAGAACGGGCCCTGTCGCTTGGAGTTAAGAATTCCGCTTCCACGCGCAACACTGCAGGAGCATGGAATGTTGTGGGATGCTGGGATAGAAGGTGTGGTCCCAGGTCTTCCTGATGCAGGAAAGTCTCTTCGCAAAACATGCAGTCTAGAGGTAGGCTACTTTCTGCCAGCGTGTCGGATTTTTCCACCAAGCTGGCGTGGGGCGTCATGCTAGACCCAGTTCCAGGCATACTTGCACTGCTGTGGCTGAGAATGTCATGACCTAGTCCATCAGGACTTTCCACATATGGGATCAATGGGTGGGTAGGCATGTCAGCAGGAATTTACTTGGTTTTTTTTTAGTTTTTAGTTTCAGTTGAAAGCTTGTACGAAACAGTATGTTGAATGTTACAAGACATGTGAAATTAGAGTCATTCTTTTGAAATACTCATGAAGGAGGATATGCATGAGATAACAAAATACCAAATACTCTTAACACTTCCATGGTACTTTTCATATCTGAATTTCAGAACAGCACGTTTGCTAAGAGTTTCTGTAAACCCCTTTGATCCATCCTATACAGGAGAAGCAGTCGGGGCTTGCCAGTCACTGCCAGGTAATGGAGCATAAACTCGATCAGTTGATTTCTTGTGATTCACACAGAGGAATTGTCCTGACAGGCAAAACCTGAAATGGAAGAAAAAGACAAAGTCAGGTGTGGCCACTTCCATGGAATGCAATCAACTCAGGACTACTCTTACAAATACAAATGATTCAATTAATGGGGGAGGGGGTGGACATGCACTCATTTGTTTTGTACTGTTACTCGAGATAAAACATGATGTCACATGGATAGTTAAAAAGATTAGCAAACACATAGGGCTCTAGGATTGATGTTTAGCTTAAGTTTCTTAAGTAAACTAGAGAACAAAATAAAGTTTAAGCACACTGCAATTTGTCAAAGTGGAACAAATACAGAGCAAGTGATAATCTACACTCATTGGTCAAAACAAATTTAACATTTTTGTAGCATAAATCAGAGGATTGTTTTAATTTAGGATATATTTAAATATTGTTTCATTATTTAAGGAAACATATACTGAGTGAAATGCAATAGTAAGCTAATGGGTAAAGATCTGGGCAAACAGCCAAAGGTTGAGGCTTTGACACCAAAGTATCTGAATCGGGAATGAACTAGCAGCTAGGTGGTTGTTGGAGGTGTACAGTGTTAGTCTATAATAATTGTGCCCTTGAGAAAAGTCCTTAGCACTAAGTTACTCCAGTGGGACGGTCGCTGCACCATGCCCAATGTAAATGAAAACCAATAGACATGTTTTATCACGATTTTAGGTTAAAATATGTTTGTATTAGGGATGCTATAACTTTTGATTTAGGCTATATGCTAAAACTGGTCTCCATTTCTATTGTTTTTCAACCTTTTTATATCAACTTCAGTGGTCCAGCAGTGTGACAAATACATTTTTTTATTTACAAATATCCCATGTAGTAATCTCAATTGATAAGAGGTCATAAAAACTGCATGCACAATTGTAATGCATTATAAAAATATATTATAAAAATGCTGCTTAAATCATAAATCATGTCACAACACCACAGGACAGCTCTAAATAAGCAGCCATTATATAACTTTAATGTACATTTAAATTTAAATAACTAGCATTTGACCTCAATTCCTTTGATGTAATTAGTCTTTTTTACATAAAGTAAATGAAATCAACTAAATAAGTACATTATAATGCAGTACTGTCAAATGAAGGTGTGCCTGTAGAAATTCCCAGTCTATAAATCAGGCTTTGTACTGTAGACATATTATTCGAAGACACTTTGGGGACAACTTTAAATTAACTGCCATTTTTTTTTCTATGACTAAGAAAAATCAATGATCTTATGATTCATAGATAAGTGTCATCTTTTAAGACAATAGACCCCTATGATATAGCTTTAAATGCTTTTTTAAATTGGTTTCAGCAAAATAATTATTTATTTAACGAATTTATGTGACTATTTATCTCTATATATGTATACATGTTTAAAAGTTTGGAAAGTTTTTGGAAAGAATATACTGGTTTCAGCAAAATAATTATTAATTGAATTAATTTACGTAACTATTTCTCTCCATATATGTTCTATCTATGTATACATGTTTAAAAGTTTGGAAAGTTTTTGGAAAGAAAATACTACTAAATAAACTTAAATGAAGATCACAAAAGTTGATAATTGATCATAAAACAAACATTGTTCATTATTATGGAATTCTATATCAACGTTGTTCATAAAGGAACAGTGAGAATGTTGCATCTAGTACCCAAATGCCTACTGAAAGTATAATTTCAGTAAATACGTATACGTAACAAACAAAGAAAAGCATTGTGTGAGACCTAATAAATTGCAAACTCACATAGTGCTCTGTATCGGTGCATTTACACAACTTGAAGGAAAAACACGATTTCAAATCTTTAGAAAGTTTTTCAGGGACAAAACTGACGAAATTCTTTAGATGAATTACTGTGAGGCAACAGGAAGCCAGAGTCTTATGCCTATCTAAGGCGGTGTTCTTCACAATATCTGCAAAACCTCACTCATGAGGCCTTAGGTGGAGTCACAGCATTGTTCTGCAACCTTTTAGCCTACCTTCCATGCTGAAACAAGCCATTAAATATGGGCAACCACATTCATCTTTCTCTTAGGTTATTAAATAACACAAGATTAATATACAACACTCTTATCAAGCCTATTACAAAGTTTCAGGCAACTTGCCAATCATTTGTAAACAGAGTACTTATTTTACACAAAGGACTTATTTTACAATACCTAAAATACAAAGCATAAAAAAAATCAATCACCAAATGACAATAATCTCTACACCCCTACATCCACACTACTAGTCCAAATCGCTTTTAGGGAAACCCTGCGCAAAACAAAAATAGGCTTCGCTAATGTTAGGCACTGAAAAAGAGAAACAGAGGCTGAAGATGAAAAAAAGAGAAGGCTGAAAAGGAAGCTTCAACACTTCAGTTATCTACCGAATAACCACTGTTAAAAAAAAAGCAAATGAAAGAAAAAGAGAATACAATCTGTGAATTCTTGTAGATTCTGCAGACATACTATAATGACAGGCCTTGCCATGCTGATTTCAACAAGCAACACGTTTGCGTCTCAAAATCCTTCAGATAGTAATCGCACAGTAATCCTGATTTATTTACTTCTAATTGCACAAAAGTTATCTAAAAAAACGAAATAGTACAAAGTTATTCAAATGTTAATGGCTCCACCTATACTTGCGTCATTATAATAGACTAAAACACGGTTAGTTGACATGCTGAAGAAACATCTAGGGACCAGCTGGTGTTTGTCTTACTCTTTTGTTTGGGCTTTGCCATGCAACCTGTTCACAAGAATAGTGCGTTTGTTGGCCCCAAAACCATCCAAATGTATCAATAAGAGTTCTTAAAAAGACACAGTGTCAGTTACACTTATTGTAATTGTCTTATAGAACAATAAATGGTGCGGTTGGCTCATGCAAATAAGTGAAAAACAGGTTATTATACCTTAAGAAAAACAGTATGAGTGTCCTTTAGGGGAAAAAAAACAGCGTTGCTCAGTAATTATCTCAGAAAAAGCTCTCAACTGTAATTCTGACATCAACCAAAAACATTTATGAATAAAGTAAAACGTGTATATAAATAAACACACTTTGCAGATGATATAAAACACACACTTATATGTGTGTAAAAAAAAAAAAATATATATATATATAAATTTTTAACACGCACACACACACACATATATATATATACACATACATGCATACATACATAATATATATATTTTTTTTAACACACACGCATATATATATACATACATACATACATAATATATACATGCATATATATATATACACATACATATATATATACATACACACCTATATATATATATATATATATATATATATATATATATATATATATATATATACATACACACCTATATATATATATATATATATATATATATATATATATATATATGCGTGTATGTGTGTATATATATATATGCCTGTATATATTATGTATGTATGTATATATATGCGTGTGTGTTAAAAAAATATATATATTATGTATGTATGCATGTATATATATATATATATATATATATATATATATTTGTGTGTGTGTTAAAAAATGATATATATATATATATATACACACGTTTATATATACACATACAAACATATATATATATATATGTGTGTGTGTATCTATGCATGTATGTATACATATATACACACACACACGAGGTATTCAAACGCAGCACTTCTGAGCACACTTGACGTCGAGCACAAATGTGCGAGACTGGGGAGAATGCGGCGATGGCTGCTGATTAAAAGAACGGTTACTGACGTCATAATGCAAAGTTTAAAAGTATCGATTTTCCAAAAACACAATAGAAGCTGTTCTAAACGAAATCATGACTTATATAAATAATAATGCCTCGTGTGTGGAAGCATGTCTTTAATGTGGCTATTATTTCCTGACACGTGATCATTCTAACTTGATCAGCAACCCTAGAGACTGCTAGTAGTTATTTTTCTACATACCTCGCCAATATACCTGCATGCCCTGTTTTTCTTTTCTTTTCTTTTTTGTTAGTATCTTGGCATGCGATACAAAACTCCTCCCAAACTACAGTTAATATGTTTTTACTATAGAACAATGAGATCACTATATGGTCAAGTATATATAAATAACTTATAACCATCAATAGTCTGATGGAATAAACTATAAAAACAAGACAGAATAGATATTTAAACAAGATGAATAACATAAAATAATTAATATGACAAACATCGGTTTGACTAAAAAGAAGTTCCTTCTTCTTTGTATCTATTAGAATGAATTATTTTTCGATGGCTGCATCAAAAGCTATTATTTGTATAACATAACAGTTCGGATAGCAAGATACAACTTTACAACTTTGTTTTTGGGGATAGCTAAAACTTTTGTCAAGTTGTTGTCTATTCTTTCCCCCTTTCAAGTTAAGGAAGAACATCAAAAGACCTTAATGCAGTTCCTGCATTACCAAAAAAAGACACCAACTTTATCATCCTCTTCTATTTCATTTCATCTAATAGAGTGTTTGTTTGCAACTAAAGCCTTTGTTTCAGTTCGTTAACTTTGGTGAGTAAGATGAACCTGCGCTCGTGCTGATAATAGAAATTTGGCTAACGACACGCTAGCGATGAGTGATATAACGTTAGAAAATAAGGAACTCACCCTCCATACCTACCATTATGTTCAGACTTCGTCAGGTATTCTTATTGTGTGCGAACAATCGCTATTGTAACTAATAACGTATATGGAATGTTAGTTTGGTAGCTGGTTTTCTTTCTTTCTTTCTGGAAATCTGATTAGCTGAGTTAGCCAATTGTTAGCCGGACGAAATGCCTTGCTTTCAATGTTTGCAAATCACTCACTATGCAGCTGTTGCGTTCAGAGAGAGAGGGCGCGCTCCCGTGGGTAGCTGTGGATGTTCGATTCTTTAACGCACTGTTCTTTTGAGTCGAATGTATATAAAATGAATCACTTGAGCTGGTTCACAAAACCGGTGAATCAAAAACGTACAGCCCGAGCAGTAGCTCGATTCTCGAAAGAATGACTGTCCGTTTAAATAAGGACCTCAAATACATAAAGCTCAAACAGGGTAGTTTGATTCCCTTAAAAAAGTGGGCTCGTTCGATTCTGTTCTTTTTTAGTGAATCTCATTCTCAACGGTTTTCTGAATTCATCTGATTCACAAAACAGCAAAGTATCACTTTTGTTAAAGGGATAGTTCACCCAAAAAAACAAAAATCTGCCATTTACTCACCCTCATGTTGTTGTCAACATGTTTGCGTTTCTTTATTCTGTTGTACACAAAAATAATACATATATGAAGAATATGGGTAACCTAACAGTTGCATTTGCAGTTGCAGTCAGTTCCCATTGACTTTCATTGTATGACAAAAAAAAAAAAATATATATATATATATATATATATATATATATATATATATATATATATATATATACATATATATGTATATATATATATGTATATATATATATATAAATGGAAGTCAACGGAGACCAGAAAACAATTGTTTACCATCCTTGTTGATATGTTATTTTGTGTTTAACAGAACAAAGAAACTCATACAGGTTTAAAACAACATGAGGGTGAGAAAATTATGACTTTTTATTTAAACAGGAAAAAAAACGGGAAAAAACAGTAGGCTACACAAATATCAGAAGTTTAAAATAAAATTCCCTAGAAATATGTTTACAATTTTATCAACACTCATATATATATATATATATATATATATATATATATATATATATATATATATATATGAAACGGAGTTGATTTTATTAATACATGCAAAAAGTTATCCTAGTGTTGTTAAATTTAGTTTTAGTTTTGAATTTAGTAAATTTAATTTAGGCTCTCTAAATCATGGCTGCAACAAACTGTTCTGGCACAAATTAAACAACATTTTAAAAAACGTATTAAACAACAATAACATGGCTTTATTGAAACGTAGTTTGCCACGCAGGGGTATTAAGGACCACGTGGTGACGTAATTACGTACCAACGTAAAAGAATCACTGAATTGCTTAATGAACTGTTCAAAGGAACCGTTCACGAAACTGAGACTGGGAGGCGCGTTCATGCAACCCACCGCGTTCTGTGGAACGTCGCGACTCGCGCACCTCTGATCACATGACCGTCTCAACTATTCTTCATTTAGATTGTTACAGTGGACCTGTTTTACGGTTATTGGTTAATAATGAACTGAGGTAGGCTATAAGAATTATGCACAGCCTCTAATTATGTGGGGATGGCTTCCGTTAGTAATGAGAAGGAAGTTAACAGTAAGTATTAGGAGGATTCATTTTAACCAGCATTGTAAACATTGTGTCCTTTCAAAAACCGGAGGTGCAGCTGGTACCCGTATGTTATTAGACCATAAGAAGAATAAAAACGTAAATATGTTTTCTAAAAGTAACAAAACATACCTTTTATATTCTCTTAACAACGATAATTCTGCTAATAATCCATCTTGTCCACATAATTTTTGTTCACATTTGTAGGCTAAATGGCTGTTTTCACCTTCATCTGTTGGTAATTTTGTTTCTGCTAGTTAAAGCTAGTAGGCCTAGCCTAAATGTTCATAGGCTATATGCATCACAGGAGTATTTTTTTGTCCTTAAAGGTCAGCATTTCCAACACATCTCAAAACATGTATTATGTTTTTACAGTATTCTGTGGTGGAAATGACATTTGGAATATTCTTGGAATAAAATTGTCGACTCCTTTGTCTTGTTAAAGTAAATTTCACTGCTAACATTTTATTTATCCCAGAACTCAAAATTAAATATGCTTAAAAAGGCATAATTTGGAACTTAAGCACAATAATATTGTTTTATCCTGCAGCCTTATGTACCTAAAGGAGGGCTAAAAGGTATTTATTCCAGTTCATGTAGCCACACCTCATGGTGGCATCATCCTAAAAACTTGCATTTAAAGCCCTGATGTCCTTTTTTCCCCATGCTTTTGACTAATGTCCATAATAGAGGTGGATAAAGTTGCTTTCTCTCCTTCCACAAGGATTCCATTCTTTATTTCTTTCGCAAAACACAGATAAGCACTGAAACATCACTATTCTGCAACTGAAAATGTGGCTGTTATTTGAGAGAGAAGATACTTATCACGTCCCCTGCATTATTTCCCTCAACTAACACACACACACACACACACACACACACACACACACACACACACACACACACACACACACACACACACCCTACTCATGTAGGGTGGGGGAGGGGTAGAGGGCTCACACAAGAAAACACATGAATGTAAAGGCATCAGGGTTTGTTACTGTTACTTTATTGGTTAAAAGTCAGAATTATATAGCATATTTAGAAGTGAAGATCGCTTATGAAGATCGCCAGAAAAGTACCATTTGTCATAATCGGTAATAATAATAATAATAATAATTCGTTACATTTATACATTCAAATAAGCATTCAAATAAGCAAGTCTATTTTGTGCTTTGCAGGACCTTTGACATATAAAGTTTTTTGCAGAATACTAAAAGATTCAAGCAAATTATATTTATTGTATTTATTTAATACTTGTTATACAGAATAATGGTCATTAAGTCACTCGTAATGCTCACATGCATATGTTGTGACAGAATGTTGATTGTAAGTGGAATAAGAGCGTCCTCGAAATGTAATAGTTCATCAGAAGTGAGAAGTACTTTAAACACCCTCAGGCGAAGGACACAGAGCTGTTGTGCAATCATTCAGTTCAGAAAACGTTGGTATTGACATTACTCAAATACAAAGACCAGGTTAATCCGTTTGTTTAAGCTTTTTTCTTCTGTTTCCATCCAAAATCTGACCATCAAAACATGAAAAGTGCTTTTATAGATATTCTGTACATTTAATATGGAAGGCTGCTTGTCCTTCTGCACCAGTCAAACTATTCTTTTCTTTAAGTTTGATATTATGCATGTGAATGAAGCAGTAACTTCCCCATCCCCCACATTTCCACACCCAACCCTCATGGAAAGGAAGATGCCGCTCTTGGGAATCTCCCCAAGGCCCTTTGCTTTTGCATTGTTCTTGTGTGAGGAATTAAATGCTTTTTATTTATGTATTTATTTATTTGCCCAGACCCTCATTGGTTTCATCTAAGGAAACATATTGTCATACATTATTTGATACAGTAAGAAATGGCGTAAAATAAAATAAAGCATTAATATATATATATATGTTCACTTATGCTAGGCACTGTAGCCTATATATATATATATATATATATATATATATATACAGTGCCTAGCATAAGTGAACACACCCATGCTAAAGTTGACTAAAAAGAGGAATAAAAAATCATCTTATGGAAATTGATCTTAATGCCTTAATTTAAAAAATGAGGAAAAATCCAACCTTTAAGGACACCAATTTTCTTTGTGAATGAATAATGTATAATAAATAAACAAATGTTTTTCCTTAAAATACAGGTTGCGTAAGTCAGGACACCCCTATGTTAAATTCCCATAGAGGCAGGCCGATTTTTTTTTTTAAAGGCCAGTTATTTCATGGATCCAGGATACTATGCATCCTGATAAAGTTCCCTTGGCCTTTGGAATTAAAATATCCCCACATCATCACATTCCCGTCACCATACCTAGAGATTGGCATAGGGTACTTTCCATACGATCATCTCTCAATTCAAATCATACCAGCTATTAGCCTACATGAAATTACACCATGCCAATCTCTAGGTATGGTGAAGGGAATGTGATGATGTCGGGTTATATTAATTCCAAAGGCCAAGGGAACTGTTCTATTCATCAAACAAAACTGAAAAAAAATTATAAATATTTCCACCAAAAAATATTAAGCAGCACAACTGTCTTCAACATTGATAATAATAAAGAAATGCTTCTTAAGCAGACCAGAAAATAATTGAATAAAACATTTTCTCCACTAAGAATATGTGGTGTGTGTGTGTGTGTGTGTGTGTGTGTGTATCCCATGTGTGTGTGTACCTCCCATTCTTTTGTAGCTACAGTAATTCCATTGAAGAGTGTCCGTCCTGGCAGTGTGATGTTGTATGGTTCCCATTCATCTCTGCTCTGAATGCTGGCTCACAGACCAATGCTGTATTGCAATCATTTCTCTGAGAGAAGGCACTCAGTTGCAGCCCACAGCTGTCAGCAGGGCCACACAGTCAACACATCCACATCAGTCTCTGTTCGGGACCATAGTTGTCCAAACATCTCCAGAAGCTCTTTTTGATTAAATCTTTAGTACACTAAAAGATGTCCTTAAGTCTCCCGGTTGCTGGTTTCCATCAATGGAAAGTATTGCGCAGCATGAAGGGGAAAAGTTTACAAAAATAGACCTTTAAAGATAGATTTTTTTCAGTAGGTCTCTGTTAATGACTGGTCTAAAGATTTAGTTAATGATAATCCTGACAATAATCGGCCAAGTCACAGCAGCAAATGCTAACTATACAGCTCTCTTGTTTTGTGTATTATAGGCCTATTAGTGTTTTATATAAATCTGTAGAATTCATGTATCCCCGCCCCCTTTCAGCGCTGCACTTGTTGTGTTCCGTCTTCCGGTTTGTATTTCCACAGCATGAAGGAAAGATCTTACGGAATGAACCGCTCTATTAAAATCTTCCCAGAAGTTTAAAGTACAGTACATGTGATCAGTTCATGTACCGTATTTTGTCAGAGCTTGTTACTACAACTGTTAAACTAAAGCTACCGAGCAATTTCAGATGGCAGAGTATTGAATAACACTGCATAAAACAAAAAGGGAAATCGTCTTGGCCAACCTATTTGACAATGTTACTCACAGAGCTGCATTCTTCGTGGCACCTGAAGTTTGTGTCAAATGTGCCAGTCAAAATGTGACTGTCCTTAACTAAAATGTTGTACTAATATTAATGCTAGAAAGCCTATGCTCTTGGATTTTTTTTTAATAGTCTATTCTTTTTCATCATTAAATCTATTTTGCACATTCATCTTGACTGAGGGGGCGGGACGTTTTTTTTCAGGATTTTTTGATGAATAGAAAGTTCAAAAGAACAGCATTTATTTGAAAGAAAAATATTTTGATCAATTTAATGTGTTCTTTTTAAATATCAATTTCATTCAACAGAATTAATGACAAAAGTATTGTTTTCTAACTGACCATAAATGTTTGAATCTATCTATCTATCTATCTATCTATCTATCTATCTATCTATCTATCTATCTATCTATCTATCTATCTATCTATCTATCTATCTATCTATCTATCTATATATCAGTGCTGAGTAGATTACTTACAAATTTTAGTCAGTTACTGATTACAAATTACATTAACGTAACGTAATACATTATATTACACATTTTAGGTCATATAATGTGAAAAAAATATAGCAACGTAATCCATTACATTACACATTACATTTTAGGTAATATAATGTGGCTACTTTTTGATTACTTTGACCCAACTCGTTAGAATAATATTTATTGATATACAAATACAAAGAGTATTACAAACATATACTTTATCTACAACATGAACTGCATTAAACATTTAATTACATCAAGGTTTCCCATAGAGTTCCTGAAGGACCTGCAGGGGGTTTGCAAGTTTAAAAGCTAATAATTAAATAATCACAAAAAAATATTATAAAAATGTGTTTGAAAGACAAACGCCTTTCAAAGAGAAAGTAATACATGCTTAAATATCTTACTGAGTGATAATTCAAATAATTAATTTTTAAAACATGAAAAAGATTTATTAGGGAAAATAACTAAATTATGACACAACTGGCATTGTGTGAATAATGTAATCACTAATCAGTAAAAAAGTAACTGTAATCTGATTACAAGTATTTCAAAATGCAATATAATCTAATTACAGTTGAAATCTGATTGCATGTAATCAGTTACTACCAAGCACTGTACATACTGTACAGAACATTCTGGTAGAAATTTCTCACATAAAATAATTAAACATAAATCAGTATTTCATTTTTATATATATATTTTTAGCCATTTAATAAGTGGGATACAGTACACTCAGGTTGCCATTATCAAAAAATAAGCTCTTAGGAAGACCTAATCATCCTTGTCAGGGTTTATTTTCATGATAATGTCAGGATGACTGTACATATACGATGGCTCGCATTATCTCAGGGTCCTGTGATATTGTTACACAGCGTTAACTCGAGGGGGAGATATTAACAGAGCTCTGATGTCATCTCTTCTCCCATAAGATACTTTCAAAATTCACAGCAAATGAGTTTGTCAGGTGGAAATATTGACAAGACAAACAAGAACACATTTGAAACCATACGCCAGTGCTCCTCTGATCTAAAATGAGAACATTTTAACAACATTGATTTATCTACTGTAGGCCAGTTTATTCATTTACATTTATAAAGCTGTGCTGAATTGCATTTCACCTGGATTATTCTTGCTCCATCCTGAGTCTCTGTCCCACAAACCAGTCTCGGATGTTAATCAAAGGCACCACATGTGACACAGAGGCCTCCTGCTCTTTTCCCATTGTTCTGACATCACAATGGCTTCGGGGGCAGAATCGGGAATGGCATTATTATGTCTGGGATGATAAAACCCTGTAAAAGACTTTCCCTAGATCGGACTGAATGAAATAATTGTTTAAAAAGCTTTCAGTTCAGTGTTTTACACACAAACTTCTTACGCAATTCAACAAACTTGGATCCTGGTTGTGTCATGTTTCGAAACAGTTACAGTAAACGGTCATCAATAGTGAGGCATCTTTATTTACACATGCTCAGATTAACCTCTCTGAGAAGGAATGATTTTTTTGTTGACTAAGTTCATTAAAATACACTTCACAAATCCCACTGGTTTTTAAACAACATAATCTGGCCCATCCAGTCCAACTAGATAGTTTGTCATGTTTCTCGGATAGTTCCACTTCCTAATAAGCTTGATTTGCAGTCACAATAAATGGCCGTCCCTGTGCCGCCGCGTCCTCAGCGTTTGCTGAAAGGGGGTTGTATTCCCCTGGGGATAATATCAAGCCAAATGGCCAGTCAGCCAATAATGACGGCGAAAAGTAGGGCAGAAGGCATCATCACAACGTTTGGAGAAAGAAAAGCTAGTCACTGATTAGGTGACGCATGAATAACTTTTATAATGTTTTTATAAAACACAGACACACAAATCTAAAATAAAAAGAGGGAAGTGAACATACAATCACAATAAAATGCACAAGAATTATTGCCTTACCCGCTAAAAAATAAAGGTTCTTTATTGGTATTGATGGTTCCAGGAAGAACCATTAACATCCATGGGACATTTCTATTGGATAAAAGGTTCTTTATAGTGGAAAAAGGTTTGGTAAGACTTTATTTTAAGGTGATGTAGTTACAAGTTACTTACTATAGTTATAACAGTAAAATATGCATACAAGTTAGAAGATACTAACCCCTAAACCAAATGCTAACTCTATACATGTAATAAAATCATATGACTCAGTTCTTATTTGAGTAAGTACAATGTAACTATGTCACCTTAAAATAAGGTGTAAAGGTTATTTAGATTATTAAAATAAACTTTACGCTAAGAAAAAAAAAGTTTCTTCAATAATTGTTCCCTAAAAGTTTCTTTGGGGAACAGAATGGTTCCTCGGAGTGTAAAAACACTTTACTTACAGATACTTTATTTTTAAGAGTGTACAAATAATGATGCATATTTTGAGTTTTCATGAAGCATGTTTTGCAAGTCCTGCACTGAAATTACAGCGCCGCTAAGCTAACGGAATACATTGCTGAAAAGCGAGTTAATTAAACTGCGGTGTGATGTGTCTGTGCGAGTGTGTATTGAGCAGACGGCACACATGTGTGATGGCTGCGCTCTGAGGGGTTTGTGAAGTTTGCTGAAGTCTTGATGTGTCAGGAGCAGTCATTGTTTCACCTCGACTGCTAACTGTCGACAATGAACCGCATACAAATGTGGTCACCCCAGATATAAGAATTGGAACAGCCATATAACAAACTTTATTGCTTATAAGTAGCACTTCCTAAAACTATCTAGAACTATTTAGAACTTTCTAGAACTGTTTTTCTAGAACAGTCCAAATCTTGGTATACGTATAGGCCTATTTAAAAAAAAACAGTTTCTGGGAAGCAGAAGGAGCGAATAGTGGAAAATTCCATAGAAGTAAAAATAAATATATATATGGAAGAATAAATAGAATTTTGCAGTTCTATTTATTCTTCCATAATTTTGTGACTTCTATGAAAATGTTCACTATTTGATTTCTGCTCCAAAACTGGTACCATCCAATAATTAGCATTTGGAGTGGCATTCTGCACTTTTCTTCTAGTGAAGTTTCTTCTATAGGGCACACTTCCTCTTCTTCTGTGAATGCTGAAATCTCACATTATTGGTCCAGTGAGACATGTCCTTCTGTAAGGTATCTTGTGCGACATTATTGTTACTGAAACAATATCAAAAATTATCATGTTGAGTCGTTAGCTCATACATCTCTCTCTCTCTCTCTCCTATATATGTATACCAAGATTTGGTTTGTTCAAGAAAAAAAGTTCCAGAAAATTCCAGAAAGTTCTAAACAGTTCCAGAAAGTGTTAGGAAGTGCTGCTTATAAGCAGTAAAGTTGTTCCAATGTTTTATCTGAGGTGACCTTTTTTTAAACTTAGAATAATTGGGGCATTTTTCATTGTTTTTAAGCAAAATTTCATCAATTTATGATATGGAAATCTTTGATTTGAAAAATTGTCAAAACTTATAACCCTACTGTACACTTTAGTACAAATGAATGATATTTAAAAGTGATTTTTCACCCATAAAATGGACAAATACATCCCATTGACGAGAATATCCTGAAGTGGATTCTTTTGACTTGGTTATAGTAAAGACTGTCAGATCACATTCCCCATCAAGTCTAATCTCTTTACAAATCAAGCATTCCAGCGTTCGTTTTTTTTATAACGCCAAGTTTAATTGTCTTCTGCAAAAATAGGTTTGAAGGTGGTGGGCTTTGCTAATAAACAATCCAGATTGGGCCGAATGTTCCAAACTTCAGGCTGTGTTAGGGGTCTTTTGTCCTGCAAATCCACCATTGAGGGTGAAAGTCTTGGAGCTTTTGAAATGGAAACGTGCGGCTTGACGTGATGTGACACACACGGTGGGGGGAAACGCTCTGATCCAGAATGTTAAGCTTTCACCCTGACTGTGTACATGCTCACTAAAGGTTAACACCTCGTCTCGCTGACTACGTTGACTTTTTAAGAAGTTTTTAACGAGGGAGGAATTCTATCGAAATCAACTCCCCTACCTACAGTGCATTGGTGTTGGGAAAACACCTTTAAAAACTACTTCCTGTCTCTTGAAAGGGAGATTACATTACTCAAATGATGGACTTTGAGAAATGAGAACTATGTGTACAAACAGAAGTGATCTGCCTGTACAAGAAGGCAATTAAAACAGGATGTGCTGCTTAGTCTGCTGGCCAGTCTCATACATTGCAACTGATAATAATTAAATAATACAATATAATATCAATTTAAAAAAAAAATGCAAATAATTAACTTGAACATGAGCAGGTTGCAAACGGTTCTTGGAAAGTTTTATTTTGCTTTCAGTTCCTTTTTTTAATGACGTAATACAAAGCATTATAATATATAAAGTGGATGACTCTTATAGCAGTCTTATGAATCTTAGAGTTTTTCAGGCACATTATCATTTTTAAGAGACATTATTCATTTTAGTGACAACCCTGACTAATATCCAGTGTAATTTGAGTTAAAATGAAGATATTTCTGGTTTGGACATCTAACTCAACCAATTACATCCAGAAAGGAAGGAGCTATACGTCAAGCTCCACCCACCGGCTCTGCAGTGATCAGCCTCTCAAACTAGGAGAGAACTATTGGTCACCGTGATTTTGCCAAGTAAGGCATTTTCCTGGATCAACATATTTTATTGATCCTGTAACAGCATTCCTGTCTAAAAATAGGCCTACCTCTAAACCTAACCCTAACTTGTCCCTAAAATGAAAGAGGGAAATGAAAGGTAAATAACACAGATGTAGAAGCACCTAATCCTTATTGAAAGCCTAAACTTGGCATAAACTGTAAACCTGTCTCTCAAATCTGATTGGTTGATTAAAATGTTGTTCCAGGATCAGCAAAGATGTTGATCTAGGAAGTGAAATCTGAGAAGGTCTAGGATAGAGACACCTTGTGGTAGAGAAATGAACTGTATCAAAGACTGTTTTAATAATGTAACTGTTCATGAAATAAAATATGATAACGAGAAACATTAAATATACACTATAAAATGCTGCATTACAAACAACCCAAGTTGGGTTGAAAATGGACAAACCCAGCGGTTGGGTTAAACTTTGACCAACGTGCTGGACAGTTTTATTAAACCTATAAATAAATGTTAATTTATTAAACCTATTAATAAATGTTCATTTATAGAACCTATTAATAATGTTCATTTTCAACATACTTCGGTTTCATTTTAAGAAAGAAATACAGTACTTTTTTAAAAAAAGTTAAGTGAAATAAAACACAGCAGGTTGGGCAAATATTTAACCCAACTACTGAGTTAAAACAACCCATTCACGGGTTTGTCCATTTTCAACCCAACTTGGGTTTTTTTTAACCCAGCATTTTTTAGAGTGTATATATAACTGTATATATATATATATATATATATATATATATATATATATATATATATATATAAAATACATACTGTGATGCGTATATCACTCTCTCCATGTTCCTCCAAACATGCATGAGTATCTTTCAAACAAGTTTATAAAGATATTTTTGAGAGAGCTGTTTCTTTAAGGGTCACCAGGCCTCAAGCTCCTTTGTTTCAGGTTTGCGTGAGCGTCTCAGAGATATCACATCTCTCTAAGAGAAGCGTTCATGACAGTTATTATGAGAGCGGTCATGGGTCTGCAGGACAATGCCAGCACTGTTCACTCAAACCCTCTGTCAGCACACCACACCAGCTCTCTTTAATACACTAAAACACCTAATAAATCCTCCTCAAGCACTGAGACATCTAGATTGTTGTAACCCTATGGCTAATGTGGTTGCTTCTCCCCACAAAGATAATAAAACACATTTTTGGTCCCCATGAGGAAAATAAATTATATTTTTTTGAAAAGTGTTTAGGGTTAAGGTTAGGTGATAGAATATACAGTTTGTACAGCATAAAAATCATTAGTCCCAATAAAACATGAAAAGCCAGTGTGTGTGTGTGTGTGTGTGTGTGTGTGCGTGTGTGTGTTGTAACACTTTACAACAAGGTTTCACTTGTTACTACTTAACTAGCTAAAGTGAACAAATGTTCAATACTCCTGCACAATTTATTAAATTAACAATACAATCAAAAGGTGATCAAAGGTGACAGAAAAGACATTCAAATTTACAAAAGATTCGTATTTCGAGTAAATGCTGTTCTTTTGACCTTTCTATTCATCAAAGAATCCCTAAAAAAACATATCACATGGTTTTTTTTTTCATGGCAGCACAACTGTTTTCAACATTGATAATAATAAATATTTCTTGAGCATCAAATCATCATATTAGAATGATTTCTGAAGGATCATGTGACACTGAAGACTGGAGTAATGATGCTGAAAAATCAGCTTTGCATCACAGGAATAGACATTTTATAATATATTAAAACAGTTATTTTAAATTCTAATACTGTTTCACAATATTTAAATGTTTACTGTATTTTAAATCAAATCAATGCAGCCCTGGTGAACATAAGAGACTTTTCAAAAACATTTGAAAAGTGTATATAAATGCGTATAAATATACAGACTTCGTCTTTAAATAAAAAACAGAGAATTTTGAAAGAATAATTATATTGGGAGAATTAAGAGTGGCGTTATCTTTCTCCAATATCATGGCCTGGGAACATCTTGGCCCCCTGAGGGTCTAGGAATCTGATCCATACTCTTATCTCTCTGTATCGGCTGTGACACACATCAGTGCTGACAGGGGTCCTCCCAGCAGACCCCTCCCCCGGCCCAGGATCCCACACACAACTGGGACAGTGTGAGTCTGCATGGGAAAATGCACACTGCACTCACAGGAAGTGCTGGGAATGCCATTGTCACATGTTAATTGTTTTCCAAATTTTTGTTGCCCGGTAGGGAGAACTGATACAGACTGTCAAAGCTCTCTGGGGAAATATCCGATTTCATAAAGTAAACTAAATCATAATTTATCATGAATGGGTGGTGAGGTGACTAGGACCACCTAAACCAACTAAACAAGCACCCTAGGAACCACATATCATTTGCATAGCAAAACCCTGGCAACCAGCCACAATAAGTGCCTGCAAAAAATTGTTTTTTCCTCTGTATTTTTGTCGTGTTTTTCAGTACAAATATATAAACATTTTTAAATGAAGATACTTGAGAAGCAAAACGACTTTTCTTGTTTAAAAAAAAAAGAGTGTCTTTGCACTTGATACAAGAACGTCTTGCAATGACGTAAGAAAAACTGGTTTTCCCTTTAAAGTAAGTTTATTTTTCTTATTTAAATTGTAGTTATTTTTAGTCATTTAATTTTCATATTTTTTTCAGAAAGAAATTTAAATTTAAATTTATCTATAAAGCACAATTAAAAACAACTGCATTTGACCAATGTGCTGGACAAAATGAATAACCATTAAATCAAATACAGACAAAGACACAAGTAGACAACAAAGCATAAAAAAGAATGAATTATAACCCAGATCAAATAAAAATGAAGACTCGTTATCTTACATATTTTTACTTCTCAAGTAAACGTGTCTTAATTCTAGAATGTTTACATATTTGTATTGGAAAACGAGAAAAAAAATACTGAGTTTTTTTTTTGCAGTATCCCAAACATTTGTTCAGAAAATTAAAAAAGACATATATTTGTAATATATATTCCTTCTTTGTTTAAATACAGAATGAGTCAGTTTACAGAGGAGAGAAATGATTCTTTTATTTTTATAAATCGGTTAAATAGATATAAATGCAACAAAGGAAATACAGAATGTCTAAGATTCATGGATATAGTCTGAATTAGGCCCATTTGCTCTTTACAAATGTAGAGAAAATTAGGAAGAAAATCATAAAACACATGTGACTGCATCAGAGAGCTGGATGTACATTGTATATTGCATAATTGTATAACATAATTATATAATGTTCTAATAGCAAGTGATGTGAAATCACAAAATAAGAAAATATCAGAAAAAAACTAAAAAAACATGAAAGAACATGTAAATAGCTTAATTTTCTTTTAGTCTCTCCTGCTCAGAACTGGACGGCCAAGCAAGAAAAAAAAAAAAAAGATTACTTGAAA
The DNA here is from genome assembly GCF_051911475.1 of Siphateles boraxobius. Taxonomy (NCBI): domain Eukaryota; kingdom Metazoa; phylum Chordata; class Actinopteri; order Cypriniformes; family Leuciscidae; genus Siphateles; species Siphateles boraxobius. Next base: position 17,710,899 of record NW_027509205.1, on the reverse strand, counting down.
TTTGGTTTAGTATGTTGTAATTATGAAACAATCTGTTAGGTATTTAAAGTTGAAATGACAAAAAAAAGTTTTTCTGTTTTTTTTTTTACAAAAACCGGGTGTAACAAAAATAACTAATATGTAATATAGTGTTCTAATGTTAATATTGATATACGGTTAAATAAATAATTTAGATTTTTATGGAACTATCAGGGCCCTGTCCCAAATTGCACCTTCCTCACAGTTGTGACGAATCGTCGGAGCTCGCTTCAATGTGGGCTCTGGAAAAATACTCATCGAGGGTACGTATCGACCGCAAAGCCACCGAGAATGACAAACTGGGATTTAAAAGACACGCGCACGTCTGCAAGTGTGTCCGACTGCATCCCGCAGGACTACAAACCACGCTCCTACAAATTAAGCCCCTACTACAGGTTACGCCCCCTAAAATGAAACGGCCAATTAGCACCTCCCTCTAGAAACACTGATGTCATCACTGGAACTGCTCTTCTTTTACTTCACTGTCCTAGTGTGGCGATAGTAACCGTTTTAAAGTATTTTAATTATGAAACTCTACAGTAAATTTTGATTTGATTGAAGGGGTAGGGTTAGGGTTGAGGGTACATTTTTAGCTATAATTACCATAGGTCTGCGTTTCATTATATCATTTCTTTTATGCTTTTCTAATAGCTGATATTACATACTTAAAGGGACAGTTCACCCAAAAATGAAAATTCTGTCATCATTGTCTCACCCTCGAGTTGTTCCAAACCTGTATGAATTTCTTTCTTTTGTTGAACACAAAAGAAGATATTTTGAAGAATGTCAGTAACCAAACAGTTGATGGACCCCATTGACTTCCATAGTATGAGAAAAAATAATAATATTGAAGTCAATGGGGTCCATCAAATGTTTGGTCACCGACATTCTTCAAAATATCTTCTTTTGTGTTCAAAAGAAGAAAGAAACTCGTACAGGTTTGGAACAACTTGAGGGTGAGAAAATTGATAGAATTTTACATTTTTGGGTGAACTATACCTTTAAATATGAAATATCAGCTATATTGAAAGCAATATAAGTTGGCCTTACAAACATTTCATACATAAATATAAAATAAATATACTTGAAAAGATTGTTTCAGTCCAAGACCTTCACGCTTGTTTCTTTGCAGGAGGCGTAACTTGTAGTGGTGTGGTTTTTGTAGTACTGTGTGATGCAGACAGACTCTACTGTTGTAAGTCCACTAGACCGTAAGTGCATATAAAGTGTGCCATTTGGGACAGGGCCTAAAGCGATTCAGAAGTTTTGCATCTGAATTCATTGTAGGTTTCAGTGAGAACGCTGATTGAATTAAGCAGGCGACGGGTCGTTGTTTTTACAATCAGATAGTGTATGATTACATAAATAAATACTTTTCATGTGCAAACTCGCATGTTTGCTTTGAAGTTTTAATGCGCAATGCAACGTAAGATGAGTAGAGTTAGTTACATTTTTTACATACCGTTACACGTTAACATGCACAGAAAATAAAGATAAGGGAGTTTGTATTAAATGTAGGAGTACATTTTCACTTTCACTTTTCCATCTTATGCCACATCACGCAACTCTGACACGTCTTTCAGTGGGAAAACAATAGAAGTTCATCCCTCCAGTCAAAAACACATGTAGCACTTTCTTAACAGGGAATATCACTTACTTCCGCTTTCACTAAATGAATGGGGATTCGGCCATGTTTCATGGCATGATTTCAGAGTTAGAGTAAACCTCATAACCAAATAAACGAAACTGGGGCCTATTAAATATGCATACATGGTGGCAAATGGTTTTGACAAAGATGAGCGGCTTTATTTGGACTTCTCGGGTGCCACAGGGTCCGTTTGCACTCCGGCATCAGACTGGCGTTTTTGGCCCTGTGAGACACACCAACGCATAACGCAACATTAGTGATCCTAACTTAGAAAGGAAGTGTTTGTTTTTTACTGCTCGTCCGTTATGGCGCCTGAAGTAAAACCCCTCACAACCTGTCTGACAACTGCTGTTTTATTTTGCTAAACTATTAACAGTGGATCTTGCTCCAACACGTCTCTTTTAGTTATAGTCAGTGGTGAAATGAAACGCTTTATTATCGCTGTGTATGCTGTGATTATTTAGTTGTCATCACACTTTTGTCTGAGATAATTGACAAGCAGGGATCATCCCATTTGAAACCGCCTATAACCGTGGATAATAATAATGAACACACATTCATTTTAATTAATGAAGAGGCTAAAAAAACAAATATTGCAACTAAGATTAGAATAACACATTCGGATTTTGAGATTTCATGCAATATTATTAGATTTCATGCAATTATAAAATATCATATGCAAATGTTTTGTTCCCAATTTAATCTAATGATATTTAAAAATCACTTAAAATATTTATTACATTTTTAATTAGCATGTATTAAAGCGCATTACAAATAAGAGTTTATATTTATGTGGAAAGTATTCATCTAAATGTAGGTAAATGAGGCCATCTAGTGGTCATACACTGTGAAAGTTGATTCTTGTTTATGTTTTAAGATTAACAGCCAGCAAACAATACCAAAATAATCAGGATGGTTAGACGTCCGACAGAATTACAAAACACTTCTCAGCATTTACCAAACTACATGCTGAACAGTTAAACTAGATAGACACATTTGTCCTCGGTCGACTCCCTAGCTCTCTGTAATCTCTGTTTCTACTTAACCAGGTTTTTGAAGAACAGCTGGAGGGAATTCCTCTTCTCCAGCTTTCGAGGCATGTTGGGCGAGGAGTTATCTGTGCTTCCGATGGATTTGTTGTCCGGGGCGGTTTGTGGTGCTGGGATGGCAGGTTTGGGCTCCTCTTTGGCCTTCACGACCGGAGCAGCTTCTGCCACAGGAGGTGGAGCTGGAGTCTCATTCTTGGCCTCTGGTGCCTTGGGTTAATATAAATGAATGGTGGTTAAAGAGATGCACATTATCCTTTATATTTTGTGCACTCCTAATACTGTTTAGGGTTAATATATATTTTTTTTTATTTTTATTTATTTTATTTTTTTAAGAAATTAATATTTTTGTTTATTGATAAAAAAAATATATACATATATATATATATTTTTTTAAAGAAATTAATATTTTTGTTAATTGATCAAAAGTGACAGCAAAGACATTTATAATGTTAATGATTTTTATGCTGCTCTTATACCTATATATTTATTTACTCTTATACCTATATATACTTGTGTTTTGGAATTGGGAGGTAGGGAGAGCGACGCCACTTTTTTGTTGGATATTTATGGCCTGTTTTGGATTCGGGAGTCGGGGAATTAATTGTATTTTATTTTATTTTGTGTATTAGGGCAGTAAGACGTTCATACAAATTAGTTATTTTTTTGTTTGTTATTTTGGGCTCATGAGGTAAAATCCCCCATTGTATTATAAACCTGTTAAAATTCAATAAATATTGTTTGATTCGCTTTTCCATTAAAAGAAATCATATTGTTTCCTTTTTTTATGTTGCATCCTTTACCCTAGAAGGAATCCCACTAACATGGAATTGGGCGCTTGTCCGGGATTAAATGCTGTTATTTTGAACATACAATTTTTGCAATGGTTTCCACAATTATATGAAGCAGCACAACTGTTTCCAACATTGATAATAATGAGAAATGGGGAACACTTTACAATAAGGTCTCATTAGTTAAAGCATTACCTAATATTAAATAACAATAAATTTGTTACAGTATTTATTAATCTTTATTAAATGTTATTAAATACAAATGAAACTGTTCAATGTTAGTTTATGCTAGTTCAGGTCTGTTAAATAATATTAACATATACAACTTTTGATTTTAATAATGTATTAGTAACTGTTGAAAATAGTATTAACTAATATTAATAAATGCTTTAGAAGTATTTTTCAGCGTTAGTTTATGTTAACTAATGTGGTTAATTAATAATAAATGAAACCTTATTCTAAAGTGTTACCAATAAATGTTTCTTGAGTATCAAATCAGCATATTAGAATGATTTAATTTATTTTAAATTGTGATAATATTTTACAATATTACTGTTTTTGCTGTATTTCTGATCAAATGAATACAGTTTTGATGAGAACGAGGCTTCTCCTTCTAAAAAAAATGTACCACCCCAAACATTATTAATACATTTATAAAAAATATAAAATATATCATTTTATATATATTATAAAACAAAATGTGTAATCATGTAATTATTTAGATATATTTAATACTTGAACATAAGTAATATACATATATAATATTAACTATACTAAAAAAAACATTATTAATATATTAAAGAAGTCTAAGGCTAATGCAAATAAGTGAAAATAAAAGTATTTGATGATCAAATAAATCCACCATTGCAATCCATATTTATACTTCAAATACACTATCAGATAGAAAGAAAAAAAGAAAGAGAGAAAGAAAGAAAGATCTTTATAATTCAATTTTAGTAGAAATGAATTACTCAGAAAACAGTCTATACAGGATATATTACATTGCTTCAATATTAACTTGATTAATACCTGTGCCACTAAAGGCCAGTTCACACCAAAGACGATAATTATAAAAATAACAACAAAGATATAATTATAAAAGTTCACACCACAAGCATAACGACAGAGAGAAACGATATTGTTTGAATCACTCTCAGATTTTTTTCCAGCTGACGAACGATAAAAACATTGACAGCCGATCAGAATCCATCCTGCTTTTAGAGCTCGAACATTTAAAGCGTCAGACAACATAAACTGCAGCGTCCGCTGGAGTAAACACTAATATAGGTATCGTTATAGTTAGTTATCGTTCTCGGTGTGAACGGCCTTTATATATGTGTTTTCCCCCCTGTAAAAATCAATTAAACTTGTACAGACACAGACAACACAAACACACATGTCAGAAGTAAGGTTGAGCAATGCAACAAATTGAATCAGTTTGGTTAATGCAAGAATGGCCACCGTATCGTGCCATTTACCGATCTAGCAGACATGAGGGAGATGCTGGCGGCAGCGCTGGACGCGGCTGCCTGGATCCTAGTGCTCACTTGGCCTAGCAGTACCTCAAATTCACACAAACCTGTTATTGCATGCAGTGCTCCAATGCAGAAACACAATCTGATACACTCACACGTGCACTTGGACTTTAATTCATCTGGAGTTTACCTTGGGTTTGAACATTTTTCCAAAAGTGGATTTTTTCTCTTGTTTCTTTTCTTCTGGTTTTGGTGCTGGAGGTTCTTCAGGTTTGGCAGAAGCCTCAAGGGTGCTGCTCTTAGATGCGTCTACCTGGTGTTTCAGAAGAAGAGTATTTTTATATCAGCAAATGAAAGAACAGTGTGAGGATTCAAGAAGGCGGTCAATTGATTGTGTGAATCATCAGTGAAGAGGTTAAAACAGACAACATCTAGCTTAACTGCTGACTGCTGCATTTATACGTCTGAGCCTCGTTTTCTTGCGGCACTTTCCAAAATGAGGGTATAAAACAGTCAAGAAATATTTCAATTCTTTATGTGTAAATGTATGCAGACATGACCTAAGTTTTGTTAACATGGTTGCAGACTTCATTTAAAATATTTGAGAATTAAATAATATATTATTATAATAATATAATATAATCTTGGAATTTTATTTATTTATTTATATATATATATATATATATATATATAAATTAGGGCTGTCAATCGATTAAAATTTTTAATCTAATTAATTTAATTAGATTAAATTAATCTAATTAATTAATCTAATTAATTAATTAATTAATTAATGTAAATACTCTGTAATTAATTAATCTAAATTAATCGCATACACAATCTTACAATGTTTGCATGGTACAATTTCTGGTAAGCGACGTTTTAATTATTATTGCTTGACACAAATTTCACGATTTCAATTTAATTTAATTATTGTGATTTGATGCAATATTGACTCATTTGGATAAATATTAGGTACACAAGATAGGCATTCAAATTTCTCAAGAAAAAAAATTCTCACCCAATGCTGTAAAAATACAGAGAGCCATATCAGCTGGTAGTATTTAAGGTTAAAAATAGCTCAAATTAAATATAATGCGTGTTTATTACAAATAACAACTTTGATATAAGTAAAAATATAATCCATACGTAATATAGTAGCCTAGTAGGCTACATACATTTTGAAAAATACTCTCTATAGCTCTTTTTTTATAGCCAACTATAACATGCTATATGGTCATGAAATGGCTTTCCTGAGGTAACGTAGGGCTAAATGTTATGTGACATAATTGTTCTCCAGCTGTTTTATTGACCTCTTTTCGCGGTTGAAAAAAACTGATTGATCGAGGAATATACATTTCGGTAAGTTTTAGGCTGCCCTACTGTATCTTTCAACATTGGTCATTCGTGTTTATTTACTATTAGCTAGAGATGATCGGTTCACGTGCCGCTATAGGGATCCGTCATTTCACATTTACAAACGCCAAAACGGTATTGCTTGATTTTCGTAATACAATTAACAGAATCTGAGAGCATCCTTCTTTTTACACGAACGCTAGAACGGCTCCGCAAAGGTCAAAACGGAATGGATTAATCTGCGTTATTTTTTTTAACGCGTTATTTCTTCTCAGATTAATTAATCGAAATTAACGCGTTATTTTGACAGCCCTAATATAAATCTAAATAAAATTCCATACATATTTTTATTTTTATATTATATATATAAGATATATTACATATTTGAGAGTATATATATATATATATATATATATATATATATATATATATATATATATATATATATATATATATATATATATATATATATATAACCTAAATAAAATCCCAAGATTTCAGACCAAATGTTGGTTTATAGATATTGATAAACTTATATTTCTTTTATAAGAAAATACACACACACACACACACACACACACACACACACACACACACACACACACACACACACACACACACACACACACACACACACACACACACACACACACACACACACACACAGACACACACACACCATTTATTTACAATGATTTGTCATTCTTACCATCTTGATGAATAAGATTAAAATTTAATTGAAAATTAATTTGTGAAAAAATGCTGATTATTTTAATAGTTTCTGTCAATTTTGAAAGTTGGAAACAGGTTAACATAATAATTCTAGGTTTAATAATACTAACATGTATTCTCTCTCAGAAGAACACGATAGTAGTAATGCGACACCGTTTTATACCCTGTTTACAGAAAGTTCCAAATGTAAATGTAAGTATGTCAATAGTAGATGACTGATTTTATTTAGGAAGACAGTCCCACCACCGTGCTGTATTTACCTGTACCTCAACCGGCTTTTTCTCTTCAACCACAACAGGCTGCAGGCAAGCAAATATTAGCATTAATTTTGCAGTCATCTACAATTCCCAAGGCACTTTACACTGCCCGTTTATTCTAGCAAGGACAAATACTGAGTCACTGGTTATAGAAAGCCTTTACATGAGCCTCAAGTCGCTGAATAAATCTGATGTAAGTATGAAGTGGAGGAATGGAGAGCAGTTGAACCCAAAGCACATGGTTTAGTTGGCTGACTGTTGTGACATGAGGTAATGGCTGCTGTCAACATGATGTCACCATAATGGACGTTCACTGACTCATTCATTATTTTCAATGAGTTTTCCGCTAATTGAATGGCATAATGTATTATGCCTATGTGTGAAAACATTTCAAAGATATTTTATACCTTTGAATATTACATATGGCTCTCTCACACAAAGGGCAAAATAATAGTAGCTCCTTGGATTAATTTGCATGTCTTGAGTTATGATAAACAAATGGGGTCAGTTCTGTTAATATCAGAATAGCCTATTCTAGTTATCATTTACCACTCTTGATGTCTTAGCACTGGCTCCACTGGTGGTCGCCGCCTGAACTTTTGACACCACCTTGCCTAGCAACACCTCAAATTCACATTACTCAGTTATGGTGTGCCACATAAGCTATATTTAAAGTATAATAAGAGTCTAAGTCTCACCCCAGAAGCAAAAGAGAATAACTTTATTATGTGTTTTATTGTCACCTACATGTACTCCTGACAGTTTGGGCTCACCTTTGGACGGAAGAGTTTGCTGAATGAACTGTCTTTAGTTTTGGTCTTGGCAGAGCCCTCTGCTTTTGTTGCTGCCGCTGCTTTTGTTGCAGATGTTTCCTCTTTCTTTACCACCGGCTCTGCTTTACTCTCCATCTTAGGTGGAGCTGGGGGAGGAGGAGGTGCCTTGGGTGTTTCCTGTACCTTACAAAAGAGTGCAATTGGTTTTATTTCAAGCACAAAACAGCAGATGGTATACGTTTCCATCCTTTCATTCATTCATCCTTCCATCTATCTATCCATCTATCTATCTTCCATGCTTCATTATCAAAACCAAATATTTTTTTAAAGCAGGTTTCGTGTTGTGTAACTGTATAGCTTATTATAGCTCATTAAAACATGATTATAATAATAGCACAAAATGGTGAAATATTATAAGGCTCACATTTACATTCATAATGTTATAATGCTGATAATATTATATGGCTCACATTTGTTGACGGTGCTGGTGGAGTCTCTTTCTGTGACTGAGGAATAAATATTAGGACAATAAATATCAAGCATCACCTGCATTTATGATAATAATCATACATCAGTTTTTTGCAAAGTAATCTAAGCTTGCTTATTTATATATTTATAAATGTATTCATGTATAAATAAATCAATATAAAATGACTGATTCATTTATGTATAAATATTTATTTATTTATTTATTTATTAACAAATACATTTATAAACAAAATGTAGGGTATCAATATAAAAATGTTCAACTCTACAATAATAACTGAAAACAATCTTATGCAGAAATAAAAACCTTAAACATAAAGTATACTGATACTGTAGATTGCCAGATTGGAACAACTACATAAATAAGTGAATACATACATCATTTTAATAATTAAAAAATATAATATAATATAATATAATAAGGACTTTCAAATGGATTAATCAAGATTAATTGCATATAACATAAACGTTTGTGTTTATATAATGTCTATCTCTCTCTGTGTGTGTGTGTGTGTGTGTGTGTGTGTGTGTGTGTGTGTGTGTGTGTGTGTGTGTGTGTGTGTGTGTGTGTGTGTGTGTGTATATACATATACTCACACATATATGTATATATTATATGGATACATATATAGATTGATAGATAGATATATATATATATATATATATATAGATATAGATAGATACATATATAGATAGATAGATATATTTACATGTATATATAGATAGATAGATAGATAGATAGATAGATAGATAGATAGATAGATAGATAGATAGATAGATAGATAGATAGATAGATAGATAGATAGATAGATAGATAGATAGATACATCCATACATACATCTATGTATCTATGTATGTATGGATGGATGGATGGATGGATACAGATAGATAGATAGATAGATAGATAGATAGATAGATAGATAGATAGATAGATAGATAGATAGATAGATAGATAGATAGATAGATAGATAGATAGATAGATAGATAGATAGATAGACGGATATATAGATGGATGGATATGTACAAACACGTAAAAATAAACACAAACCTTTATGTTAGATGCGATTTGACCTCACTAAATATGAAGTAATCTCATGAATATGAATGAGTAGTGTTGTGACAGTCAGGGTTTTATTACCTGTTCTTTTGAAGCATCAGGAGTGGCTTTGGCTTCTTTGCTTGTTTTGGTCGGAGTGACCTTCGCATGCAGAAAAGAGAATGGAGACAAGGAAATATTCGAGTGACTGTGAAAAAGTGTCAGAGTGTCATGTTTAAGCAGATATTGCTCCTTCAGGTACTCCATGTCAGAAGGACAGGCCTACTCATCTGCATGGAGATGAAGATTGAGATTTCAAAAATGTATCGTTTGCAAGGATAATGCCCGTCTGTCAAACTCAGACGCTGTGTAGACGGGCTCGCTTTGCCACGGGCACACAAAGAGCTCCCTGGCAGGGGCCGTTCTGAACATGCTTCTCATATTGAGTCAGCCTTTGTCCTCTGGAGATGGCGTAGGCCTACCCGTGCTTTATCACAACTCCAAACGCACAGGCCTCCCTTGTGAGCTCACATTATACAGCAAACAAAAGGCTGACACTGTCTGACATGTCCAAAGGCTTGATTTAGAAGAGTGCCAAGGATAGTTTAACAGATTAAAGATGCAGTGTAACACATACCACAATGATGGTGTAAAAATGCATCATTGTAGTCTAGTACAGCAAGTCTAGATTGTTGCATAGCAATCAGTTATACAGAAACACACACCTTCCTGTTCTTCTCTTTAAGTTATATATTATATAAACACTGCACACTCATATTTCTCAGTAATATTTCCTAAAAAATGATTTTCAAAGCTCAATTGAAAGAACAATGCACTTGAAACAACTGGGTCATGAGTTCAATTCCCTCCAAAAAAAAAAAAAAAAAAAAAAAAAATTCTCTTGAATGCACTGAAACCCCATTTGGATAAAAGCATCTGTTGAATGCATACATGTAAATGTCATTTGAAAGAGACTTCGAAACTTTAAATAATGAAAGCATGAGCAAAATAATTAAAGAAATTAAAATGTGTACTTACAAATGTTTTGAAAAAGTTCATAACTGACTTTTCTGCTGCTTTAATGTCCTCTGGCGGATTGTTTTCTTCTGTGACTTCCACAGGACTGGGTTCGAGAGTTTTACCCTCCGGCTCCGGCTCTGGCTCAGGCTCTGCGCTGGTCTTTATGTCCACTGGATCCTATAGACAAATCCTGAGAATTAGCCCTTGCAAATGTGTTACAACCCTTACAGCTGATGTGCAATAGATGCATTGAAATAGGGGCGCAATTCCATCCATGCCTCTGCCTACTCGAGTCAGCAGCAACAATCATCCTATTATTAACGCCCTGTTTCCCCCCCTCACTCATTTATATTCAGAAATGTGCTGGACTTAAAGTCTCCGTGCTTTATATTACAGTGAAATGTGTCATGTTTAAATTACAGTGTGTGTTTGGCTTGTTATATTTTACAGACAATCACTTTTAGAGAACTAAATGTTGAACATATCACAGATATAACTACACATGATGACTGGTGTACAGTTACAGTAGGTTTTCATTAGTTACTAGATGTTATTTGCATTTCATGCAAATGGGAACCACACAAGAAAAAGACAAAACAAAGACTTACTATGTCTGAGACAGTTACACTACCGATCTTTTTTTAAAAAATAATTACATTTTTTTTATGTTTCTGAAAGAAGTCTCTTCTGCTCACAATGGCTGCATGTGTTTGATCCAAAATATGGTAAAACAGTAATATTTAATGTTAACAATTTTAAAATGTCACTTTTTCCTGTGACGCAAAGCTGAATTTTCAGCATCATCATGATTAGAATTACATGATCCGAAATCATTCTAATATGCTGATTTGCTGCTCAATTATTATTGGGGTTCAGTTATTAATAATGGTTCTTATTATTATTATCAATGCTTAAAAATTTTGTGGAAACCGTAAGCATATTAGAATGATTTTTGAAGGATAATGTGACTGAAGATTGATGCTGAAAATTGGGTTTTGCTGAACAAACATTAATTATTAAGAGTTTTGTTTTGTGTTTTTGAAATAAGTCTCTTATGCGCACAAAAACTGCATCTATTTTGATCAAAAATACAGTAAAAACTGTAATATTGTGGATTGAATTACTACAATTTAAAGTAACTGTTTTCAGTGTCACATGATCCTTCAGAAATCATTCTAATATGCTCACGGTTTCCACAAATATATTAAGCAGCAAAAACTGTTTTCAACATTGATAATATAAGAACCATTATTAATAACTGAGCACCAATCATAATTGAGCAGCAAATCAGCATATTAAAATGATTTCTGAAGGATCATGATGATGTTGGAAAAAAGTACATTTTAAAATTGCAAAAAATATATTTCACAATTTTACTGTATTTTTAAATCAAATAAATGCAGCCTTGGTGAGCATAAGAGACGTCTTTTAGAAAAATCTTAATTATTTTAAAATTATGTTCAGTAGTTTCTAAAGAGACAACACAATAATCCAACATACAAACAAACTTTTAAGTGTTTTTTTCTTTTTTCTTTTTCGATGTGGTTAGTTTCGACGACACATTCGGGTAGTTAATTTTGTGTTAATCGATGACAAGCATCTTGAGGAAAGGAGCTAGTACGTTTACACTTTAAGTGAATCGCATGCGGTGAGTTTGTCCATGCAGAGCCTTTCTCGTTGAAAGAACATTGTTTGTCGTAACTGACCTTATTCAGACATGTGAACTCATCCGGGAAAACGTCAAATGTGATGCGAATAATACTTTCATCAGCACATACATCTACACTGAGCGGCTTATAGGAAGAATCTTCTAAAGCCTTAGTGCAAATGGACCTGAGTTGGGAAAGAATTTGAGTAGATTCTGCTGAATTACATTTACTTTTGAGCGCAGGTTCTTCTGAACGTCCACTATGAACAGAGACGTTCAGGGGTCGGGCTGGTTCCTCAATAATCACCCAACTCTCCTCATCTGCAGAGGCCTTTGAGTTAGCAGCTAAGATGATTTCGAAAGAACCGGGGGAAATTTCTTCTTCAGGAACCAGCACTGGTTCCACAGATGTTGTTAATGGTTCCTCTGCAACGACCAATGTCTCCTTAAAATCGTGCTTTAGAAGTTCTTCTGATTCTTCTGTTTGGCTAACTGTTTCTTGTTCCTGAGTAATCTGCGAGATTTCCTCAACAATATCCGCAATTTGAAGAAGTTCCTTGTCTTCTAACAAAGCCTGTTCAGCATCCACAGTCTTAGGTTCTTCATCTTCTGGAACCTTAGCATCAGCCGTTGGTGGTTCTTCAGATTTCAGATGTCCTACATGTATCTCACTGGCTTTTCTTGTAAATGAACCTTCACTTAGTGGTTCTTCAGCAGCAGCTACTGGTTTTTCTTTAGTGGGCAGATCTGGTAGGATCTCCCAGCATGTCACATCTTCAACATTCGTGCTTGATGACTCCATCGAGATGTTCTTTGTCAATAAGCTTGGGCTTTTGGGTTGCGCGGGAGTAGCGTTGACCAATTGCAATTTGAGCTTCTCCGCAACTTCCTCAAGAATCTCCTTTTGGTCTGAATTATTGAAGACTTTATCCTTTTGGAACGAGAAATTGGTAAATGTGAATCAGAATGCACTAGGATTAGTTGTTCCCTGGTAAATGCTCGGCAGAAAAATTCTGGTATCCATCCAAAAATAACCATGACCTAAAGCACAATTTAATACACTCTGAATTATGCTGTGTTGTTTCAACCCATGTTTTGGTCAAATATGGACAAATCCAACTGTTGGTTTGAATTTTAAAATTAACAATTTAAACCCAATGGTTGGGTTTGGCCATATTTGACCCAAATATAGGTTGAAACAACACAGCATTTTTTAGAGTGTCCTAATAACATTCTAAAGGGTCTAAACTTATTTTCATGATTTGTTATCACACCTTTTTTCCTTTTGTCAAATCAACTTAGAAAATGAATGTGGTTTTGATAACATAATATTTGGAGTTTCTGTTGATTAAATCCATTGTATTTCAATGCAATCTTTAAGGCAACCAGGTAACTTAATTTTTGTAAGTTAAACCAACAGTAATTTTTTACAGTTTAGTTGCTTATTAGCATGCATACTAGGATATTACTAGGCTATACTTATAAAGCATATCAATACCTTATTCTGCATGACCATATACTATATCCCTTAACCCTACCCAGTACCTAAACTTAACAACTACCTTCCTAACTACTATCATAGTTATAGTTAGTTAATTGTAAGAGTACTGGACCCTAAACTAAAGTGTGACCCAAATAATTTTTATGTCCAAACTAATAGCAAAAATGCAGTGCAATGTGACAAATCGTAGAGAACCATTAATATTTTATGTTTAAAATACAACCATGCTCACTGTGGACGGGGCATCCAGAGAAATCAAGTGGCTGGAAAAAATGTAAAAGAGAAATTATACTGAATTAGTAAAATAATAAATGAACAACATTGCAACTTCTACTTACAGGCTGCAGGTCAATTTTCAGATCCACCGCTGTGACTGGGGCGTCAACTGAATCGTTGCTTTTTGATGCAGGTTTCACAGGTTCACTCTTCTTTTTGAACATTTTACCAAAGAAGTTGGTCACCTCATCTTCACTGGGCTTTGGGACTGTTTTGGGTGGTTCTGCATCTTTTGCGACTGTGTTTTTTTCCTCAGGGGTTGTTTCCACATGTTTGGGTCCGTTGAGTTTACAGCTGTCTACCTCCTCTTTTTTTGGTGGCTTTTTTGTGATGGTCACTGGTGGGGTTTCACACTTTTGCTCCACTGCTGCTGCTTTGCTAGCCACTAGGCAAAAGAAAATGAAAGAAATTATGTATGCAATGCACAAGGATACATAATATCTATGCTGCCTTTAGTTATCAATTTGACTTATAATAAATCATAATACACACCCAGTTCTTATGGCTTAGGCCTTATTTATATCTAGTTTAATGGTCCTGACATTTGAAGCTAACTCTATCTAGTCCCGCCAAAGTTACACAAGCATATTCAACAAGACTGTGCACATGCATCTGCGTTCGCATACTTGAGCAAAGTGTTTCTGGCCTTATTTCTACAATCCTCGTGCAACTTTCATTCTCTCATGCATGCATGCATCTACTGCATTCTATGGGATTTATATCACTCACATCTAGTAAGTCTGGAAAATGTATTTATGAGTGCACTTCTCTTCTAAAAAGGCTTTGTAAAAGTGTTAGCAACTACAAACCAGCAATGCACACAAAACGCAAACATTGCTTTATCCACAATGCATCTGACTACAACACCCAAAGTTTATACAGAGCTTTGTGACATGTTCTCGAATGTGAGTTGACTTGCTGAGTTAATCCAAACAATGTAAATACCTGCAAATTTAGCTTGCAGTTACTCTTGCAGATCTTTACTTTGGGAGAATATGAGGGGATATACATTGGTAACATTTTATAGGGTTTAATTTGTTAACATTAGTCAATGCATTAGTTACCATGAACTGTAACAATGAGCAATATATGTTTTACAGCATTTATTAACCTTGTTTATGTTAGTTTATAAAAATGTTCATGTTAGTTCAAAGTGCATTAACTAATGTAAACAGATCCAATTTTTGATTTTAAAAATCGTATTAGTAAATGTTGAGATTTACATTTACATGTTAATTGTTAGTTCATGTTAACTTATGTAGTCAACTAATATTAATAAATGAAACATTGTAAAATGGTACCAATGCGTTTAGCCACATAAACAAAATATATGTGCAGTATATAGTATACATACCAAGTTCAGATCCATCTGGAGTCGGGACTGCATGTCCATTCAGTTCTCCATTCGTCACTTTTTGCTCAGCATTTGTCTGGTAAAAACATTATTTAGTTTCATGATATATTGAGGTTTGAACCATTGTGCCTCGATTTAAATATGTAGAGGTGCTTACAAGAGTATTTTGAATGCTGGAAAAGCAACTCAATATAAGTTTTTCTTATATATACATTTAACATAAAGATATTGATGTTAAAAAGATAAGATAAGATAATAATAAAGCAATGTTATATGTCAACTACTCACAAAAATGTAATTTACCTTCGGCCGTTTTTTCTGAGTTGATTGCTCATTCCCCATCTTCGCTTCAAGTCAGCAACTGAATATCAGCATTGACATTGAAAATAGTTATTGCATATTAATATGAGGAAAATACCCACAATATGATTGTTCCAAGTCTGTTACGTGGGCTGAATTCAATCAGATGATGACTAAAAATCCCACACTGCAAAGAAATACGTTTTTGTCTTGTTCTCAGTACAAATATCTAAACATTCTTAGATCAAAATGCAATTCCTTAAGAAGCGAAACGACATAAGATTTCTTATTCTAAGAAGTCTTGTATTCTAAAAAAAGGGTAACACTTTATTTTAAGGTGACGTTACATTGCACTTACATTGTACCGAGTAATATTAATTAACTATGAACTTACCGTAGAGTTAGGTTTAGGGTTAGTTACTTGTAATTCTGCATACTTTACTGTTATTACTATAGTAAGTATGCACTTTGTAGTACCGTTTAACTACGTCACCTTAAAATAAAGTGTTACCAAAACATATATCAAAATTAAATGATTTTAAGCTTAAAACAAGAAAATGTCTGCCAAAAATAAAACTTTTACTTTGAAATGAAGTTTATTTTTCTTACCCTAATGGCAGATATTTTTTCAAGCATAAATGAATCACTTAATTTTTCAGAAAACAAGACTTTATGTTTTGAGTAACTTTGCTTCTCAAGTAAATGCATCTTGATTTAAACATGTTTAGATATTTGTACTTGAAAACAAGACTACATTTTTTTAGTTTCATTGCAGTGCAATAGGAAAACGAGATCGCTGCAGGGTGGAGTAGCTTCTGACTTGTTTTTGTGAAGGTTGTAGGTTCAATCCCAAAAAGGGATGATGATAACTAAATATGAAATAATACTTCTAATTATTAAATAACTTAAAATACAATTGAACATACTGAAAATATTTGCATTTACCTTTCCACTGTCTTGTGGCCCAAACTGACAATTAGATTCTGTGTATAGTTTCCAAACCTCGATTAAAGTAATCACCAGCAGTCTGCTATCTGTCAAGCCTGTGTGTGTACACATATACCTGTCCTAAAAGAGGGTGGGGCTCAAACTCATTACCTTAAAACACTGTGGATGAGACATGGCCTGTGAACCTATTAGCACTGATGAACTCAGCTTCATGTCCTTTTGTTTCTCACCAATGAGCTTTTCCACCTAAAAAAGTGACAGGATTATCACACGTGTCAATGATAAGAGATTAGACAATATCCACTCATTCAGAGAAGTTACCCAGAAAAAAAATGTCAAGCTGAACTGAGAACAGTCTGTTTTGTAGGTGTGGTTGGCCCCAAACAGGATGTGTGTAGAGGATATAATGCAAAAGTTTATTTGCACAGTATGACTCTCATCCAGGGCTTGAGTACAGAGTGCATGATGCCAAGCTTACCAACATAAGCCCTTATTTATTTAATGATTCCTCACTGGCAGAGTACATTAAAGAAAAATGACAAACGCTTAATTGTAAGAGTTACGGCGTGAATAAAGAGAGAGGCTACAATTAAAATATTTTGGTGCGGATTTTTCATGATTTAAAAAATGATTTACATGACAAAAAATGTAAAAGTTTGGAAACAGCATGATTTTTTTTTTTAAAGAATGTTAAGAATAAGATGCTAAACATGAAGCGGCACAACTGTTTTCAACATTGATAATAAATGTTTATTGAGCAGCAAATCATATGTGGCCCTGGATCACAAAACCAGTCTTAAGTCGCATGGGTATATTTGTGGGATTAGCCAACAATACATTGTATGGGTCAAAATTATCAATTTTTCTTTTATGCCAAAAATCATTAGGATACTAAGTAAAGATCATGTTCCATGAAGATATTTTGTAAATTTCCTACCGTAAATGTATAAAACATTTATTTTTGCGAGTGAATGCAGCACAATTGCGAACATAAATGGACAACTTTAAAGGCGATTTTCTCAATGTTTCGGTTTTTTTGCACCTTCAGATTCCAGATGTTCAAATAGTTGTATCTCGGCCAAATATTGTCCTATCCTAACAAACCATACATCAAAGGAAAGCTTATTTATTCAGCTTTCATGTGATGTATAAATCTCAATTTCAAAAAAATGAGCCATATGACTGGTTTTGTCATCCAGGGTCACATATTAGAATGATTTCTGAAGGATCATGTGCCACTGAAGACTGGAGTAATGATGCTGAAAATTCAACTTTGCATCACAGGGATAAATTACTTTTTTTTTTAAATGTAATAAAGTTTCACAAATTTTTTGTTGTTGTGTATTTTCGATCATGTTGAGCATAAGAAACTTTTGAAAGTTAGTGTAAGTTGACTTATAGTTCACCCAGATATTTTGAAGGACGTGGGTAACCAAAGAGTTAATGGACCCCATTGACTTCGATAGTATGGAAAAAAGAAATACTATGGAAGTCTATGGGGCCCATCAACTCTTTGGTTACCATAATTTTTCAGAATATATTCTTCAATGTTCAGCAGAAGAAAAAAACTCAAACACGTTTGGAAAAACTTGAGGGTGAGTAAATGATGGCAGAATTTTCATATTGTCAGAAAACATTAGTCATCACGTCTCCCCCCTTTTGCTTCAATGACAGCAGAACTGTAAGATGATCATGTTCTCCAGCTTGATGTTTCTCCAATGGAAGCAAGAACATTTGACCATCTTAAATATTTCCTCTTTATTTTCACATTTTTGAAAAATTTCAAAACTTCCTGTATTATTAAGATTATAATAGATCTAAAAACTTAGATTTTCACAGCATTCTCAAACTTCTGGACTTCATTGCAGGTTTATTGATTGGATTATCTAATCTTTACAACCTGTTAAACTGATCAATTTAAGCTCGTCATCAAAAATACAGTGATTATTTTTTGATGAACTCTGGATTTGCTCCAGACTGTAAAATAAATCCTAAAGTGAAGTACCATTTAAATCCTAAACATTGGTGCAATGGATTGCTGTGGACTGTAGGCAAATGGTAGGCTTATGTTTAATGACATGGAAACTATATATTTTGATTTCTAAGGCAAATATTCAGCAAATATTGATATATGGGATGCATTGCAATTCATTTAATTAATAAATCAGTATATGGCGGTCAAACGTTTGGAATAATTAAGAATGTTTAATGTTGTGAAAGAAGTCTCTTCTGCTCACCAAGACTTTATTTGATGAAAAATACAGTAAAAACAGTAATATTGTGAAATATTATTACAATCTAAAGGAATTGTTTTTGACTTTAATATATTTTAAACTGTAATTTATTCCTGTGATCAAAGCTGAATTTTCAGCATCATTACTCCAGTCTTCAGTGTCACATGATCCTTCAGAAATTATTATAATATGATGATCTGATGCTCAAGAAACTGCTTCATATTTTTCAAGTACTGCTTCATATTTTTGAGGAAACTGTAATGCACTATCATTTAAAAGTTAGGCAAGAACTTAAGGCAAGACTAGGCAAGAACTTAAAAAAAATATCAATACATTTTATTGATT
The DNA here is from genome assembly GCF_051911475.1 of Siphateles boraxobius. Taxonomy (NCBI): domain Eukaryota; kingdom Metazoa; phylum Chordata; class Actinopteri; order Cypriniformes; family Leuciscidae; genus Siphateles; species Siphateles boraxobius. Next base: position 17,691,658 of record NW_027509205.1, on the reverse strand, counting down.
CAAGTGACAGTAAAGATATTTATAATGTTTCAAAAGATTTCAAATAAATGTGTATATATATATACACATTTTAAAATATATATAAAACGGTTATTTTAAAATGTAATAATAGCCTATTTCACAACATTACTGCTTTTACTGAACTTTTGATCAAACAAAATGCAGCGCTGGTGAGAATAAGAGACTTCTTTCAAAAACATTAAAAAAATCTTAATCATTCCAAACTTTTGACTGCCAGCAAATAATAATTTGATAAAAACTTAATTAACACACATAATTTGTAATAATGGATTTTAACAATGATTCTCTCATTCTTAGAATGGAGGAATACTAATTGACATGAAGAAAATATTATTTTTGAAAACAGCAGCAAATCAAATCAAGTTTACTGTATTAATTCAGTGATATAATCACACGGTAAATGCATTTCATTGTGATCCCTACATATTTTCTTGGCGCACCCTTTTTCTTGAGTGCTTTATCATAAATTTCCAATCTACTTGACCTTTAAGATATTTTTCTCGACATAATCTTACTTCTTTTCATTGCACAAGCATAAATACATATGCTGATTGTCTCCCACATACGGGCCCAGTCAGGCCGTTTTATTCATTCTCCATTCCCCTGACTGTAAATGCAACTATTTGATTCACATGTTGGTTGTTTGAGCTGAGGAATCCTATCGCTTTGCCAAAGTGCATTGTAAACCCTTTAACATCTCATGAAATAAATGTCAAACAAAACACTAATATGTTAAGTGTTTTCCTATTCAACAGAAAGCATGACAACGAACAAAAGAGTAGACCCGCAGAGGGTGAGATTTTGTCATGTAAGCGCCGTTCGTGGATACAGAGTCACATTGTAAATGTACACACCGGGGGCGAAAAACAAATTCTTTTGTGGTCACTGTGAACTTGATCTGCCATCATTAAAGGAATTCTTGAGACATGCAAACAGGGAAAATGGTTGCACAGAATGCAATGGATTTATCATAGTTTTCATCGAATTACACTTTGGTGGTCATTAATACTCTAATTATAGCTATTAAAAAGAATCATAAACAAATAGTATTGATCGTAAGGTTGGGAAGGGGGGGGGGGTTGGGTTGTATATTATCTCAATATTTGTCTTTGGGAGTAGCACTGTTTACAAAAAGGATGTTCAAGGAGCTTCAAGAAGCACTAGCAACCACAGTGAGTTTGTTCAGTCAGGTTGTGTCATTATGTTAACTAAATATTCATCAGCTTGACTGTTTTACTTGGTTACCACTGAAACATTGGACACTCGACCACATCCTTATCCTGAAGCTGAAAGAGACAGTTCACCCAAAAATAAAAAATGCGGTCCTCAATTTCTGTCATAATTTCTTAAAAACACAACCGAAGATATGCTGAGGTCCTTTGAAGTTCAGTTTTTCTGCGTAGCTATGCAAAGATTGAATTGTTTCGGAAAATTTATTAGGTAAAAGCATATTGGAAATCGCACAATACATGAATAAATAGTCATCCATTTAAAAAAAAAACTCAAAAAAATAAGCACAACAAAGACAGACTTTAAAATAATCTAGACAAGTCAGTTATAATGATAGATTCTTATGAGAATGGTCAAGCTGACTGTAAGTATACCGGTAAATGTTTCAGCTATATGCCACTTGGCCCTGTGGATTTTTTGAAAATGAACAACTAACCTATAGGCCAACAACAATGTTTGATACAAGTTTTTAGGGGCAAAACTGTTGGTCGAGATGGAAATAACAGCTGTAATTTGAGTTCTCAGTTCTGCAAGGACCCGCCAGCACTGAGGGAATATCATTTTCACACAGTAAAAACTTTGATAGGTTCTTAAACTTTTTAAAATTTTGATAGGCTAATTCATATTTTTATGATGGATTTTTTTTCTGGTTCTTGGATATGGCTAAATCTACAGGGCCAACAAATGTGGATAAAAGGTTCATTAAAAAAACTGGGGCATAAAAGTAACTTAAAATTTACTTTAAAATAATCATAAAGTATTTTATGTCTGTGTGGAAATAAATCTACTACTGTCCTACTGTCTAAGTCGAGTTCTGAAAATCCTAACCACAAAGAAACAACGGATGATTTAAAGAAAACTCATTGAGTTTTGCATTTCGTTTATGTCAGTTATTACAGTAAACATTATATTTAATGCTCCCTCTGTCAAAACATAGACAGTAAAAGTGTCAAAAGTACCACATTTTTGAAACGACAACAAAAGCACCGAGAACGGAATAACTTCATGAATACCCACGTGCTCCATTCCGCCGCCGTCCACGCGCGTGCACGCTGTCCGCTTCCGGTTCAAAGATGGCAGCCACCATGAAGAAAGGAGTGGTATGTGTTCACATTAACTGCTTTCTGTTCAGATTTACGACGTGTTAGGGATGCAAACATATCTAAAACAGCACACGAAACAGTTATTTGTGGGACGCTGGAGATTATATATTTTCATCTGCTAAATGGCTAACGTAACATTATTCATGATTGTCTGGCATTGACGTTGATTCTTATTATTTAAGTTTATGTTCATCGTTCTTCTGCTTTAAACAGCTGTATATTTTCTTTTAGCTCAGATGCTATTCTTTAGGTCATAAAGTCAATATCTGCGTATGACACTGTATACTAAAGTTACTGCTTTATTATCTTGGTCTTTATTTGATAACATATATATTCCTATATAGAAATGCATAGAATCGTACACAGACCAACTGTTTTATGTGACGTTGAATTAATTGCAGACTGCTTTTACGTCATATATTTAATGTCATTGTTTATTGTTGTAAAAATGTCATTTAATTTCAGGTCATGTGTTTACAGATGAGGCATAGGAAGAAAATTATTGCATGGCATTATTTTTTGATTTCTTTTTATAATTATATTTTTATATAAAGAGCAAACGGTTATGTTTATAGTGGAATAAATGTGATTAATAATACACACTTTTGATTACAAATATGGCTTGAATCATAACAGGCAGCTGAAGATGTCAATGTAACATTTGAAGACCAGCAAAAGATAAACAAGTTTGCCAGAAATACAAATCGGATGTCTGAATTGAAAGATGAAATCGAGGCCAAAAAGGTAAATAGACTGTTTGATTTTGATTAGTGCTGCTAAATTGATTAATCGCATCTAACATAAAAGTTTGTGTATATATACTGTATATACACACATGTATATACACAGACATGCACAGTGCACACACACGTGTATATAATATATAAATATAATAATATACACAAACATATTATGCAAACAAACTTTTATGTTAAGATGCAATTAATCAATTTGATGACATTAATTATTATACATTTTAGACTGCAGGTATATGCTGATTTAATTTCCTTTTTTTTTTGTAGAAATCCTTACAGAATTTAGAGGATGCCAGTGAAGACCTCATGATGTGTGAGGACGATGCAATGCTGATCCCGTATCAGATCGGAGACGTGTTCATCAGTCACTCTCAAGAAGAGACGCAGGAAATGCTGGAGGCAGCAAAGGTGACATGACCCATACCAAACCAAACCATGAGCCGTGTGTGTTTATGTGTCCCACAAAGGGAGTCAGCCGTACACATTCTGGTCCGTAGACTCTGTAAAACTTGAGGTGTTGCAGCCTACAGTGAATAAAGATCTGGTGTAGAAAGGTTATAGGTTCAAATCTCATGAGAGTTGATTCTATGAACTACAAGCATTGTGCCTTCGAATCAAGACTTAACCTCAGGTTCTTGGAGGAGAACGTAAATACTTAGGTCTACTGATCATGAAACTGCATTATGCTTTATTTTCATTGTTTTCATATTATCTAGCTGTTTTCTCTTGCATACTTGCAGCAAATCGAGTACAAAACAACCTAAAATTGGTAGAGAATCTTGATGTTGTTGGAGAACCGGTGATTAAAAAAAACACCAACTGACTAGATATATTTTTCAGAGATGTTAGGAGATATATGTTTAGGGATGCTCTGATCGATCGGCCGGAGATCGGTATCGGACGATAATCACATTTTATGACTCGATCGGTACTCACTAAACTTGGCCGATCTCACAAACCGATCACAATTTGATTACGTCAAAACGTGAGAAGGTACATGATGCGTGGGGACTTAAATGATTTGGAAGTCATGTCATCGCTGGTGTGGAATAACTATGATGTGTCGAGAAACAATGAAAAAAATGAGCCATTTGCCATGAATGTTTCAAAGGAATCTCATGTGGAGGAGCATTGTCCTCCAGAGAGATCGCCTTTCTGGAGAGTTGCTTCGCTCGCTCAGTCACACAGCGCCGCTCGCTTGCTGGTTAGGATATATGTGAAATAAGCAGAGATGCCCGTGCACGTCTAAAGTTTATTTCTAGTTGACTAGTAGTAGTTAATTTAAGCCATTAGTCTAATCGCATATTTATATTAATTTAATTACTTAAATATATATATGGGAGAAAATACTAAACCATTATGAGCGTTATCGTAATATTGCATATTCCGCATATTGAGCGCATGCATAAAGCTTGCCACAAAGAACCGGCAAAAGTAATGTTTATGCAGCATTATACATTTTAATCGTTTATTAATAAACTAGTGTTTTCTGGCTGCAAAGATACAGTTGGCGATGTTGAAGCCATCTTCGCATGTAGTGAACGCGCCTATAGAGAGAAATGCACACTTCACGGATTAGCCTACACAAGCAGAAAGTAGCTACCCCATTTCTTTTACAATCGTTTTTTTTTTTTCAAGTAGAAATTTCAAGCTTTCTATACGTTCTCAGGTCTGTGAGGCAAGTCGTTTATACGCTTGGTTTCGGTTCATTTATGAGACGCGCTCCAGTTAACATGCGGGCGCCTCCGTGTCCTATTATAATTTCGCTTCTTATTTATTAAATCCAGCCAATTGGTTGATGAAACATTGATCGAAATTAAGATACAATTTTTACAAAACGAAATTCACTTTAAAGAATGGCTTTCTACAAAACAAAACTTAATTAAGTGGTCAAAATCATGTCTGAACCACTCCAAATGTCTCCTGATATATTGGGCATCTTATGATCCTATCTTACCCATCTCATGCGGTTCCTTTTATAATCAACATAGATGAAATAAAAAAAAGAACATATATATTATATAAAACAAATATGAAATGTATATTTACGTTTGTATGTTATATTTAAATGTCAGAGCACTCCGCTTTTCTCACTTGTGTGGCCTATACATGCATGTGTACGTGCATATGGGGAAGGGATGCGATTTTCGAATAATACAGCTATCGTCGAATATTATTTTTGCTTGAAATGCCCATCCCTTCTAATGAGTAGCATCAAACTACTCCAATTTGTTCTTTTAGGAGTTTAAATTATTTATTTATTTAATTTTTGTCCTGCTCAGACTTATATTGGACAAGGTTGAAGTTACATCAGATTTCTCTAGGTGATTAAAATTCTTTAGGTGATTAAATGTTTATATTGTCCTCCAAAGTTTACTATTGGACAATGTTTAATTAAACTTTGTGGGCTGCATCAGACTGCTCCATCTTGTTTGTATTTATCTTGGTCTTATATTAAGGCCCCGTTTACACTAAGGGAAAACGCAGATATTTCCCTGCGGTTTGGCCTCTCATTTACACGAACACCCCATAAATATTTGTTTCTCTAAATACCCGGCTATGTGTAAACGTAGCCTAAGTATATAAAGCATTGGTATGGGGATCGGTATCGGCCGATCACCATGACAAGAAATCGGCTATCGGTATCGGCTGCAAAAATCCTGATCGGAGCATCCCTAGATATTTTCTTTATTTTCTTACCAATTTTTACGTGCATTTCTTGCTTGCCGAGTGTTCAATTTGAATCCTGTTTTTAGCGCTCAACATTTCCATACTGATATTGTGGTATCCACAGGAAGCTCTGCAGGACGAGATCAAAGCTCTGGAGGGTCGTGTGTCATCCATACAGGTGGTCCTGGGAGATTTGAAGATTCAATTATATGCCAAGTTTGGAAACAACATCAATCTAGAGGCAGAAGAGAGCTGAAACCTCAAGCATGTGGACTTGACCTCACAGACGCTCAGTCTCCAACAGGATATGACATTGCTACTCGATAAAACAAGTTCTCGCCCGGTTTACTCTGCTGATGTTTGTTGCATTTCACATGTTATGTTTAGTGAATTATCTGAGCTATTGCATGCAGGTGGTTTTGAGGCTGGGTAAGAGGCACTGATGTAAAAATAATAATAATAAAAAAAAGCAAAACATTTACATTGTTTCTTTCAGTTTCATTTTTTTCAGCGGATGCTTATTATTGGCACCATTGAATAGACCTAGCATAGTGGTTAAAGTTTTGAGCTGGTAATGGGAAGGTTGCAGGTTCCAATCCTTCACGTTTCAGCTCATAAATACACACAGTGCCCTTGATACAGAGACATTTATCCTCGGGTTATGGATAATGTAAAGTGTACTGTGAGTTGCTTTGGATAAAAGTTTCAGCTAAATGATGTAGTAGAGTAGTAAACCCAAGGTCATTTATTTAGAGTTTAATGTATTTTTTTTATATTTAAAGGGTTAGTTCACCCAAAAATTATTTCATTAATTACTCACCCAAACCCTTAAGACTTACGTTCATGTTAAGAACACAAATGAAGATCTTTTTGATGCAATCTGAGAGCTTTGTCCCTCTATTGACAGCTACGCAACCACCACGTTAACGCCTCAAAAAGTTCATAAAGGGATAATAAAAGTAATCCATATGAATTGAGTGCTTTATTCCAAATTTTCTGAAGAGTCTCGATCGCTTTATATGACGAAGAGATTGAATTTAGGTTTTTATTCACATATAAACATTGATCAGCGAACATAAACAGAAGCTCAACCGTACTTCACTTATTTTAAAAACATTAAAAAAAACTTTTGAATGGTAGTAGTGTGTATTTTAAATTGTGAAATAGTGTGATACATTACATTTATTTTATGCTAAATGTAATTATATGTAAATTTACATTTTATTCAGCAGATGATTTGACCCTATGCAGTTTATAGATCTGAATACAAATTAGAGAACATTAAATTTGAGAACTAAAATACATTTTCTGCGTTTCTATAGGTATAAAGCTAAATGTTGGAACTTGCGACCCCCCAGTAATGTAACCACTGAGCTAAAGCTATGAATGACAGTGCTTCTCTAATTCCTCATTGACAGTTTGTGCAATTAGCAAGATGCTAACAAGCTCTTTTAAGTCTTCCAATGAGAAATGAATGCTTTTAATTTAGTAGAATTTAGGATGCAAATGGTTTTCAGAATTCAGAGGCTTCCAAAAAGCTTGGAATTTATCTCAATATCAGAGATAAATTATAAGTTATTCATATGTTGTATTGATTTTCGGTAGGGCATTTAATAACACATTAGTTGGACTCAGGTAAGGAATGAGGTATTTTATATTTTAGTAAATACAAAAAGCCACATTGAGCATTAAAAAGCTGTGACCCTCATATTTGCACTAGATATTTCTGTAGTTTTTTTTAGAGAGGATCTCATATTTAATCAGACCTGCATGATTTGTTCTATACATGCATGGCGTGTTCTGTTGCGATAAGTGTAATTATGACTCGCTCTAATTGCATGATGATAGAGTAAACAGTCATGGCAGAACTGTGCTAATTGGTGCGCAGAACAAGTGAGTGTGCAGCTGTTGTGATTTCTTCATCTGCTGGAGATGGAGTGATTGTACTCGTCTAATTAAAGTGAGAGTGTGCGTGTGGCCTGACCCCGGTCAGAGGTGGGCACAAATACATCAAAAACTATTTTGTTACAAAATACAAATACTGGCTCATAAAATGTAACAAAATAAAATACAAAATACTGATGTGAAAAATTTATTTAAATAAAATACAAGTAATTAGTATTTTGAAAATAAGTCTTTTTTTTTATTACTGAAAGGTCAATAACACAAATAGTAGCAATAACACAATTATGACATGTGTAAATTAAAAATGGCGAAGAAGCAAAATAAAAAAGTATGGGCATTTCACTAAACCTCTACAGGGCCTGAAATAGCTCCCTCTGACGTAAATGGCATGTATAGCTAAGTTCATATCAATGGTGTGGTAGGCTGCCCTTAATAGCAAAACGTGTTTGATGTAAGCTACATAGCCATATTATCACCGTTACTCTACTCGTGCCTTAAAGGACAAGTTCGGTATTTTACACTTAAAGCCCTGTTTTAAGATCGTTTCTGATCAAATAGAATTTTTAAGATTGAAATTTGGACACATGCTGGTGTCCCGAGAATTTTCGGTTTCTGTGTTAGCAACCCACCCCCTCCCACCTCCCCACATCCACAATGGTTTCATAGGGGCACTGGAACAATCATTCATAAAAATGCATTAAACTTTAGTTTACAACGACGTGAAACTCACCGAGTGGTCTGGAGTGTTCACTGATATGCTCACACAAAGATCGCTGCAAAAGATGCTTTCCAACAGGTGTTTTACCATTCGTTGTAAAACTGTGGACCTATTTTTCCAAACGCCTCAAAACCGGACATTCTTCCGTTGAGAGCTTGAATAATAGACACTCCAGCCCAGTTGGTGGCGATAATGCACCTTTGCCAATGTTTGGATAGCGTAGCCTATGATACCCCGACTGCATAACTACAGAAATAATTCATACAACCCCATTCCCGTTTCCGTCAGCGGAGTAATACCGCACCTCACAGAACATCCAACACAAGTCAATGGAGTTGGAAAAAAAACTATGATAAAACCTGTTGGAAAGCATCTTTTGCAGCGATTTTTGTGTAAAAATAACAGACCGAGAATTTTCATCACAAAATCAAAATTCCATTTTAATCATAATATATATGATTAATCATATTGATCATAATATGTGTGGGTTTGTTTAATAAACGAGACTCTAACTGCCCTGACCCCGTGTGCCTTTTCATTAGGAGAATCGCGCTGCGTGCGCAATTACTGAAAAACAATAGGATTGATGATTATTTTATACAAAATCAATATCAATATTTCTCATGTAATACGTTTAAAAACGTGTAAAAACTGCAGATGGTGAACGTTATATTGTGAACGCTTTACTTGCTTAGCATGGAGATTTCAGCGGAGTTACGACAGACGCGCTGTTTCATAATAAGTAGGGCCTATGATGTCCTTTTATGAATGACAACACAGTGCATTGGTCTCATAAGGCAAAATTATTTTCTCTATAATGCTGTTCAGTGTGCAATATGTGTGTGTGTAGACTGTATATTTTTCACAAAACACTTTACCTTAAACGGTAAGTTCACCCAAAAATGAAAATGATGTCATTAATGACTCACCCTCATGTCGTTCCAAGCCCGTAAGACCTCCGTTCATCTTCAGAACACAGTTTAAGATATTTTAGATTCAGTCCAAGAGTTTTCTGTCCCTCCATTGAAAATCTATGAACGGTATACTGTCCTTGTCCAGAAAGGCAATAAAGACATCATCAAAGTAGTCCATGTGACCTCAGGGGGTTAGTTAGAATTTTTTGAAGCATCAAAAATACATTTTGTTCCAAAAATAACAAAAACGATGACTTTATTCAGCATTGTATTCTCTTCCGGTTCTGTTGTCAATCCGCGTTCACGAGGCCAGTGACGCTGCTGACGTAAGACGCTGCTGACATGTTATCTGGTCCGCCCGTGTATTCGGGTTCAAATAAATATGTCTGGTTAAAAAAAAATTCAAGTCTTCCCCTGTGTCGAAATCCTTATGCCGAGTTCAGACTGCACGATTTTAGCCCCGATTTTGGCTCGCTGACAGGTTTTGAGAAATCGCAGACAAATGCCCGAAATCACAGGGAAATCGTTGCTCGTTCCCGCGAGTGACAATCACGCAGTGTGAATGAGCAAAGACGTGATCTGAGAGAATCGCCGACGAGTCACCGACGCCCCTGAGATATTTGGCATGCTAAATATCTGGACCTGTCGGCGATTCACAATCCTGCTGTGTGAAAAGTGATCTGACTGAAAACTACATCGGCGATGACCGACAGCCAATGAGAGAGCAAGATACAGGACAGCAGGATGTTCAGGGAGGAGTTATAGACCAGAATATCAGTATTTTAATAGATAGGCCTATATTTACAATTGTATCAAACAGAAACAAAGCACAAACATTTGCATGACCAGCAGCAACAGCAGGACATTTGTAAAATTATTTATTTACCCCCAACTCTCTTTGCAAAACACAGTCCTTGCTCCCCTCGTCTTCCCAACCATTTCCTCCGGCATAAACTGCTTATTTTTCTCATTTTCGCTGCAAATCAGCGCACAGACAATTTGGATCGCAATCTTCTTGTAGGCTATCATTTTTAATTACAAATTCAGTTTCGCGCGAGAACTCCTTATCACTTCTCGTGTTTGTTTGGTTGTGAAACGTAGTTTGCGGACCAGGGAGAAGTTGTCGGCGATTCTTTCTTTTGTAAAGTCATGCAGTGTGAAACCTCCTGTCGCCGATCTATCGTGCAGTGTGAACACACCAGCAACTGAATGTTACCCCAGATAGTCATGCAGTGTGAAAACAACAGTGACACAATTATTTTGAAAATCATGCAGTCTGAACTCGCATTAGACATGTTTGCAAAGATTGTTTTGTTTACAGCGTGCGTCTCCCTCAGACTGTAAACGAAGCTTGGGCGAACCAGATAACACGTCAGCTCGTCTTACGTCAGCGGACTCATGAACGCGGATTGACAACAGAACCGGAAGAGAACACAATGCTGAATAAAGTCGTCGTTTTTGTTATTTTTGGAACAAAATGTATTTTCGATGCTTCAAAAATTTTTAACTAACCCCCTGAGGTCACATGGACTACTTTGATGATGTCTTTATTTCCTTTCTGGACAAGGACAGTATACCGTACATAGATTTTCAATGGCGGGACAAAAAGCTCTCGGACTGAATCTAAAATATCTTAAACTGTGTTCTGAAGATGAACGGAGGTCTTACGGGCTTGGAACGACATGAGGGTGAGTCATTAATGACATCATTTTCATTTTTGGGTGAACTAACCCTTTAATACCGTTTTTAAGAGTACAAAACTCATTCACTTCTTGGAGGGAGCCCGGTCTACAGGGTGTCACATGATTTTCGTGCATCTAACCTGGACATTGCCATTGCCAACATCAGACCGAAAATATGGCAAAATCATTTACTATGGTGATTTTTCTTAAGTATTTAAGTATTTGAAATACTCCAAATACACTCCCTCAAAATATTTTGTTACAAAATACATTTAAATTTTTCCACACTTGCAAAATACAAATTACAAAATACACTAAAGTAATTAAATACGTATTTAAAATACATTTAATTGAAATACTGCCCATGTCTGACCCCGGTAATAAAATATCACACACACACAAATGGAGTCGGAGGCTTTGCTGGAGAATCCAGATCTCATCTGTCGAGGTCCACTCTCATTCTGCAATCAGTGCAGATCACAGCTCTTATTTCACATACACTCTTCCTTCCTTATTCCATTCCTCTTTTAACTATTTCATTCTTTCTCATCTTTCTTCATTTCTTTCTTTCCTGTGCTTCCTTCTTCCCCTTCCTTTTCATTTCTTGCCTTCTTCCTTTGTTTCCTTCCTTCATTCTCTTCATTTCCATCATTTTCTTGTTTCCTTATTCCTTCATTTTTTGGTCTTCCTTCGTTCCTCCTTTCTGCATTGCATCCTATTTTCATTAATATCTTTTTTCCCTTTCTTCATTCATGTACTCTCTTCATTTCCTTCTTTCTTCCTTTCCTTTCCCCCTTCCTTTTCTTGTTTCCCACCTTCCTTTCTTCATTCTCTTTTTTTCCTTCCTTAATTTCCATCATTTTCTTGTTTCCATATTCCTTCGTTTTCTGCTCTCCCTTCATTCCCTTTTTACTCCTTTCTGTTGCTTCTATTTCCTTGCTTCTTCCTTCATTCCATTTCTTAATTTTTTCTTCCCTTCTCCCTCTCCCTTCCTTCTTCACTCACTGCTTCCTTCATTTCTTCAGCATTTATGCTAGATTTCATTCATTTTCTACATTCATTTCTTTTTCTTCAACCCTTTCTTCATTCATGCCCTTTCTTTTTTCTTTCATTCCTTCTGTCCTTCTTTTTCTTCCCTTATTCCTTCCTACTTTCATTGCCTTCTTTCTTGATCCTACTTTTCCTCTTGCATCATGTTTTTTAAGTGCTTGTTGTTAATGTGTCAGTTCCAGTAAACACTCATGTAGCTGCCAGACACTGAGCTGTTGTTATGAGTCTAAGTGATTGGAAATTAAACTGTATGATCTTTTCGCAGTTAAATCAAAAACCCAAGAGATTTATTTGTGCAACTATAGATTTTTCTTTGCGCTTTTTGTGTATCTTCCTTTTCTATAGATATGAGCGATATTTTCTGAAGAAATGTGAGTGGTGCTTATTCATGCTGGGGCCACAATGCTAGTGTTTTGTAGATGGTTGCCATGGCATTGCTATGATGTTGCTATGGTTTATAAGTTACCATACCAAGTGGTTTCTTGGTGGCTTCTTATTGGCTTATTAGTCTGTATGATATTCTGGTTTCATGAAGAACCTTTAACATCCATGGAGGCTTTCCACTGCAAAAAAGGTTCAGATTATTAAAGGGTTAGTTCACCCAAAAATGAAAATGATGTCATTAATGACTCACCCTCATGTCGCTCCAAGCCCGTAAGACCTCCGTTCATCTTCAGAACACAGTTTAAGATATTTTAGATTTAGTCCGAGAGCTTTCTGTCCCTCCATTGAAAATGTATGAACGGTATACTGTCCTTGTCCAGAAAGGAAATAAAGACATCATCAAAGTAGTCCATGTGAAATCAGTGGGTTAGTTAGAATGTTTTGAAGCATCGGAAATACATTTTGGTCCAAAAATAACAAAAACTACGACTTTATTCAGCATTGTATTGTCTTCCAGTTCTGTTACCGTTCATACATTTTAAATGGAGGGACAGAAAGCTCTCGGACTAAATCTAAAATATCTTAAACTGTGTTCTGAAGATGAACGGAGGTCTTACGGGCTTGGAGCGACATGAGGGTGAGTCATTAATGACATCATTTTCATTTTTGGGTGAACTAACCCTTTAAAATGTTCTTCACACTAAGAAAAAATTTTTTTTTTTCGGTTTTAATTCTTTTTAAGGGTGTACCAGGTGGTAATTGTTTGATTGCACAAATCATGTTAGACAAATTAAACGCCAAAACTGAATACTTAACTCCTGTCGTGAAAGTGAAAGTAAATTTGAAAGTGTGCACTTTGTTTTTTGTATGTTTGGTTCTCTATACTTTATTGCTGATAGGGATAGGGGAGAGCGGGGCACAACCTAACGCATTTTGGTTGTGGCTCAATTATTAAAAAAATAATTAAGTTAGATTCATCTTTCTTTTTAAACAAGCAACATACACATCTCTGCTACAAATGAACACTTAAAGTTTTTTTCTAGGACCTATCATTTTCGTACAGTTGCACTGAAAGTGACAGAAGTTACAAATGTTACAACTTACCCCATATGCGGGGTTAATAGGCTTTATGCCCAGCTTCACTACTTCCTGAACTTCAGCCAGCTCCTTTGTTTCCTGTCTGCCATTATTGGACAAACAGATTAATCCAGGTGTGCCTGATTATTGTTACTGGGGCCAGGCACACCTGGATTAATCAGTTTGTCCAATAATGGCAGACAGGAAACAAAGGAGCTGGCTGAAGTTCAGGAAGTAGTGCAGCTGGGCATAAAGCCCGTTGTAACAGACAGAGGGGTTACTTGTAACACTTGTGTGAAACACACATCAGCAGTACTATTGTATCTGTATAGTTTGATATTGTTTGTGCATCTGTATAGATAGATATCCATACATCCATCCCTAATCCAATCATCATTCTGTTATGGATCAATATCATGGATAGAGATATAGGAAAGGGCTGCACAGTTTTTGCAATAAATAAATAAATAAATAAAATCATCAAATATTGTAATTGCAATTTAATTACATTTGTGTGTGGCAGCTGCATGTAAAATTATTATTATTAATAATAATAACAACAGTAAAAATAATAAAAACGAGCTTAAAATAAAAGTTTTAATGGTTTAATGCGTTAAAAACAGGCTAAACAAGTGATCAATGCATATTAAACTAAAAAAAAAAAATTCCAACATTGTTTGTGAAAGTCCAACAACGTTAAATATATAAATAAATACTCAAACCTGAAACGTTGTGTGGCTCCCGTTTTCATTTGATTATCATTGTACACTTGGCGGCTTAGATGTAACACTGTGCTACAACTAACCCCGCTGTGTAAAACATATTTTAAGCCTAGCTAACAGTTGCTAGGAGTTGCTGACATGTTTCAAAGCGGTGCTATGTTTTAGCCAACAAGACAGTGATTAATGTCAGATAAAGTTAGATTTGGTGACGTACACACCACACTCAGAAACCGAAAAAAACCTATGATGAAAAAATGTACTTGCATGGCGTCAAAACACTCTTTGTCCAGTATCTTCACGAAATTTTATCAAAACTTTCCACAAATTCGCGGGAGAGCGTCTTCTGGCAGCAGGAGAAAAAGAGCGGAAACACACCCGCTTGATCCTGACTAATTATGTAAAAGGGCCGCGTTTCATTTAACCCCGCGTTAGGTTGTGCCCCCCGCTCGCCTAGTTCACCCAAAAAGGAAACTTCTGTCATCATTTACTTGTTCCAAACCTGTACGAGTTTCTTTCTTCTGTTGAACACAAAAGAAGGCGTTTTGAAGAATGTCAGTAGCCAAACAGTTGATGGACCCCATTGACTTCCATAGTATTTTTCTTTTCCTATACTATGGACGTCAATGGGCCCATCAACTGTTTGGTTACCCAAATTCTTTAAAATATCTTCTTTTGTGTTCAACAGAAGAAAGAAACTCATACAGGTTTGGGAAATCTTTAGGGATCCACATCTGAATGACCACATCAGTTGTGCCATTAAATGACAAACGTGACTTTTAGAGAATCATTGGGACTTAAGAATTTATCATTTCAAATTCTGCTGTAAGAAATGATGATCTATGGTTTGCAATGCACATCCACAATCTTTCCACTGGGAGTCTCTGTTTCTCAAGTAATTTCATTCCAGGCGCATTACTCCCCGATGTTCACATCAGATGGGGGTTGCATCGAAAGGTCACCACAACCAAATCAAGATTTCTGATTGAATCTCTCATTCTAACAAGCTGCGGAAAACGTGTCTTGTTTATACATTTTGATCACCGTGTAGCGTTATTGCCTACTAAACAGATGGCAAACGCATGGTGTGTTGTGCCGCCCATGGGAGAAGAACCACAAATCTCTCTCCTGACTCTCTCTTTTCCTCTGGGGAGTTCATAGACATTGCTCAGTATCTCCCTTGACTATAAAACCACACAGAGTGTGGTATCACACTTGCTGTTTGTGTCAGAGGTAATCTCAATTGCCAAGAAAAAAACATGACTAATTTTTAACCCCTTCAGACCTGAATTATGTTTCAAGTTTCTGAAAAATATAAAAGTACATTTTCCCAGCTCATAAGGCTTCTATAAATGAGCCCAAATGAAAATAATAATAAAAAAATATTGGCTTTCATTGTAATTTTTTTTGTCCATTCCAATGGACGTCAGGTCAAAACAGGTGTACTTCCCAAAAATGTACCAACATGAAATAAATTAATAAACATAAAATTTGTTGGTCTATACTTTAAGCTTTTTCTCAAGGTCAAAAAAATTTTCAGCAGTAAACCATTTCAACTTTAATTTTGAGGTTTTTGTTTTACAGATTGCACATTGTTTGTAACAAACTAAATGTCTTTGAATCAATCAATATGGTCATATTAGAGTCATTTTCTGTGTGCATCTTTCTTTTTTTAAATCAAAAACTTGAACATTATAACATTGCAACTTTAATTGTAAGGTTTTTGCTTTATAGATCGCACATTTGTTTATTCATAACAAAATAATCCTAGGAATCAATCAATGGATTCACGTTAGAGTCATTTCCTGTGTACATCTTTGAAACAATTTCTCTGTTAACGGTTTTCTTGTATTTTTACAGTACATTACTGGCAGCACGGTTGCCAGCAAGTTACTGTATTTCGATTTCCAGTAAGTAACTGTAGTTTAATTCACTTTACAGTGCACAAGTAAACTTCAGTAAAAATCAGTACTGTAAACTACAAAATAGTACTTTACTGTATTTTTACTGTATTTCTGTTTCTGCTGTAATTAATTTTACGGCATTGTACTGTAATATCTATATTGATACATTACTGCTAAATATTATTGTAATTTTCAAAATAGTTACTAATAATGATAATATTATAATAATATAATATAGTTATTAGGAAAATATACAGTAGGAAAAAAATACTATGGAAGTCAATGGCTACTGTCAACTGTCTTGTTACAGACATTCATTAAAATATCTTATTTTGTGTTTAGCAGAATAAAGAAACTCATACAGGTTTGGAACAACATGAGGGTGAGTAAGTGATGATGACAAATATAATTTTTGGGTGAACTATACCTTTAAAGCGATAGTTCACCCAAAAATTAAAATTAGCCCATGATCTACTCACCCTCTAGCCATCCTAGGAGTATGACATTCTTCTTTCGAATACAATCAGAGTTATATTAAAAAATGTCCTGGCTCTTCCATGTTTTATAATGGCTGTGAATGGTTGTTTCTGTTTTGAAAGTCCATAAAATCTATCCATAAAAATATTAATATAAAATAAAATATGAAAAATATTCATATTCAAGTTGCGCTTTAGATTTAAGTCAAATCCGTATGTTCGTTTGGCCGGAAGCTAGTTATTAATATTTTACTTTATAAAGTTTTAAATACGGATATTTTTCTTACATCTCCATCTTCCTCATCACTCCACATAAAGTCAACATCTGAGATATTTCCATCTGCTATATGTTCAAGCACTTCAAGAAATGTATATTCTGCATATGAAAAAAATTAAAAATGTATCAGTACTGTGATATAGATTTTTTTTATATAAGAAATTTCAACCAGCATTACTGAAAATGTGATTTCAGTAACAGGCTTTCGAACCCACTGTCCATTCTAATGGACAGACACATTTGAAAAAATCCTGATTTAAAACGTGCAATTCTACAATCGATTTTTAACTTTAATTAATAAGTTCAATCTTTCTATTTTACATACAAACTATGAAATACAGGCAAAAATATATAAAAAATGCAAATAAAACCATAGAAAATGTTGCTTGCTCCTGTGTTTGGAGTGAAGTGCTGCCATGCTTCTCTTCAATGTAGTGTTTTTTATATATAATTACTACATGCAGAGCTTTACTGCCATTTGATTGGATGACAAACGTCCAATCTCATGGACTGCAGGCTTTAAACTAGGTGAAATGCTCCAGAAGTAAAAAAAAAAGGGGGCTGACATATGATGTCCATTGTAATGGACGCAGGGTCTGAATGGTAATGCTGCACGGTGCTACTTGTGGATTATTTAGCAGTATGAGAATACTTGGTCTGCAATTGACGTGCTTTCCCGGCGTTACCTTCTACCAAGTACGAGTAGATTATATTGCTCATTTTTAGATATGAAAGAGTTTAGAGCTTTTTAAATTATTTTTAAATTCACACTCTCGAGTATAAGAAATATTTTGTGCAGATAATATATTGTAAGAAATGCTGCAATCCATCTCAAAGGAAAATCTGATAGGTTGCGTAATGAACTTTTAAATATCTAATGCACTCAGCAGGGGTGTTCAGCCCTAGATATTTTTCTACCTGCAGAGTTTATGGTTTGGAATTTCCAACTTTGGTGCAGTTGAATGTCATTTGAAGTCGTATTTCCAACTTTGGATTTCATGCTGAAATCTAGTGCTCTGATTTCGCTGTCATGATGTACAGCAATTTCACTTTTAAGCAAATAAAATGCTTCAATGAGTCAAAGTTTCAACAACACATTATAATAAAGCCTGTAATAATAAAACACAGTAGACGATATCTGTTATATAACAAGGGTTCCAGTGCTTTGTCTATATCCTTAGCAATTTGGCTGCTATGTGATATTTTTGTTTTTAATTTTGGTTTTATATTAGTTTTATTACTATTTTGAATTTGTTTTTATTTTAATTTTTCATGTTAATTTTATAAAACTTTTTAGTCATTATGTCATTTTTTTCAATATTTAATCTATTTTTAAATGTTGATTAGTTTGGGTCTGTATCAAAACAAAAATACAAATAAAAGTCTTGTTATAATTTATTTTTATTTTTGTTTTGAAAATGTAAAAATGCATAGTTTTCCGTGAGGGTTGTGCTTATATGGTTAGGGGATAGAATATAGAGTTTGTACTAGAGATGCACTGATACTACATTTTTCCGCCGATGCCGATTATTCAGATGATATCTGTCAATACCGATAGTCTGATTGAAAAAAAAATCTCTCAAAATGAATGCTGGGAACTATACAGGGAACCCGGTATATTACTATAATATTAGAGGTTAACATTAACAACAGAGCTCAAACTATTACATTCTACTGCTATTTAGTTTTATATATAGGCTAATAATTACACTCAAATAAAAAACTGTACATATATTTTTTATAAAGACTTCATGACAAATTTAAAACATAAATATATCATTAACAGTAAGCCCATCTCTAGTGTTTTTATAGCTAACTAAGGAACTGTGAAATTTGGATAACTTTCCTGAGTTGGAAATAAATGCAACGTTACTGTTCTTAAGCTGTTTTATTGACATCTTTTCGTGGTTGAAACACTGATTGAGCGAATACATGAGACATGATACATTTCAGTAACTACGGTACAGTACTGTATCTTTCAACAATCCCTCTGAATTGCTTTCATGTTTATTTTATGCTATAACAACTAGAGATCGACCGATATTGAAATTTATGTCGATACCAATTATTTGCATGTTTATGTGCCCGATAATAACCGATATACACACTGGTCATAAACCAGCTTGAACACAATGACGATAGCAGATGTTGAGGAATAACAAACTGGTAAGCAGTGCAGCGATCACAAATTATCATCAATGGTGTCTTTGATTATGATAACTGGTTTTGTCTTACAAATGATCCAAACACACAAGAGGGAGCAGATGAGAAGAGGAGATGGTGCTATATAGTGCTTGTGATGAGGGCTGATGCGTGACAGCTGTGCCAGGGAGGATCATGGGAAATGCAATCTGTGACATTATGCACATTGTATATTGCTAAAAATTTCATTATAGTAGATGTTTAGCTGTTTTAGCTGTGTTATTTGGACTTATTTAATATGACTTTTTTGGACTATATTTCCTTGTCTGCTGCATTTGATGTCACAGCTAAAAGAAGGATTTGAACTATGTAGATTCCCTGTGTTCAAAGGCAAGCTATCTATTAGCAAAAAATATATGCTTTATTAAATTACAGAAAAAAATCACTACTATTTCTGTACTTGAAAATCTAATTTAGACCTAAAAACCTGAAAATAACTATTTATTTCACTTACATATGTTGGTTCTGTTGTATTTATTTGTGCTATTGGTCGCAATTTGATTATTTCCTCTTATTTTATTACTAACTGTCTTTTACAATATTTAAAATGTACATAAGTTAGGCTAGTAGTTTTTGGCATCAAAATAACCTTATTTATTAAGGTTACATGATCAAAAACAACTAAAACAACAACTAGGCCTATTTTATAGTATTTTATTTATTTCTTACTTTTTTGTGTTGGGGCCAGTGAAAATTTTGGCAGAGCAAGTAAAAATTTCAACCACTTGATCGACTGGGCAAGTAGAAAAAATCCTTAGCGTTGAGCCCTGTTCAAGTATGTGAGTTGGCACAGCCACTTGAACATTTCAGACGAGTGTGTAGCATGGTTGAACTGTGTGAAGAGTACTTTTATTTGCATCTAGCATATTCAAACTAACAGTGGAGAATGCGCTCGCAAAACAGCAAATCCAACAGCCTTCGTCCAAGATCCTTCATTTGAGGAGATTATGACAGCCCGACATGTACGGGAACGCTGGGGGATTTGTTGCAGATTATAAACCTTGGCCCACTGCTGGATGTGGCATGGAAAAGAGCTCAGGGACGCGCGGCGTGGGCCGTGTAAAGGAACTCATTGAGGATTCGGCGTTAAAGAGGCGCTTCCTCGGTCCAGATGGACTTGCAGTGAGGTAGCAATCACTGGCAGGGACTCGGAGACGAATTCGTTTGCCAATAATTATATTTCAATCACTGCAGCTCGGGACGCTCTGCTAGGATGCTGAGGGCCTTGCTGAATGAAGTCATATTAATGTGTGTTTGAACTTTGCAGGGAACAAACTCTTTGAAACAGAGCCGTGCTTGTCATTATTACTAGTCTGTCATTGCCTTTGGGAGAGCGAGTGTTGTTTAAAGGGATAGTTCACACTAGGAAATTAAACTTCTGTCATCATTTACTCATCCGCATGACTTTCCTTCTGTAGAGCAGGAATGGAGGACGAATATCCTGGTCTCTCTTGTTTTTGTTTTCATACATAATGAAATTCATATGGGAACTGAGGCTGTCAAGCTCCAAAAATGACATAAAAGCACCATGAAAGGGCCATGAATACTGGTTTCCTTCAACATGAGTGAGTAAAAGATGACAGAATTTAAAATTTTGGGTAAACGGTTTCTTCAAATGTAAAAACGAAAATGTATGTATTGAACATTTTTGTCATACTCCGGTGGCTCAGTTTTTCCTCATCACAGAGGCGACACGCTGATCATTGTTTTCGGTTTAGATCGCATTCATTTACTTGCTCCACCAGTCCTCTCTCTCTCTTTCTCTCTCTTTTCCAAGGGCAGATATCCAAAGACTTTCTGATTACAAAATCACTGATCATTTTGCCACTGCCCCGCATTTGATTCATTCTGCAGCATAACATTACCGAGACCGGGCTTCCACTCCATAAACCCATCCAGTTAGTCTAGTCACGTCAAAAGTTTTACAACAATCAACTTTCATGTTTACTTCTCAACGAACAGAGACAGTTTTCTCTGTGAATGCATAACATATGAAATAAACACTGAATACAAATGCACTGAGCATTGTTTAGCAACTTAACAATTGCTGAGCAAAGTTTTTTTTTATGATTTAGATAAATACATAAATGCTGTAAAAATGTGTTGTACATTATTAGTTCTATAAACTAGTAGTTGCATTCGATTAGAGTAAAAATATTGATTTGAATCTACATTCACTAAATTGGTCAGCATCTTGAATTTTAACGTATACTTTAAAGGGTTAGTTTACCCAAAAAGGAAAATTCTGTCATTAATTAATTACTCACCCTCACGTCATTCCAAACCCGTAAGATATTCGTTCATCTTCAGAACACAAATGAAGTTCGTTTTGATAAAATCCGAGAGCTTTCTGTCTCTCCATTGACAGCCTGTGCAACTACCACTTTCAAGCCCTATAAAGACACCATTAAGGTTATCTGTGTGACTCCAGTGGTTTAACCTCAATTTTACGAAACAACGCAAGTGTTTTGTTTGCGCAAAAAACACAATTTACCACTTTATTTTCAAATAATCTCCAACATGAGTTCACGCAACAACATCTGCTCTCACATCAACACGTGTGTCGTGGTGCTCTCATGAGTGCATTGGATATTTATATTTAGTAAATAAAGTTATTATTTAAAGGGTGGCGCGAGTGCTTTATTTGCGAAAAAAAACAAAACATGGATTACTTAGCAACTGTCTTTATCGTAATTGCTATTGTTATCGCCCTTGGTGTGTTGTGCCTATTTGCATTTCTCCTGAGAAAGTTGATAATAAGTTGATGTAACTGAGAAATCTCCTATATGTAAATCAGTTTAATATTATTTATAGACTATTATAGTAGTTATACTTTTTTTTTATTGGCTTTTTATATTTTCACATTTCATTTTAATCTTTAGTATATTTAGTATTTTATATTTAGCATTAATCATTTTTTTATAGCTTTCTTTTGTCAGTTTTAGTGTTTGTAATTTTATTACTGAAACATATTTTAAATTGATTAGTTACCAAAGCAACATTTTATTAAATGATTAATCTAATCATTGCCTATTTATATTTTATTTCAGCCTCATGTCATTTAATGAAAATGATGTTTAATAGTTTTAATTTAGTTTGCTTAACCCCCGAGAAATATGAAAGTTGTGTGTCCAAGACATGTGTCCTGGCTCCAGGCTTGGTTTAAGTGTTGGTTGGTAATAACAACATTGCTATAAATGAGCAACCTATACCAGCAGAGGCTAACGGGACAGTGTTAACCAGTCAATGTGCCCAAACCTCAGATATCACATGTGCTTTCGTGGGTTTGACTGAAGGGGTGTTTTCCTCTCACCTGTGCTGATTTCATCCTGTGCTGACTCCTGATTCTGTGGTCCAGCTTCTGTGACAAAGGAAACAAATGCATTTTGAGAACATCCCCAGTGTGTGATCAATCAAAGTTCCTCTTTGTATCAGTCATCCATTGCTATTAGAAATGAGGTAAACTGATTAGAGTGAAAGCACAGGAAACTTTTATCATCTGTCTCGCTCTCCGTTCTCTCACATCTGCAGCGCTCTGAGACAAGGCACTATTGGGTGTGAGGGATAAAACATTAATCTTCTTTTAGTAAGTGTGGTAACTGCTTTATTCCTGTTAGCTGGCCAGCGGCTGCCTTGGCGACTGCATCTTCCATATATGTTTTCTGCTCACTTATGGTCTTATATTGTGAGGCACAATGGGTTAGAAGTTTCATCTTCACATATTAGTGTATTACAGATTTATGCTGAGTGTGTTTAGTTACTCAATAAAGATTTAGAACAAGTTTTCTTTACTCTAGTAGAAATAGTGTACTCTAGAACAGTAGAAATAGTCTTAAACCAAAGAAATAACCTTAAAGAAAACTTGAAAACTGATAATTCTGTCATTATTTGTTCACCCTCATGTCATTCCAAACACATCCAAACAGTTGTTAAAATAAAGGTAAACCCCTAAATCGACTGTTTTAACAGAACAAAAATGTAAGACCTTTTATAAAATTTTTAACTCCTCCAATAATTTGTTCCATTCACTTCCATTGTAAAGTTGTTGAGACGAAAATATTTTTTTGTGGTAGTCAAAAAGGTGCAGTCGACTGAACTTGTTAACTTGCTCTGATGTAATTTACACACAACCTGATTTAAATCAAAACTGCAATCTGATGCTCAGGATACTGACAGATTTGTCCCAAACATTTCTGTATATCCAGTATTTATGTCCCATCATGTGAACGACTACATCACTTAGAAACGGACAGATATTTCATGATAGATGGATGTCATTAAGGACCCCTTTTACTTGGCATTCATTTTTAATGAACATCTGGAAATTCTTTAGCTGCACCTTGCATACCACACTGCAATAAATAATTTTCTTACTCAGTAGTACTGTTTTACTTCGTTCTGAAATGAAATGTACTTTGTTCTGTCCAGTGGAAAGCAGCATTACTTCTTTCAATAAACACGCAATCCCGCAGTCAGTTGTTGTCCAATAGACGACCACTGTGAGAAGTTTGACTGGTTTGTAACCCCAATATCCCTGAGCATCTGATGGTCGGCTGTAACATCTGCTGTCTCATTTGCCATTCTAATTCAAATCCCACGTGGCCGAAATAGGGAGAGAGCGCACTAATTGACAGAAATTGTAGCATACTTTTTCAAGAGTTGTTTTTAGAAATATTTACAGTCAAATCTCACAGAGGTCATCGTGTTCCAGACACTTACTGATAAAGAGTTATATTCATAGAGTTATATTTGACTATATTCTAACAGTCAGGTTCCAGAAGTAAAAACGTTCATTTTCTCCATAGGGAAATAGATTTTTAACGATAACATACAACATACATACATATTTGCTTCTGATGAAGTCTTCATCCTGCATTTTAATTATTCATTTTTTAATTAATCATGTTTAACAGTGGAATTCATGATGAAAACTACATAACCCATGATTCTGTACAGAAAATTCCACCAATCAGAGAGGCGTGACAAGCAAAATGCGTCAAAAGAGCTCTTTAGCTCCGCCCACTCCCATGAAACGCTGCGAATGAGATAATCGAGACGGCCTCCGTATACTCTCACTGCTTGTTGTGTTGATGCGGGAGCAGACGTTGCGTGAACGTGCGTTGGAGATTAATATTTCGTAAAAAAAGTGGTAAGTTGTGGGTTTTTGTGCAAACATATCAATCACGTCGCTTCATAAAATTGAGGTTAAATCACTGGAGTCACATGGATTACTTTAATGATGTCTTTTCTTGGGTTTGAAAGTGGCAGTTGCATAAGCTGTCAATGGAGGGATAGAAAGCTCTCAGATTTCATTGAAAAGATCTTCATTTGTGTTCCGGAGATGAACGGATGTCTTACAGGTTTGGATCGACATGAGGGTTATTAATTAATGACAGCATTGTCATTTTTGAGGGAACTAACCCTTTCAAGAATTCCCTTTTTGTCTTCCATGGTTGAAAGTTTGGAACGACAGGAGTAAATAATGTCAGAAGTTTCATTTTTAGACAAACTATTCCTGTAATGCCTAATTTATTGAATCATTTCCATGAAATGGTGCCGTATAATTTAGTGCATCTATTTGAACCTCTGCTCCCTCGTACTTCTGCATGGCCGACAGACTTTAATGGAAAAACAAATGGCTCGCACAGAGAGAAAAGTCTGCATCTCCCTAAAACTCTCCACCGGTAATACATTTCCAACTTGATTAGAAGTAAAAGCTTGGAAGTTCTTTCATTTCTGTTGATTTAGTTGATCGGGGAGTGAAATGGAAAGCCATTTCTTTTTGCAATAGAAAAGTGCATTTCAAAGAGTCTGCTCTGTCTTTCAGTAATACCTGATTATTAGGGATTAAACTGAAATGAAATTCTGCGCAAACTATGTCAGTATGAGGAAGTCATGGCATATGCATCATCAAGTGCTCATTTTAAACCTCTGATGTACCATACCGCTACAAAAAGATCTTTATATCACAGTACTATTACATTTTGTGGCCGTTGTTCAAAGAATGCAAAGTACAGGTTGCTTTTGTTTGAATTAAGATGTCCCAGGGCTTTAAAAGCATGCTGTGCCACTTAGAAACGGAGCCAGCGGGGGTAAAGCAAACATATGAATAGGCACTCAGATTTGACCCGGCCTCTGTATGCTAGTCTCCATGTGTCGCACCTCTTATAGACCGGGCTGACAATAGTAGTGGGTGGTAATGTGAGGTTTTGAGAGCTGTTGTCAACATTGGCAAAGTGCATCATAAAAAGACTACCTCAATCTCGCACAGGCCTCCCATTGAGTGTGTTTAAAAGTGAGAAGGTAGTCAGAGCCGAACTTCATTTCTCATTTAACAGTGGAAGCCTTTCGCTTGAACTAAATATTCCAGGCCTAACTCCCTCCAGTAAAACGTATTCATAATTCATTTCGGAGATGCGATTGCTTTGTTTTCTTTCAAAGAGCCGCTCAAAGTTTTTAGTGATTATTCATTTTCAGTGCATAACACCTGTTCTGGGTCATTAGGGAACTTAGGAAAATTATTTGGAAACCATTTCAGGGCCTGTATACATCAGGAGTTTGTAAATTAGCATCGCAAAGACGCTGCCAGTGTCAACAAGACTTCATTACAGTGACTGCTAAATTGTTTATGCAGAACACATTGAGCATAGTATACATTCATGTATGATATACATCAACAAACAATACATATTCATAATCACGACTGTGTATGCATCAAAACATAACTAAACAACCAGAAAAATACATTTTTTGAGAACTGTACTTCATTATTACATTTAAAGACCTCATTATATCTAAATAACAGTTTTAAGGCTATCAGTTCAATGTTTTATTCCTATTATAGTGTGCACATGACATTGGTGTTAACGCTGTTGTTGTTCAGTGTGTTATTCTAATGTTGATCTAGCTTACTGCTAGTCTCATACAAACTAACACATAGAATAACATTATAACTTTCAACACACTCAAATACAGTTTAGTGTGATAGTGTAGACAAGTTGAAACAGCGCTGTGTTACCTCACAAGTTGCATTAGTCTAATAAACTGACCTGTGTGAGTATTAATTCTGCACTTGCGGGTAAGTAAGTTTGGTAGACTGAAATGTCCTTATTCCCTTATATCCGCAGGACTCGCGTGTTGCGCTGATATCTGTCTCTCAGAAATCACGACCTGCTTCATACCACAGTCGTGTTAAAAACATCAATGTATTCACTCATCCATAAACATTATTAGATTCTTTAGCATGACGACAAGTTCCATAATTCCGCTTATGCGTCATCAACCTACGCCTTTGATTTTTTAAGAGGTTAGCAACCCCTAGCGGCGAAAAAATTACATATTGTAGCTTTAAGCAACTGCCTTTAAGACATGTAAAAGCACTAAAATAAATCACAAGTATTACTGATGTACTTGTAGAATAACATAAGAAAATATCTTTATTTCAGGCATTTAACAGAACACACAAAAAACATTGACTTCATGACGATGGAACTGGAAGTTCTAAAACTTCTGGGTTTTGGCCTGCAAAAATATGTCATCCCTACAGCACTATTTAAAATTTTAGTTGTGTACGATGTGCAATTTCAGTATGTAACTCTGTGTGTCCTAAAGCCTTATAGTCAAGATATTGAGTAAAATTATGACTAAGTTACTTTACAAAGTTTGTGCATCAAAAATAATGAGAAAACATCCCCTGTCTCTTGGTTGCATTTGTCATTTAAAACACTGAAAACAGTGTAGTGTTTACTTTTAACAAGCAGAGTTAAATGTGGAGTCTTTTTTTACTTTCACTAAAGTAGTACTTGGGACTTTTAATTAAGTAAAATTTTGACACATAACCTATAATTATGCGTAATTTCTTAGTACTTGATACATCGCTACCTTTGCATCTATTCAGACAAGTGAATTAGCGTATGGGCTAAACTGATTTTGAATGCATGTCAGGGTGGGCGTAAGTGCTGTCCAGGTGAGTGTTCACTTCAGCGTGTGCCCCAGAGGTGTGTGACTTTTAATGTCTCCAGAAATAGCGAAAACATCAGGTTTGTTGTGTTTTAGCAGAGAGGATCCACTCACAAACTTCTGTGAGCATCTGTGAACTCTGATCCTCAGAGTGCACTTTCACTTTCCACCATCATTTATTAATACGCCGTCACCTGAGGTCTCTGTTCATGAAAATGCGACACCACAGTAGCGTCCCCAGCCGACAATTGCACTTTAACAACAGTGTCCTCCTAATGAAAACCAAGGAGATGGTGACACACACATGCTCTCCATCAGATAGATTGCTGAAATAGTGACAGCTCTGGTCATTGTGTGTCATTTCAGTGTCTCCGTTAACCTCAGAATATCCATGCGTGTTGTTGAGCAGACATAGGTGGGAGGCTTTGTTTCTTAAGTATGATAGATGGAGTTTGGTGTAGAGCTGCCTGACCGTCCACATTGTGTCCCTATTCTCCCGGAGGGGAAGAGCAATACAGCACTTCCAGCAAGCTTTTGTTTCCCCTCAATCTACCGCGACTGAATTGTTTAACGCTTTTATTGGCTTCCTATAGTTCCTCTGAGTCGAGCGCTTATTGAAGACGAATGCATTCAGAAAAGCAGCGTTTCATTGTTCGCTGTTGGCTTTACTCAGCATTACTCAACTAAATTAGACACGTTTTCTAGCTCCAAATTATTCCCAGTAAAGCTTGTCCACAACTCTCTACTGCAGAAATGGATAGCATGGCTAGTCTCACAAGGTTATGTAGGTCTGAATAAAGCTGAAATATTTTTGAAATAGTACTAATGCACTCACTGGTGAGCTAGTATCTTGACATCAACCACTAGGTACATATATATATATATATATATATATATATACCATATATATATATATATATATATATATATATATATATATATATATATATATATATACCATATATATATATATATACCATATATATACCATATATATATTTATTTCTATCAATTCTGCAAAATAGTAAATTGATTAAGTGAAGTGGGCTGTAAGTAATTTCACCTTGCACATATGTAGCTTAAATGTAATTTAACACACACACACACACACACACACACACACACACACACACACACACACACACACACACACACACAGACACAGACACACACACACACACACACACACACACACACACACACACACACACACACACACACACACACACACACACACACACACACACACACACACACACACACACACACACACACACACACACACGTTTCCCGTAGAATGGGTCCAAAGCAGTATAATATCATAGTCATTGCATTGTTCAAAATGATAGTTAATTGAGTTTACAATATTTTGTACTTGAATTTACATTATAATCTATTCAATTAGTAATTTATTTAGCCTCTAGCAACTCAATCATAAATGCAGAATGCATAATTTTGATGCAAATTATTCTATTGTTTATCACAGACTTCAGCCATTTAAGAGATTTCTATATCACCTAATGGTTTAATTGTTTTTCATTTAAATTCAAATCAAACATAAGGAAAAGTGTATTAAAAGTTTATTATTATCATTTTTATTTATTTACTTGTTTTCAGCTGCCAGGTTAAGACCAAAGCTATGATCTGATAATTATTATTACAGTTTTTCTCGATTGCTAAGACACATTTCTTGAAAGCTGCTCTCCTTTTCTCTAAACTGTGAACACAAAACCCAATTTTCAAGCTACATTCACAAAACCTCAGACTCTTCTTCCAAAACCAAACTTTCACCTCAAAACAGTTCAATCTGTGCTCAAAACTGAACTATGTTGTCAAATCGTGCCCCGAGTCAATCAAAATTAAAAACACTACTGAACAGTCACTAAACACTACGTAGAAAAATAGAAAACACAATGCTCAGTACATGAAGCTGGAGAAATAAATGTTTATTGTTCACTGTAGGCTAAATGCATGTTGCAAAACAAAAAAAACCTGTGCATTTAGCACTTGTACAAAAAGACAAAACAGAAATCTTGTGTATTTACACATAGCACTTGTAAAAACAAACAGAAATCTTATGCGTTTGCCACTTGTGTACAGTAAGTGTGTGTGTGTAAAAATAAAGTACAAAAATATACAAATAAGTGCATTACTCAGCCACAGCATCATGTCTCCGTACTGGGTCAGGCCACAGGACTTCATCCACATCACAGGCCACATTTTGTCTGGCCAGGCAACGGGAGAAAAACCCCCTGGCATGCCGTATCCAGGCTTGGCGTGCCTCCACACCGATGTCACCACAGGCAAGTCCCATGGCTTGCAGGAGATTTACCCTGGTGTAAGGTTGGCGTTCATATACCTTCCACCGCCATGAGGAGAAGAATTCCTCAATGGGGTTTAGGAAAGGGGAGTACGGTGGAAGGCAAAGATTGATAAAACCTTGGTTCATATTGAACCACTCTCTACCCTGGAGGGCTCTGTGAAAACTCACATTGTCCCAAACAACAACATAGATGGGATGCTCATCCTGCTGCCCTAACAGAGCATCTCGCATGTGATTGAGGGAAATCAGGAGCTGGTGAGTGTTGTAGGGCCCAAGGTTGGCATGATGGTGGACAACCCCATGATTGCTGATGGCAGCACATAATGTGACATTGCCACCACGCTGCCCAGGAACACCAACAATGGCCCGATGGCCAATCACATTACGGCCTCTCCTTCTCCTTTTGGTGAGATTAAACCCAGCTTGATCCATGTAGATGTATTCATGGGGTCTTTCCATTGCATCCAGTTGAAAAACCCTCTCTAGAAATAGATATAGTTTTGTAAGTGATATGGAAAAAGTGATTTAGGCCACTACAGTAAATCACAACTTAGAGTAATCAACATTGAATGTGTCTGGATATATGCCAACCTGTACATACTGGAATCTTTGCTCTTTGATTCTGTCTGAGTTGCGATCAAATGGCACTCTGTATAGTGGTTTCATGCGCAGTTGTTGCGCTTGAGGACACGATCAACAGTAGAGAGGCTGACACTGTTGATACCCTCAAAATTTACATGGTCCTCAATGATCTTTTGCTGAATTTCACTCAGTTTAATGGCATTGTTCTCACGGACCATATCAACAATTAGGGTCTCTTGGTGTGTGGAGGATTAGTGACCCCCCATGTGGCAGTCTTTCAATTCTACAAAAATAGAACATGGAGTTACAAAAAATATACATGGAATACCAGGCCTACAAACAGTTAGACCAACCCTCCATTACAATTATACAGTACATTGGTACAGTGATGTACTGAAACATATATTTACTTACAGTATACTGTGGTACAGTATATAGTATGTCATACAGTAATTGCTGTCAACATTTACATACTGTATTATAATGTCAAAAAAAGGTAATTACCTGTTCTCTTCTCTAAATCTTCAGATTATGGTGGACACAGTGAGTCTACTGATGTTTGGTTGTACCCTTTGTCCAGCCTCCCCCATGCTCATACCATGGACAAGAACATGGTCAATCACAGTAGCTCTGATTTCATCAGATATTACTGTTCTTTGTCTTCGCTGACCACCTCGACCTCCTCTCACACGAACTCTTCCTCTCAGATTTCTGTCCATTGTAGGGCCTCACAAACCAGTGCTCTCTGAACTGGCTTACTGTATATGTCCCTCACATCATTAGCCACAAGTGTGATCAATTTTGAGTTGTTGTGTTCAAGCGGTGACACCTTTGCTTTAATTGTGTTTGACTTTTGTCACCTGTGCTCACCATTATGCAGCACGGGTGCATCACAATGAAAATGTGTTGGCAAGTTGTGTCTAAACAGGTGAAAAGTGCTTATAGTTTTGCCAAAAGAGTGATTGATTCAATCAGTGGGTTCAGGCAACTGAGCATTTGGTTCAGACAATAGGGCTTAGTGTTTTAGCAATTGAGAAAAACTGTATTATTACCTTTAGAAGTATGTGTGTGCCTTGTTGTGGCCAGGAAGGAATAAAGCTAGGAGTTTAGATGTTTGCATGACATCATCTGATGACATCATACTTGTGTTATTTTGTAAATCTTGGACAATGTTCTTCATGAGGATTTTGGGGTTAGATCTAATTCTGAATCTGGGTCAGGTTCCCAGCCTAATGAACTCTATGGCAGCTCGTAATTTGTTGTAATGATGCAAGTTGTAGTCAAGTCAAGTCACCTTTATTTATATAGCGCTTTTTACAATACATATTGTTTCAAAGTAGCTTTACAGAGATAACAGGAAAATAATGTAACAAAGTTTGTTTCGGCTGTACAGCAGATCTAGAAGAAAATAGTGTCATGGTCCAGCTTAAGGAAGTTCAGTAATGGTTCATTTATGCTGTTAAATAGTTATTAATTTATTTCATTTATTTATAGAGCCACTCTGGAGAAAACAGTGATGTCATCGTCCAGCTCAGTTCAGTTCTCATTCTACAACATCAGTGCAATGAAATCAATAATATTGTTGAATATTAATAGTCCCCAACTAAGCAAGCCAGAGGCGACAGAGGGAAGGAATCCAAAACTCCATCAGGAGACAGAATGGAGAAAAAAAAAAACCAGAATCAAGGCTCAGTCAGGGGCCAGTTCTCCTCTTGCCAGCGAACGAACAGTGTATGATTATTATTCGGCAGCATTACAGGTCAGAAGTCAGATTGGATCCGAACATTCAGAACATTTATCCAGTTCCATCTGGTTGAAGATCGGAGGTATGCATGCATGTATGTAACTCCGGAATGGAGACGGCTTTGTTGAATTTCAGAGAGTCTAGTTGACACAATCTCTGCTGACACTTCAGGTTACTGAGGTAGTCCGTCTATAACATCATTTGTGCAGAGTATATGATGACAGAATTATCCTTTTTGAGTGAATTGTCCCTTTAAGTCTCAAAATATACAGAGATTCTTTGTTAAAACTGGGAGATCAAATGTTAAGACTATTTATTAAAAAAAAGTTATCCGTCAGCCTCAGGTCAGACTGGACAGCAAAGGATGTTAAAATGTTAACATCAATCTAACATTATTTTAACTCAGTCAACCCTCAACATGCCTTTAATTTTCAAGTGATCCTAAAGACCTTAATTGGTGCTTCAGGTGTGTTTGATTAATGTGCAGGACAGTCCATCGACAGGAGCAGGATTGGGCAGTTTTTTTTCCAAATGAAATGTGTTCAAGACATGATCCAATTAAACGGCTGATGTATATTGCAGCTATTAAAGGCTGTTGCTGAATTATTTATACTAACTTGCTTTTTTGTTCACGGTTGCTTCGGAAGAAGTTTTAAAGTTTAATAATAATGCATTTTCTTGATCAAATTATTCTCTAGCTTGAGAATCAAACCCATTTTCAAAGATTAAGTTGAATATCACTACAGTTGTCATAAGCACATTGAAGTTTACAACAAAAGGACAGAACTTCAACCAATTGGCCCGGGGTAAAAATACAAGTGAGATATCTTTAATCCCTCAAATGCTTCTTTTAGATGACAAGAAGTTTACACGGAGTTTACAAGAAGTTTACACGGAGGTCAAACTGAGACTTTTGCTCATGACTATTACTTACTGTCTGCCTTTATAGTTCCCGGCAAAGGAAACCCTCACCAAAAC
The DNA here is from genome assembly GCF_051911475.1 of Siphateles boraxobius. Lineage (NCBI taxonomy): Eukaryota > Metazoa > Chordata > Actinopteri > Cypriniformes > Leuciscidae > Siphateles > Siphateles boraxobius. Next base: position 17,658,985 of record NW_027509205.1, on the reverse strand, counting down.
TAACTTGATTTGATCATGATCTGATTAAAGGTTACAGGGATAAACGGGGTCACTAGTGTGAAATTCCAAACATCGACATGCTTTAAATTATTCTTAAAAAACATCAAGAGTGCCTTGACCCTTGTCTTCGTCGGCGATTCATGAGGGGCGTTATTGATTTAAGCAGGTGTAAGGAGCAGTCTCACCTCAGAGGAAATTCAATCTTACCTGACATCAAATTGAAATTATTTCAGTATACAATACATGTACTGTTCATATTTTATATTGTGACACTTTCTGATTGTCAAATGTTAGTGGAACATATATGTCCATACCCAGCTAATAACAGGGAACGTTCTCAGAACTGTGGTTAATGTTCTGGCAAGATTCTCTCAAAGTTATGTACAAACATTCTTCCAGTAATGTTAACAGAATGTTCATTCAAAGTTATAGCCTACGCTGCGTCCGAAATCGAATACTTCCCTATTATATAGTAGTATGCGAAAAACAGTGCACCAAAAAAGTAGTATGTCCGAATACATAATATTCAAAAAACAGTATAGGCGAAAAGTCCCGGATGACCTACTACCTCCAGCGAGGTTCTGAAGTGCGCATTCGATGGACACTTCACTATCCCATGAGGCAACGGGAGGGGATTTATGAATGGAAGTGGCACAACTGATGCTGGTAGGTCGCGTGACAGTAACAATATGCTGGATGTAATCAGTGTTGGGGAAGGTTACTTTGAAAAATAATGCATTACAATATTGTGTTACTCCCTTAAAAAGTAACTAATTGTGTTACTTAGTTACTTTTTAAAAAAAGTTATGTGTTACGTTACTTTTACTTTTTCTCACCTGGGCTGGGCTTTTTTTTATATAACAAAAAGGCCCTTTCACACAAAAATTGAAATAATAAGGCTGAAGGAAATGCAAATTCACATGTGCACAGTAGAGGGCACAGAATAAACGTCACGAATAAAAACAAAACATCTAAAGTATTTTTTGCTGAATCATTGAAGATTAGCACCAAGTACATTGGTCAATAAAGTGAGATTAAATGCATAAAAATATTTGTTTTATTTAACATATTTGTTTATTGCAGGTTTGCGTAGTAAACAAAAAGTAGTAAAACAAAGTAACTTGTGTTACTTATTATATACTTTAAAATTTAATTTAAAAGTGATGCTGTACTTTACTAGTTACTTGAAAAAAGTAATCTGATTACGTAACTCGAGTTACTTGTAATGACGTACCCCCAACACTAGGTGTAATATGTCCTAATTCGAGGCGATATGTGACGCCATATGACAAAACGGCGAAATACTACGCACATGGCACCCTTTAGCGTGAATATAACACGCGAACCCAAGGCGTCATAAAGTTGACTGGCATCCTTTAGCGTGAATATGAGACGCAGACCCTACCCCACACCTAAACCTACCCATCACAGTGCGTGTTATATTGACGATAAAGGGTGCCATGTGCGTAGTATTTCGCCGTTTTGTCATATGGCGTCACATATGACGCCAAAGTATGAGAATGCGTTGCCTAATTCATAACACCCATATTCATACCATATACTTTTTTAACGCTGCAAAGTAAATTCAAATGTAGGACATATTTAAACATTTAGCGATGGTCTTTACAATGTTTTTAAAATGTTAGCATGAAAAAATAATTTATACAGCGACGCCCATGCTACATACCTGTATATTTCTAATGTAATGAGTGTAACTGCTGCTAGTAAACTATTGTTGTTGAGAGTGTTGTTGTAAGTGCCATGAGAAATTAAATGGAAGTGAAATTGGAAAAAGTCTGGCATAGTTTATTTGCAGATACCATTAAGTTTTATATATGTAGGCTATCTAATGCAGTAAAATACACTTTTAACATGGTTTAAATCTTCAAATGCTTTTGGGAGAAATATTTTCCAAGAGAGAAATGGTTTACTAAAGGGTCAAAAAATGAAGGCAATAAGTTTGCATGACTTATTGATTGTTTTTCATTTCATGTTGTCTATGTGGAAAGCAAAGTGCTTTTTGTTTGCATCTATTAATTTAAATCACGGAGAAAATTAGGATTTTCAAGCCATATGGTCCCTCTGGATTTTTTTTTTATAATAGCTGTTTTCGATTTGTGTGTAAAATAATGTCTGTTTTTAACATTATGTGAAGAGACTATAAATTAACCTTTAAGTTGCTAACAATTTGTTTAAACTTTATCTATATTCAGGATTATTTACTCAACTAAGAATAATTTTTTTACAAAAAGTTCTCTGTTCTCTATTTTAGGACAAATATAGTGAAAAAAATAATGAGTTCATCTTAGAAGAACAGAGTTTGATGCCTTTGCATTTCAGGACAGTCAACGTTTGGTAAACATCAGGTTGCTTTTAATTTTCTCTCAAGATTTCAGTTGGTGCAAAACTCATTAACTACCCAAAAAATAATTAGCACTGCAGGGAAAAAAAGAAAAGAAAAGAAAGTGAAAAAAAACAAAAAAACATTCAAAGTTTTTCTATTGTGTGAATCAGTCTTTTTAGAAGGCTTTATTCAAGTGTCGAGAACAGACGAAAGAAGAGAAGGCAAGATCCACGTGTTGAGTGAACATTTGTGAATGTGACTGGTAGAGATCATATGAACATTTCATAGAGATAAATCATCTAAAAGTGAATATTTAATCATCATTTACTCTCATGTTGTTTCCAAACCTGTCTAAATGTTTGACTGTATATGTCACTCTTTTTTATTCACTAACAATAATGGGGTCTGGAGCTTAAAAACCATAAAAGTGTCATAAAAGCAGCCATGACTTGATGCTATATCCTGACAAAAATATGTTCTAAGAATGCTTAGCTAACATTCTTAGAATGTTCATAACTTTGAACATAGCCAGAATGTTAGCCAAAGGTCTGAGAAACTTCCCTGTTTGCTGTGATACTGCATGTCTAACATTGCATCCGAATGAATCATTCAGACTGGTTTTGTGAACCAATGATTAATTAAAAAGATTGAACTCAAAAGAAAAATGTGTTCATAAATTGAACATTGCTTCTTGTCTTACAAACTCATTATGAACTTATGAATGATAAATGCGTCAAGGAGAGAAAACGCTGATGTCAAGATTTTCAGTGAATAAGACTCTTTAGGTCTATGTCTGTATTAAACTTTAGTGCACGAGTCATTTGGTTCAATTTTTATGATACTTTTGATAGTCCTTTTGCATTTTTTCGAAACATTAACATGCCAGTCCCCATTTATTGCAAATGAAAAAAACTCCCTTTTGTCAAAAAGAAAGAAAGTTATGAAGGTTTGGAGGGACTTTCAATGTGAGTAACTACACTTTTAGACATTAGACAAAAGTGGTAATGTAATAGGCCTAACGGCCATTTCGCGCGTTCTTTACAAAACCTACACTTCACCTAAAAGGCCTGTAGGTGGCAAGTCAATACAAAATGCATGGTTTAGATGATGCATTGTTTAGATTGTGATGCGTCTTCACATTAGGTCTTCTAATTCGACAATTAGAAGCGACAATTCGGTTGCAAATGAGACAAACTACAGATCCAGATCGCTCAGCAAATTCATACGGCAAAGAACGATAGCCTACTTGTTGATAGACACTGAAAACTGTCGGTGGCTGTCGTTTTAAACTGATCATGAAAACTGTGCCATGAAATATAAGGCAATGATTACAACTTAATTGTACAGTGCTTGGCATATATGCCCATTCATGTATACTGCAGAGATGCAGTCCTTGTCAACAGAAGCATATACACACTTCAAGAAATCTGTCTCCTTCATTTACAGTAGCACTACTGCTTTTGCGTAAACAGTAAAGTACTGCAAATTCCCATACACAGTAAGTTACTGTAAATTTCATAAAAATACCCACAATGCAGTGCATAATACAGTAGTTAACCATAAATAATATAAATAGTATTTTACTGGGCTTTTTTTTGGGTAAGTAACTGTAAAATTTAGTTGAGTGGGGGACGGAGGGGGGTGACTCTGGGACGCAAGAATCACTGTCTTCATGTTTTTTATCATTTACGCCCGTGTTATAGAAATCATTATGAACAGCAGCTACGCTAATTATTTTCCCTTTTTGCTTTTCTGCTGTTATCTCGGGATGCGAGTCCCGAGAAAAACGGCGTTCGTCAGCTCCAGTTTGTATCCAGCCTCTCTCTGAGACTTCAGATGCCCCAATCACAAAGCCTGTGAAGAGACGACTCAACACCGGCGATATGGACCCTCTATGGTGGACGGCACTGATCCTCAACAACTCATCTCAACACCGGCGTGATTACTTGGACTTACAAAAGATGGAAATGGATAAATATTCTAAATGTTCCGATCCAATCTGACTTGTAATGCTGCCCGAATCATGAATCATGCACTGTTCCTTCGTTGGCCAGAGGAGAACTGGCCCTCCGACTGAGTCTGGTTTCTCCCAAGGTTTTTTTCTCCATTCTGTCACCTAATGGAGTTTTGGTTCCTTGCCACTGTTGCCTTGGCTTTTGGCTTGCTTAGTTGGGGACATTTAATATTCAATAATATGTTTGATCTGCCTTACTTAAGGTGGACGTTGACGTAATTTTCTTTTAGAAACAAACTTTGTTATATTATTTTCATGTTATCACTGTGAAGCTGCTTTGATACAATCTGTATTGTAAAAAGCGTTATATAAATAAAGGTGACTTGACTTGACTTGACTTAAAATTAGGACAAAGTCTAACAGTGTAGAGAGAATTTTCATTTTATTTTGACGTGACCTATTCCTTTAAATCCACTTCATTCGAGTGTCAAGAACAGAATAAATGTGTGGAGATCCAGGCGTTGAGTGCACTGCCTCAAGGTCATATAAGTACTCAACACTGTTAAGATCAGGAATAAAAGTAGATGGTTGTGTAGAGGGTTCACATAAATCATTACCACATAATCAGAGAAGCGAAATATTGTTTATAAGGAGCTACGGCAGCAGTGAGCTTTAAGACTCTCTGTAAATAACCAGGCTTCCTTGCGGGCCATAGGAAGAAAAAGACAAACAAGGCTAATTTGCGATGTTGAAATTGGTTGTCCTCATAAATATGTCATTGGATTTCTGAACATAAATATATTGGGATACATTAAAGCACGTGCCACATGGGTTTGTGAAATGCCATCAGAGCTTAACAGCAATTGCTTGTATTTTTTCCAGTGAGATTTTGAGATATTATGCGCTTATAAATGGAGGTGAAAGGTAATGCTAAATCTTTTAGCACTAGGGCAGGCAGGCCCACCTTACAGTATCTGTCAAACTATGGAAACTGAGCTAATATTTACCGTGCAAATATATCACTCTTCACACGTGTGAATTTAGAAAGTGAAAATTAATCTTGTAAAAATGTGGGATTTCTAACTATGAGTCAATCAAAGATCTTTTTTTCTTGAGGTGAGATCTGCATAAAGAGATGTCAGTGCTGATATTGGAGTCTTGTGTAATGTAGAGGTGACCGGGGCTAGTTGTCACACTCAATATTTCTCAGAGTAATTTAAATTTGGAGTTAGTTTCTGTAACTTAAACTTCTATAACTTGAAGTCTTGGCTGCAAAAATAAGAAGAAGCTTTGGTTTAACACCCAGGGCATGTTGTCACAATCTATGGGGTAAGTTGTCACAATGGAGTTTGCCATTTAATCTATTTTTTTAGGCTTATTTTAATGCAAAAAACAAGGTAACAGTCAGAATTTTGACTCAAGAGCTTATACCCAGCTGACAGGGAACGTTCTAGCAAGGTTCTCTCAAAGTTATAAACAAACATTCTTCCAGTAACGTTAAAATAACATTCAAATGTATCTGGTCTTTAATAATGTTCTCAAAACATTGGCAAAAAAGATTATTCATACATCATTCGTGGCAATTTTTTCTGAAATGTTTAGTTGGATATTCATCTAACATTTTTTAAAATGTTTGTTTCAGAACTTTCAGAGAAAATTGAAAAATATCATTCCCATTATGATTGAAATTTAATGTTTCCTTAATGTTCACATAACTAAGAAAAAACTTTTAAAATATTAAAAAAATAGGACATTTTGAACATTCAGAGAACAATCCGAAATAACATTTTAACAACCTAATTGAAACGTTAGCAAAATGCTCTTAGAACATATTAGTTTTTAGCTTGGTAGTTATTGAGATATAGCAAGACCGGGGCTAGTTGTTACATAGAGAATGTCTATAATGTAAAACATGAGCACTGGTTACTAAATGAAGTGCATTGGGTCGGAGAGCAATCTGTCCTCTGTAACATGCAGTCTGAATGAGTGACAAGCAATCAGGTGTAAGTTATGAGTCTGTGGCACCTCAGACCGAACTAAAGGATTTCTCATTTCAATTCTAGAGTGCCAAAGGCCCTAGAAGCATCCGAATACTTTCTGAGTCATTGTCATTGCCCTAGAAGCCACATCATTCACGGAAATCACCTATACGTTGATTTTCATAATTTATGCTTAAAGAGACAGTTCAACCCCCAAAATATGAATATTCTGTCATTATTTCCAAACCTGTGTGCTGTTATTTTTACTCTAGGACAAAACAGGAAAATTTATGAGAAATTTGCTTGAGAAGCCACGTCTGTTAAGCTGTAAAAAGGACAATATAATTGCACCCTGACCTATGCATCTCATGGAGAAAGCAATTTCAGCCAGTGTATTGGCGTGTAGAGCTGGCAGTGATGTATCTTTAACAGCTCATATTAAGTGACACCGTTACTCTAATCTGGGCTTTCGCGATTAAAACCCAGGTCACATTTAGTGGACAAACTGGTTCAGTCCTACAAAGTCATAGAGATGGCATATGAGGACCTCATTACACAGTCAGGCCAAGATTACATCTGATTTTATTAAATACGAGACGCTGTGTGTGTGTGTGTGTGTGTGTGTGTGTGTGTGTGTGTGTGTGTGTGTGTGTGTGTGTGTGTGTGTGTGTGTGTGTGTGTGTGTGTGTGTGTGTGTGTGTGTGTGTGTGTGTGTGTGTGTGTGTGTGTGTGTGTGTGTGTTTCCCTAAGGGGCCAAATGTCCCCATAAGAATAGAAAAACCTGAAATCAGCTTAATTGTGAGGAGCAGTCAATAAATCCAGCTTAATAAAAGGAACTCAGTAAACATACAAAACTTTTTTTTTTTAAATCTGTAAAATGTTTGCTTATATCACACAAATGCAGCTCTATGTATTGTAATTGTGACATCTCATAAAATGACTTCATATCTCACATGACTCAAATATCTCACAAATGCAAAGTTAATTCTCATATTTGTGACTTTATATTTAACAATATGACTTTACATTTAACACTTGCAAAGTAATTTCTCATATATTCTCATATATTCTTATATCTTCTCAATACAACTTTCTCACAATTGCAAAGTTATTTCTCATGTTTATAACTGTATATCTCACAATAAGACGTTAAATCTCCAAACTGCAGTTATTTCTCATATTTGTGACTCACAATTACAGATATTTCTCATTTTTGTGACATATCTCACAATCTGACTTTATATCTCTAACAATAGCACATTTATTTCTCATATATATCTCATAATTTGAAAATTATTTCTCATATATGTGAATTGTTCCTGGTAAACCGTACGTTGCGGGGACATTTTTCAAACAGCTTATAAATAGTTTAAATGATGATTAAAACTGTAAGTTTCTGTGTGGGTTGTGTTTATGGGATTGAATGTATATTTTGTGCAGTATAAAATCATTATGTCTATGGAAAGTCCCCATAAAACATTGGCATTCCAATGCGTGCGTATGTGTGTGTGTGTGTGTGTGTGTGTGTGTGTGTGTGTGTGTGTGTGTGTGTGTGTGTGTGTGTGTGTGTGTGTGTGTGTGTGTGTGTGTGTGTGTGTGTGTGTGTGTGTGTGCTGAAAATGCACTATTTCTTCTCCTAAGCTTCCCTATAATGGGTATTTGTCCCAATACCACCGTGGCTAAAGTTCATAGAGTGAGTGAGGAAGAAAGGAGGTGTAGAGCGTTTGAGAGTGAAGTACAGCAAGCAGCAGCGATGGTACAGAAGACTAACTGTAAGTGAACATTTTCTCTGTAGGAATGTGTTGTGCAAGGTGTCTCATTGGTGTCAGGTGCGTTTTCGCGCTAATGCAATTAGCAAGAACTGGAATAGCTTGTGCTTTGGTGAATTATTAAAAATTGCAGTGTTGTGAAACAATACGTAATTTAGATTTATGAGTTCCCCATTTATGTGGGTGATGGTTCTGCTAGTCTACTTGTTGTAAGTTCAGAGGTTTTGCTTCACACCAAACGACATGTTTCCCAAATGTGAAACATTCCTTTATTATAATGTATGAGGTTTGTTAATTGTTTACAAATGACAGACATTCCAAATCATTTATTCCAATTAATTCATTTTTTCTCTCTCTCAAATGATAGAGTATTTTGTTTGTCTTTCTTTCGTTCATCTTTGATCAAAAATACACATGAAATGTACAATTTTTTTTACAGAATCAAATCTGATTTAGTTTTTTTCCGGTTTTGAAATGTTTTGCCTGTGCAATTTCAAAGCTTCAAATCCTCTTTTCAGGTGTACGATTTATGTTTTAATCAGTATCATTTTAGTATATTTGATAAGCTATTTTTTATAGTTTTATAATAGTGTGAATTGGATTTTATTATCATTTTAACTTGAGTTAAAATTTTAGTCATTTTTATTATTATTATTTTTACAATGTATTTATTTATTTATTTGTTAAGTTTCAGTGTTTAGTTTATTTAGATCATCTTAAAATAAATGAAAATGAGAAATGTTGCCTTGGTGCTGGAATAAAATAAGTTTAAGTTGCATTATGCTTTATTTTATTTCAGTTAATATTTTTATTTTATTATTGTTTTAGCTTTAGTTAAGTATAATAACCCTGGTTTTAATTACAAGGGTTCTTTCTGCACTTTCTTCACGAGTTTCAGCAGACGTTCAGTCAGCATCAGTTGAATCCCTGTCTCTTTCGTCTCTCGCAGTGCAGAGTGTAATCCGGCCCTACAAGCCCACAGATAAGTCTGCTATTGTCTCTCTCTTCCGCTTTGGCATTCTGGAGCATGTCTACCCATCCTTCTTCAAAGCCATGAGTCATCCGGACCACATCGGCGTGACCCTCAGCGTCTCCGTGGCCGGATATGTGCTCGGAGGGAGCTCGTACTTCCAGGCCGTGCTCTTCGGAGGAGCTTGGGCTTGCTTGGTTTACTATTGCTGCCATGAAATTTACGACAGCTTCCTCAAGATGAAGATGGACGTGGAAATGGCAGATATTCAGGCCAAGTTCTTGGATAACCAGGTGAATCATTTCTGGGTGGCGGAGGTGGAGGTGAACGGGAAGTGGAAAGTGTCCGGGCTGCTGGCGGTAGATGGTGAGAAGTGTGGCGTTTCGAAGGATGGGTGGAACGCAGACGATGCAGCGACAGCGGAGGTGTTTCAATTAATCGTGTCCTTCCACCAGCGACGGAAAGGTCTGGGAACCCAGCTGGTAGAGACAGCCGTAGAGTTCTGTAAGGAGCAGGGATTTTCTCGGGTGGTCGTAGAGATCAGCTCCCCACAGACCGCGGCCATTGCCATTTTCCGCAAACTGGGCTTTACTGTGACATCCGTGCACAGCTACAGACATCCTAACCAATTGGTCTCGAAACTGGCCAGGATCAATGTGATACGAATGGAAAAGCACATTCTATAAGATGCAATGTTAAATCCATGGGTTATACTTTATTTCAAATGTCCACTTTAGATCTTATACTGGTAACTTTGCAACTATTGTCAACTAACTCTCCGGAGAGTATTAGTAGACAGTAAGGTTAGGTGTTAGAATAAGTTTGTTGTAGTACATGTTTTAGTAAACATGTAGTTGCAAGGTTACTTATAGTCAGTAGAATATCTGTTGGGGGAGTATCAAAATCGAGTGTTAGCAGATATTAAGCAGACAGACTACTAATAGTCAAATAACTGGTACTTATAGTTAGTAGAATGTCTAAAGTGGACAATCGAAATAAAGTGTCACCAGTCCTTGCAACAGATATTTTCAGATTTGCGTATCTCTTATTCACACATTTAACCATCCCTTGGCAATCAAGACGACATTCTCACTCCAAAGACAGTCAAAGAGCAATGGCAATTTAAATCAAATATTGTGTTTTCTAGACAATATGTGGTTTCTTTATATTGCTAAATGGGATCTAAACAAATGCCACAAGCAATAAACAATACAAATATTATAGTTTGCTCTCTCATCCATTAGAATTCAAATGCAAGTGTAAAAATGTTATTTAAACTACTTTTAGCTTTCAGGGAAAGGTTGAATCTCATTGCTCCAGAGGAATTTATGCCAGCTGACCCATAAGTCCATACTTAAATCTTTTAAACACAACTAAAAATACAAAACCAAAGAAAGCGGCTGGAGGTTTAACATTCTTGCAGCAATGACATTGTGAGCCTATTGTGTGGATTAGAATAAAGGAGCTAGTGTTTACAACTCACATTTTTGGGAATAAAGCCATGTTTAACCAGGTAACACCATTATTGTTTTAAAGAACTACATTCATCAGTAGTACAGTGGGGTTGGGGGGGGGGGGGGGGGGGGGGGGGGTTGCTGTTTTACAGATTTATGCAACTTAAATATATTTTAATGTGTTAATTTTGCACACACAAAAAAAATCATGTTAATGCAACATCTGTTTTTTCCTGGCATCCTTTGGCTAACATTACATTGTATGATCACGCTATCATTCATTCAAGTGTTTTTAAACCAATCAAAAGTGATAAGACACAAAAGAGAACTGTTATCTCACCCAAAACGCATGCACAGAAAGGCGCTTCACGCACCAGTAACGCATTGAGTTCTCTTTCACACTTGAATGGACAGACAATCACAAAATTACGTCAAAATGCCGTTGTTGATGTGTATCCTTGTAAACAGTCTTAAATGAGTTAAAAAGTCTTATACAGTAAAGAAATGTGAGAACATCGGATGCATGTCAGATCCGCCTTGGGTGTCAGGTCTTAAAGTGACAGCAGTCGAATAAACCTGCTGCACACTGTTTCACTAATGTTAATCAAACAACAAAAGACACAAATAAAACCACTCACTGCTCTTGACTGAATCACGTTGGTAGCTTTAATAAGTATTTATCTATATATTTTTGCAGAGAAAGTAAATATATAGTGATATATTTACCTACATTTAGATATTGCTTAATAGCAACATATTGAACCTACATTTATATATTCATATTTTTAGCACTACCACATTTTTTTCAGTGATATATAAAAATATACATTCGTATTTATAATTATAAAAAAAATCAATATATATAATCAGGATTTTCCCCCCTCTACCTATATTGTTCTAAATCTGAATATATAGATCCTTTAACTTACCATTTTAGTTTACATATTATATATATTTTAGAATAATATTAGTATTAAAAGAAACATAATTTTAGAATTTAGCATACATTTATATATTCAATCCTATATTAGATTTATTGTGATGTGTGTATATGCTAAATTCGGAATATCGTGCTATGATTCTAAATTAAAAACTTCAAATGTAAAATTATATGTATATTATATACATGCAGATTTTATATTTATATCATATACATTATATTTATATTATATACACGCAGATTATATAGGTATATTTTACAATGTCCTTGTTACACGTTATAACGTGTATATAGTTACTGTAGTAATAACTCTAAATTGTGTATATCACATTTTGTATACAAAAGAAATTTGGATTCATAATTAAATATCCAGGATTATATTTATGCATTCAGAAAAATGAGCCCATATTATGGCATATTCTATCCCAAAGGTGTTCTGTTTGTCTGGGATGCGCGCACATTACTAGACAGAGCACAGACATCAATCACCCGCTCAGATCTTGTCAGATGGTATTAAAGCACTGTCCAGTCGGCAGGTGATGATCTCTCCAGTGACGTCTGCGCTACTGAGCCCCCTTTCAGACACTCCGAGGGGGAATTAGCCTCTAGTAATGACTTTCATCATTATTATTCCTACCATGCATAAGGATGGGTTTTAAAATAATTGTCTAAATTGCACATCATGACTCTAATGCATGCATATGCACATAGAAGTAAGGGGCACACATAATGTCAGGATGGATAATGCCGTAGTGTTAATGCTAAATAATTGGCAAGCGTCAAGGTGTGTGACTGTGCATTTTGGTGGTATTTTTACAGCTTGGAGAAGCTTGATGTTTTTGGAGAGGATAAATATTCAATCAATTGGGTAGGTTCCTCTACTCAAAACATGTTATGAAGAATATTTATCAATTTGCAGTGTGTAGATACCGCAATGGGACTTCTAGAGCTGAATTTACATGTGCATGTGCATAGAGTTCATAAAATAATATACTTATGTGACATTATCAGGACGTAAAAAGAATGCATCCTTTTCTTCAGGAAATATTCCTGTAGATAGGATTGTATAAACCTTTTAAGGGTATTGTTACCCATTTAAAGTTGACCTGAAAAGGAAGTTGTGGTTGTCTGTTCTTCACCAATTGTCACGTATATCTGATTGAAACGGCTTCTCGAACAAGAAAAAGTGCAGGATGGGACTTGATTTTGAACATCAGGAATTGATTGGATGGTTGTGGTTTGCTCTATTACTTTGATTTCCTATTATCACTGTAAAGCGCTATAATAAATGAAGTTGATTTGACTATTGGTGGATCTCATGTGAGTGACAGGTAGCCCCGCCCACGCGCCAGTAAACACGCTATCAAAGAAGAGAAGAAATGTTGCTGCAAGAGTTATTATGTATGGAAGTTATTATGATTAAAGCTTATGAGGAACATGTATGAAAAATCATTTATAATAAATACTACAATATTCCATAAAAAAGAGAATTGTCCATTTTGATTTCATGATGAATTTAACCATGCATAGCAAATAGCAATTGCTTGATTGTTAAATCGTTGATAAATATATAATACATCCTACTTTAACTGCAAACATTCAGTATACACGTGTAAAGCAATAAACAGGTATAGCAAATCTTAGCGGCCTGATTGTTTACATCATCTCAAAAATGTAAACTATATTACTGCACAGCTCTATATATAAAGTTGGATATATTATATCCAATGTTTTTGCATACGTACAGTATACTCAAGTGAGCTAATATATACTAAAAAGTAAATATCAACTATCTGATTTTTTATTTTGTATGTTATCGCCCAGCTCTTTATATAAATTTGGATATATAAGTATGTCCACCTTTATCCGCATACAGGATATGTTACTCACACACAGTATACTCACATACGGCGATATATATATTGTACTGCCAATTTCATGCTTGTATCATCAAAAAATGTAAATTATATTATCGCCCAGCTCTAATCTGCTAAATGCGACTATAAGGCATGATAATATTTAGATATTATAAAAATTAACATGATTTTTTGTAAAGCATGTAAGTATTGTGAAAAGTATATAGCATTCAAAAGACAACTGAATACTCATCTCTGAGTAGGCTACTTAACATGAAATCAAATTTAAAAAAAATTCTTCTCTTTTAAATCTTTCCTTCCCTTTTAAATCTTCCCTTGTCTGGCTTTTGCTACTCTGAGCAATGCCTGAACTTTGTATTTTGAGCACTTCTTGCGTCGTTCTTCCCTCTTCACGATGACTCGCTTGCTTTAGTCCTCAGATGTAAGTCGCTTTGGATAAAAGCATCTGCTAAATGACTAAATGTAAAATGTAAATGTATGTATGTAGAATTCAGAAACCTTTCTTATATAGTGACACCAGTCTGTGGGTGTTAAGTGAACTGCAGACAGCAACTTATTGACTGGATATACTCTTTTAGTTCTTTTTTTATTTCACACTGCGATTCACCGGCATCATGTCGACCGAGGAGGTAATTAAATTTACATTGATTTGAAGTATATGTGAGACTTTAGTTTGAATGAATCCCTTTTCTTTGCATGACACATTGATTCTGTACAGAATAGCTCTTTCGGCATTATCGTGAACATTGTAAGCATTTATTTAATTGAATGGAAGAGAGGCTCTTGGGAGCGTAAACGTCACATACTTTAGATTTTCCCAGCGAAACCTTCACATAAAAATCAATCTACAGGCTTTCATAGACAACCTAGGAAGTCGGGGAAGGACTTGTTTTTTTACCTTTTGTTACAAGCTGTTCACACATTGGCAATACAAGAAGAAATTAATACATAAGATTCTTACATACCAATTAAAGTTGTTATTAGTATAATTCCCTTAGTATGTCTTTACTATTCAGTTGCCTATATGGCTGGGCCATGTTGCTATGTAGTTGCTAAGGTGTTGCTAGGCAGTTGCTATGGTGTCTGTGGTGTTTCTAAATGGTTGTAAAGTCAAAAAGTCAGTATCTTATTGGGATACTCAAACAAACCGAGCACTGTTTGGATAGAGTTGCAGCGTTTACACTTTCCAGGGAATCAACTTCGCTTATTTATCCTAGTTGTCCCTAAATATTAAGCTGGAGAAAGTATTCAAACAGTGAAAAAAATCACCTCTAAATAGAAAGGGCATTTCATATAGCATCATCTATTAGCAGACATTAAAGTGGCGAGATAAAGGAGGGATGAGAGATGCAAAAAGCTCAGAACGCTTTAATGAACTCACCCTTGGGTTTAAGAGGGAACATAGAAATCAACACACACACACACACACACACACACACACACACACACACACACACACACACACACACACACACACACACACACACACACACACACACACACACACACACACACACACACACACACACACACACACACACACAGCTGGGTGCAAGGCGAGTATAGAATGGCGATTCATTCTAAAGTTTTCTTTTTGCTCAAAGCTAATTTTTGGGGGGCACGCTGAATATACTAAAGCCAGGGCTGTCGATTTAACTTTAATTTTCTACTTAATTGTATATTTTTTTAATTGTCTTTTAAAAATAATGTCCAAAAGTTTTTAATGTGTCCTCATTTCAGTTTATTGCCCTCATACAATTCTGCTTCATTTCGTATTATTGTGTATGTGACAAAGTGATTTACAGAGGATTTTTTTTTAAAAATGATCTCATTATCTTTTATGTGGAAACAAATATTCGGCAACACACTGTGTGACAGCAGGATATATGAATCACTGGAGTTTGTGATTTCACAATAGCAAGATGTCCTCGGTCAGCAAAACGGCTTCAAAGACACTGCAGGGTCACTAGAAGCTCACTTTTTGAAGGAAAGTTCAGGTCTGTGACTTTCTTTGAACGTGTTCTCTTCAAAAGCTTAATAGATCCGAAATAATGGTATCAGACAGAAGTGTCTGATAGGAAAGAGCCAAGACAAACTGAAGCTGGATACTGTGATCACTGTTCAAAATGAATTAGATGCCATTTTAGCTGTCATGGTTGAGGAGGAAACAGCAAAAGACATTCTGGCATTATTTTTTGTGTTGGCCTGTCCAGGGACTTTTGTGTTGCCTGTCATATGCTGGTTATGCAGTAGGAAAATCTCGGAAATCGATTCATGCTTGAAGAAAGAAAACAGCATAAAACAATCTAGATGGCAACACAGAAACAGGCTAATGTCTTAGCATCTGGTATTGTTTTCCAATTTACTGATTCGATCACAAGGCGGCACTGCTAAATACAGATGTAAGCAATGTGTTTTACATTGCAAAAATAATTTTCTTTAAGTCCCCCTGTGGTGAAATCAAGCTTTTAATGTTGTTTATATGTCTATGTTGTTTTTAATATGCTTTAAGACAAACCACGTGTAAATTCATAAGTCATTGCTGAGTATCTTTTCCTTAAAACTGCAGTGAACCAAAGACAGTCTCAAAAACACGGTTTGAAATCAATGGTGTTTCTGACGACACAAACTACCTTGTAACCAATCAGATCAACGTGTGATCGTCAACCAGTGGATCTCTGAGCTGAGAGAGTGAGTGGAGGCGGCGCTCATTTGTATAATCATAGAACCACGTATACTAAATGATGCAAGGGTGTATAGTTACATTCAAGCAACATTACGGCATGACAAAAATTAAAGGAAAAAACGTTTAAATATGTCATTGTGGTGATCAAAGGTGAGTGTTAAGGGATAAAATGATTGACTACAGGGGGACTTTAAGTATTTTCCCCCTTAAGCCAGGCTTAAGGCCTCATTATGCTTCTGCGTCAACTCCACGGCGAAGCTACGCCATCACTCCTACGGTGTCGTGGCCGTTTTATGGTTCTGCGTTAGGTTGAGTTGCATCGCGGTGCATCTGACCAATCACAGCCCTTGTGGTCTGCGTCGCCTCGACGCGTAGTTACAATTTTTTGGAGGTGCACGTCGAGCTACGGCGGAGGGGTTCGCGGCGACGCAGAGGGGTCTGCGGGGGTACGCCGTCGATTCGACGCAGAAGCATAAAACAGGCTTTAGACTATAGTTTCAGGCCGATGTATGATTGATTTACCCCTCCCGACACTCTGAAAGAAATCATGTCCAGGTTATCAGTCGGTGTGTATTTCATCTGTTTAAAAAGAAGATGTTTTCATAAACAACTGTTAAAGCTCACAGGTGAACAGTGAATGATGTGGAAAAAGTGCTAATTTGACCTAATCAATGGTTCTGAGTTGGAATGAACAAAAGATTGAAACTAATTGTACTTTTAGTTGTGTGACCATTGCAAATGCTTGTTTTTTACACTTCTTCCCTTTACAGTAGAGCTAGAAAGATTAAAAGTGTCCTCCGTTTTTGAAAGAGTGCCACATAATTAACAATAACCAGGTTTATATTTTTGACATGCCCTTGAAATTAATCCAATGAACGTGTGGAGTGGAGGCTTAACCAACTTAGTTCTTAACAGTGTGTGAATTCTTAGCTTAGCTTGAGCCTCAAGAGGTAGCCTATTAAGAATGCAAGAGTCACATCTTGGATGCTTGTTTCCACCACGAAAAAAAACATTCAGTTTCAGTCAATCTCTTGTTAATCTTGAGTAGAGTAGTATTGCATCCTTCATATCTCCAAAAAGTCTTTAGTTTTATTATATTTATAAAAGAAAGATAGGCTGTACCGAGTCTTTCCGGAAAAAAACGAGCAGGTGGAGGCGTGATGTGTGGGCGGAGCTAAATAAGCACGAGCGCGCAAAGCTTTAGTAGTAATCCACTGCAGAACAAGGATCTAGACAATACTTGCTCACAAAAACGTGAGATGGGCAGTGAAATGGGGGAAAAACACAAGGTCTCGAGAGTTTTTTAAAAGTAGAAATGATTTGATCTTGAGCGTAGTGTTTTTAGAACACCATGTCATGCGCGAGTTTTACAACATTTGTGTGTTTTTACTCGTGGTATATGAGGACATGATTTGGTTTTACAATAAACAAACAGACACCTACAGTGGCTAAAGCTTCTGTTGTTGTACGTCACACGCATCACCCACATGACCAGCGTCGGCCAATAGTGAGCCTACGTGTGACGTAGCTCTACGCAATCACACTAAGTGAACTGACTCGAGGCCAACAGAGAAGGAAATAAATAGTTGAAATAAAGTCGTTACTTTAGTTTGTTTTTTGCGCACAAAAAGTATTCTCGTCATTTGATAAACTTACAATTGAGCCACTGTAGTCACTTGGACTATTTTAACGATGTCTTTAATAACTTTTCGGGGCTGGCTAGTGTCAATCCCTGAAGAAGCCTATGGAGGAGTGATCCAGCTCTCAGATTTCATCAAAAATATCTTAATTTGTGTTCCGAAGATGAACGAAGGTCTTACGGGGTTGGAATAACATGAGGGTGAGTAATTACTGACAGAATTTTCAATTTGGGTGAACTATCCCTTTAAGCATTAGACGATCTGCAAATCCGGCGTCGAACTGGGCCTTATTTATAAAACAATCATCGTCGAAATGCAGGGAACAAACAAAAACACTTGCACAACTCCGTTGATGCTCTGGAAAAACAAACTCTATCCACTGGTCCCTTAACGCTGGGTTCTTTGGGAATCTGTGCAGGGTTGTCTTGCCCTAGCCGATGACTTCCATAAAGCCGAGCACAGCGCTTTTATGGGCATACTGCTTTTGCTCTCTCGCTCTAGGCTACAGGTGCGCGCCCCTTTAGGACCCGTATAAGGAAATTCCGGCGCATCTGACATCACATACGCCCATACTCGAAAAAAACTTTCCGAAACTTGTGACAAACCGGAAGGAGTATTTGTGGCACAGAAATACTCCATCAAACGTACAACTTAATTTTTTAAACTTTGTCCATGTTTAGCATGGGAATCCTACTCTTTAACAGTGTAAAAAACTCACTATGCATTTCATAGAAACAAGCTTCCATAGGATGCAACTCTTGGTGTCCTTTAAAAATCCTTTACCCACTGCTCAAGCACCCCAATCTGAAGAGCACAATGCTAGAAGCAACACTCAGAACACAGTGTGACTCATTAAGCCCATAAAGAGCGAACAACCTCTTTTGTTCTCTTTGAAAATCCACTTGAAACCAGATTCACGTAGCATGCGATCTGCCCAGAGAGATGCTGAACACTTCACAGGGCAGGAGGGCTCTTATTTCGGTAGGGATGTGCGGCACCTTCAGTGCTGTGGCCGACAGCTGTTGTCATGGTATCAACCCGGGCAGCGGGTGCTCAAGTGCTTCCACAAACAGGGTACTTTTATGAATCTTTACCTCAGGATGGTGCATATGCAGGTTATGGAGACTTGTGCAAATAGCATGATAGAATCTTTTGAGCTTACTTACTAAGCAGAGACTTCATGCTTGCTTGGGATCTATTTGACTGATATGCCACCCGGGGTGATTTGGGTCTTAAAGCACAAATTATTATGCCAAAGAGGTGCTCAGAATTGTGTAAGAGTATTTTTGATATTTGGTCCTCTTTGCAGTATAGGTGCTGGTCATATAATTAGAATATCATCAAAAAGTTGATTAATTTCAAGAATTCAACTCAACAGGTGAAACTAATATATTATATAGACTCATTACATGCAAAGTGAGATATTTCAAGACTTTATTTGTTATAATTTTGATGATGTGAAGTTTCCACAGTCTGTGTTGGTTTGGGGAGCCATGTGATCGGCTGGAGTTGGTCCACTGTGCTGTTCACTCAACGCAGCCGTCTACCAGGACATTTTCAGAGCACTTCCTGCTTCCTTCAGTAGACAAGCTTTATGGAGATGCTTTCTTCATTTTCCAGCAGGATTTGAACCTGCCCACACTGCCAAAATAACCAGAGCCTGGTTCAATGACCATGGAATTCCTGTGTAATTACTGTGGGATTTCATGTAATATTCTAATTTTCTGAGATTTTGATTTTGTGGGTTTCATAAGCTGTAAGCCATAATCATCAAAATTTTAACAAATAAAGTCTTGAAATATCTCACTTTGCATGTAATGAGTCTATATAATATATTAGTTTCACCTGTTAAGTTGAATTCTTGAAATAAATCAACTTGTTGATGATATTCTAATTATATGACCAGCACCTGTATTCTGGCTAAAAACTGCCCACTTACACTGAAAAAATAATAGGTTTGGAAACAGTTTTCACTATGAAAAATTTCACAAACAATTACAAAGAAATGGCAAGTAAGTAATACATTGAATTAAACGTCTGAGGTAAAATGTAACACTTTCATTTGTGACGTAGTTACATGTTACTTCATCTACTTACTATAGTAATATAAGTAAATTATGCATAATCACAAGTAACTAACCCTAAAACAAAACCCTAACCGTAACTCTATAGTAAGTACATGCAGTTAATTAAAATAACTCAGTACTCACCTGAGTAAGTACAATCTAACTACATTGAAATGTTTTACCTAAGGCGAAACTCTTTCATTCAGGGTGTCTTCAAAGGCTGCAATATTTCCTAGATATGCAAAATCTGTGTGCATGGCTCATAACTACTGCATGAATACGGTGAAATTTATTATAAAATTAGTATAATATTTGATAACTGTAACCTTGGTTATATACATTTGAACATTCTTATAGAAGCAGAATAAGCATTTTGTAGACTGCCGCCCATGAACTCATGATAGCTTCTGCTGTCTGCAATCACCTTATTCTACATCACCTCAAAGAAGCCATGATTGGTCATTCGAATCAGTCTATTCAACCCTTTAATGAATGCTCAATGTCAACATGAAATCAGAACTGACCCTATTTATTTTTTTAATGCATGTTCACGGTCTGATTGTGAACGATTCACTGGTGCATGTTGATTCAAAATAAAAAATGATTATCTTTATAATCTTTCAGCAAAATAACTTGTCAACTTTCCTTCTCAGCTGACATCATTAATCCCTTTTACTTTCAGCCCTTTCTCTCGCCAACCTCCCTCCATTCTGGTTAAAGATCATGGATTGTGATCAAATATTATTACAATTTAAAAGAACTGTTTTTTATTTATGTACAATAACATAACGATGTCGAGCAATCGATTTAGATAGTACATTGTGTTTAATTTGTCGTTTAATGAGATCTAATATATGTTGTAGTGCGTTGAATTTTCACGTGAATAAATACATAGATCCGGCTATTTTACGTGAGTATACTAATGGTCAAGTGGCAGAACTTTTGCCAAGCGTGTCAGAGGTTCTGGGTTATGGGCCAGTTTATATCTCACAATTCTGACATTTTTCCTCAGAATTGCAA
Source organism: Siphateles boraxobius (assembly GCF_051911475.1). Taxonomy (NCBI): domain Eukaryota; kingdom Metazoa; phylum Chordata; class Actinopteri; order Cypriniformes; family Leuciscidae; genus Siphateles; species Siphateles boraxobius. Next base: position 17,638,286 of record NW_027509205.1, on the reverse strand, counting down.
GATATAAACTCACAATTCTGACCTTTTTATTGCAATTCGGACTTTATAACTCATATACAAAATGAACAAGTTGTTTTTTTCCCCATCAAAACCGATTAAGTTTATGAGTGGTTGTATATCAAGCAGGGACACGTTTGTGTGCATTTTGTTTTGTGATTTCACCGGAACGAATAGAGTCTCTCCGAAATGGATTGAAGCGCGCGTCCGTGTGAAGACTGTGCGCGAGCCACACGAGAACACTGTATCCGCACTACTGATCAACTTGCCGTTGAGCACTTTGATCACTTTATTTAAAAAAACCATACAGTTTAGAGCTACATCGCCTCTTATTTAACAAACGAACGAAATGAATGCTCTGCTAGAGTTAACTGGAGTTGTTTTATTTATTTGTATTGGTACATCCTGGCCGCTTGATATTTCAAAAGCGGTGGGGACACAATCGACCATGGCAAAAAGTGGTGGGGACATGTCCCACCCGCAAATTACGTCTATGCGTCAATTGATACGTCACTGCGGGTCTCCGCTGGACTCTGCCCACTTTTTCAGCATTTTTCAAATATTGCCAGTGGGTGGAGTTTGACTTTGACCAGGGGTTGGGTTACACTTTAATGAAAGTTTGTTATGTTTAAAAATGTCTTTCCTCCCATCTTAACTCATGTTTTAAAGCCCTGCTTTACTGAATGCGACAGTCTGTGACAGACCAAGGGATCAGGAGACAGTTTAGCATGCAGGGCTACGTGGCGTGACGAGCAATGATTTCTGAAAGGAAAATGAAAATCTCATTTGCCCAGGCAGGAAAAAGTGCTTTGGCGTAGGTGATATAAGCCTCAGCATATTATTAGTGGTTCTTCTTTCTCGCTCTCAACCTTCCTCACCTACACAGATCCGGGTCTCTACAGGGACCTGCTGCTAGTGGGGGATCTGACTGTATTGAGGGCTTTTGAAAGGCAAATCTATCCCAGGATGGGAAAAACAGTCTCAGACTACTTGGTTGCTTATGCAAGAGTCATTCCCAAGTACCCACCTGGATTAACCTGGCCCAGCTCTCAAAATGTAAGTACATGGAAATAAAAAGTAAATACAGACTGATATTTAGCTTGCCTTCTCAAAGTTATGCAGCATTTTAAAGCTCTATTTCACGATAGGGAGAATCTTAAAACAAAAGAGGTCACATTTTTGCCCTCAGTAAGATTTTCTTGCATTGTGACACTATTTTAAAGTGCCCCTCTAATGCTTTTTCAGATATTACCTTTGCTGGAGTGTGTAATAGGTGAATGTATAAGGTCCGCAAAGTTTCAGAGATTAAAGTGTGTGATCAATGGAGTTACTGTCTCCCTAAAGAAAGTATGATTCTGATTGAAGTACAATTCCAGTCTTACTTGCAGCATAAACATATGTAGGTTTGTAACACATTTGCATAATTCCAGCCTATGGTTTTCATTGGCTGCCCACAAACAACGTCTACTTTACACCACCCTTAAACACTGTACTTGTAGCTGAGACTTGAAAGAGTTTGGTTCGTGTTATCGAAATAGAGAAGATGCTGTTTTATACGCTGCAAAAGCAAATCCACTTCCAAAGGATGACAACTTGCGCTTTAATTAATACGGTAAAACCAATGGGATTGTTCATATTCTTAAGGAAGCCTACGGAGCTGAAATTCAGATATAGTAATTGGCATTTTGTTTCCGACACATACTGTAAGCGGTAGACCAATCAGAACGGACTTGGCCATCAGACCAATCAGAGCAGAGCAGGGGCTTGGAGAGGAGGAGTTTAGAGAGGTTGAATCCTTTACTGAACCGTTTCAGACACTGAGAGAAAAGAGGTGATACTGTAATATATATTATGAGAAAATTAAATGTAAACCTGTTGTAAGACACCTCAAAAACAAAATTAGGAACGTCCTGGTTGCGTATGCAACCCACCGTTCCCTGAAGGAGGGAACGGAGGACGTAGTCGACGCGACTGAAATGGGATCACGCTAGGGAGCCTGTCTTCTTCGAGTACTATTGAACGAGCCAATGTAATTGGCGTGCGTGATTCGCATCACACACTCCGCCCCCGCGGCGCGGGTATAAATACGGAAGTGGATGCACGCACTAGTTGCTTTTCGCTGAGGAGCCGAGAGTAACCCGGGGTCAGCGGTGGTCCAGCGGTAGTGGCAAGGGGACTACGTCCTCCGTTCCCTCCTTCAGGGAACGGTGGGTTGCATACGCAACCAGGACGTTCCCTTTCAGTCGATAACGTCGGACGTAGTCGACGCGACTGAAATGGGATCAACCATTGAACACGCCACTAACGCTGCCACCTTCCAGTGCCTAAACCAAAGCCTCCTGATGCCCCCGCAAACTTAAGGCGGGGAAGGACAGGGCTTAGGCCAGGGAAGTCACTGCTGTTCCTACAGGACCACTGGGAAAGCGTTCCCCGTACGTTGGAAGGAAGGGACGCTGCGGAAGCCACATCCAACCCAGAGGGAGGTAATGTGGAGAATACACATATGAACTGGGCGGAAACCGGGCAGTCTAACATATGGAATGTCACTGGGGTGGCTCCAGCCTAAGACGGGGGGAGACACACCGGACAGTGACGGCAGAGAGACTCTGCCGAGGGAAGACACGGGCTCACCGCAGGGAGCCGTATCGTGGAAGAATACACATATGGGGTCACCGAAGGGACCGCAACATATGGACCCAGCCTAACACAGGTTCCACACTGCTTACGAGTGGTAGGCCTAACACCAGACGTTACGCACGTCCGACGTCGGAGGGGTGTGGAGGAACTCAACAGGGTTCAATTTTAAGGGAACTCAACTGGAGTAGAAAGGCGCACGTATCCAGTCCATAGGAGGGGAATGGCGCAGCAAGCCGACACTTGAACCGGGCTCACGGTGAAACTGGCTTCATGAGAAGGGAGCCCACGGGAAGCAGCGGTTCAACCAGGTGTCGTCCAGCCCCCAACTCTAGAATCTGTTTAGCAAAGTATATCGTCAACGCCCAGGCGGAGCACTTTACACTCATCATAGAGGAGCTCAACCCCTAAGTGGACATGTTGCATCTCGGATCTTTGCCGAAATGAAGGCAAGCACTAAGTGCAACTTTGCATGGAAACAGCCTTCCCTCTCTGCTGAATTCCAACAGATATTTGAAGAGCTGGTCTGAGGTCTATGACTTGCATTCTGTACACGTCCAAGCGAACGGACAGAGAAGCCAGGGCTGGATCTGCCTCCTCCAGGGCAGCGCTTGCAGGCTCACCACCTGCTCCTATTACGGGAGAGGTAGGAACCTTGGGCACAATCCGAGCCGGGGTCTCAGCTTGTGAGAGTTAGCCGGCCCAGACTCCAGGCACAATACGTTGACCGAAAGCGAGCAAGTACCTACCCTCTGGTAGAGACCACGCGAGCAGGAGAACTGATATAACAGAATTTTTAACTCACTACCTGCAGTGGCTCAGGGGCGGTCTCTGCAGTGCAGTCGCACCAGGGACAAGGCCCAAGAGGATAAAGAGGGACACAAGGATTTACAAGACCTTGCTCCTCAGGAACCTGACGACCAGAACGTGCTTCTGCATACTTCTGCAACACGATGAGCGTCATTTAAACACCGAGGCAACATCATTTTGAGGGTGATTTAGGAAAACAGCCTACTGCAACCCATTTTGCAGGAAAGAGAGCACTGAAGTGATCGAAAGCTTTCAGGATCTCCTCAGGAGAGAAGACGCGCTCAACGACTAGGTTCCACTTCTAAAGGCGTAAGCACGCTACCCAATTCTAGGGGGTGCTCGCAGAAGTGATGGTAACTATCACATGTTCTTGTGATAGCCACCTGAACCTCCGCGTTCAGATGTAAGACCGCCCGGAATCTCCGGGGGAAGAACGCGTCTGCCATCGTGCCCCGTCCCCGAAAGAGTTTCCAGGGGAAGTCAGGAAGGCTGTTGAAGGGAACCAGGTCTAGTTGGGCCAATAAGGGGCAACTATGAAGACCTGTTCCTCTCCTGACATGGCACGTAGGTGCAAGTGACGGGCGCAAAAGACAGGAGCATTGCTCAACACAACATGTGAAGATCACTGGGCTTCAGGAGCATTTTCTGCTCAGCACTTGGGTGTGACAAGTTCACTGAGCTTCAGGAGCATTCCTGCTCAACACCTGAGTGTGATAAACTCACCGAGCTTCAGGAGCATTTCTGCTCAACACTTGAGTACGAAGAACCTCACTGAGCGACAGGAGCATTTCTGCTCAGCATTTGAGTGTGACAAGTTCACTGAACTTCAGGAGCATTCCTGCTCAACACCTGAGTGTGATAAACTCACTGAGTTTCAGGAGCATTTCTGCTCAACACTTGAGTGCGAAGAATTTCACTGAACGACAGGAGCATTTCTGCTCAGCACTTGAGTGTGACAAGTTCACTGAGCTTCAGGAGCATTACTGCTCAACACCTGAGTGTGATAAACTCACTGAGCTTCAGGAGCATTTCTGCTCAACACTTGAGTGCGAGGAACTTCACTGAGCACCAGGAGCATTTCTGCTCAGCACTGCGTGTGATGAATTCACTGAGCTACCTGTGATGGACTCACTGAGCTACAGGAGCATTGCTGCTCAACACCTGAGTGCGATGAACTTCACTGAGTTTCAGGAGCAATTCTGCTCAACATGAAGAGTGATGATTTCACTGACTTGCAGGCGCAAGGCGACCATGAGTCGCAGTCACTTTTAGAAGGCTCACTGGGGTTAAACGCATTTCTGCGGGCCCCTGGGGCAGCTGAGTCCCAGTGTTTGTCCAAGGGTAGTCCGCTCGGTTTACCCAAACACTGGCGGAAAAATAAAACCGGGGGGGCAACTGAGCGGCCCCGGAAAGGTCATGACCCAGCCGGACCCAGGGGATGGAGTCTCCACTTGCCCTGGCTATAACTGTCGTGAGGCTCGATGGCGGCACGATTGAGTAAGCGGGAGGAGTGGAACAAGGCGCCCTCAGAAGCGTCTGACTCCAAGGAGGAGGTGACGGGTGAGTTTGTGACATGCAGGGGAAGCTTGCGCAACGGTCGCAATGTCTAACAACTCGAGGCACGAATGCCCGTGTAGTCGGGGGTCGCCCAGGCCCCCGTTAAAACACGCCCTTTGTACATGGCCCCTCTGTTGAAGAGGGTTTGGCAGCAGACCGGGATGAACTATAGTCACACAGGGTGAGCTGCTCTGCCACGGTCACCTCGGGACTCGATCGTGAAGCTAGCGCTGAAGCGGTCACATATGGAGGGAGCCAAAGGCTGCGACTACCATATACCCCAGGAGCCTCTGAAAGTTCTTTCAGTGGGACCCTTTCTCACTTCAACACCAGCTGAACACATTCTCATTGGAGAGACATGTTGGACCGAGTACCTCTCCAAAACTAGAAAAGAGATACTCAGCCCGTGGGCGAGATTACTCTCTTCCAGTTGACCTGAAGACCCAACGGGCTCTGGAGCACTCGAGGGGAAGGACACTGTACTGATACTCCACCCTTAGACGCAACACACAGGATGGCCTGCGGTGCGGGAGGTAGAGATCTGAAGCACCTGTCTTTCAGGTCAAAGCTGCAGACCAATCTTGGGCCAAGATGGTCACGACCCACCCCTTAGTAGCACGAAGAACGAGTTTACACTGGCCTTCGTACCGGCTGGAGGAGCGGCTATATCAAATCCTTCGCCAGCAGGATAAGATAAGCACGCACAAGTCAGGAGCACTGCTCAACACTCGGTGTGATGAATATCACTGAATTTTCAGGAGCACGTCTGCTCAACACCTAATGTGATGACTATCACTGACTTGAGCGGGGTAGCCGAGCCTGAGGTGGGGCAGCAAAGTAGAGAGAGTGGTGTTAGTGTGCTGTGCAACACTTACCTGTCTCCACAAGCGGCAGGGGGCGCGTGAGAAGGCGGATGACCGGGTCCTCGAACGCACCAAGCTGCCTGCTGGCGACCAAGGGGGAGCTGAGGGGTGTAAGGCTATACAGGGTCACACCCGCCAGACTGGCCCTCTTGGGACCCAGGAACAGATGAAATTGCTCTCTCTTTGAAGTGTGGGTACCGCTTGCTCCGCTTTTTTTTTTTTTTTTTTTTAGGGAGCCAGCGGCGGAACAGACACACACACAAACAAAGGCTCCACCCGGCCCTCACCCGGGGGGAGGGAGTGATCGTGGCACTCCAAGAGCATCTCATCCATTCCTGGGCGGCCCGCTCCGGAATGCTTTCGCTGTCGCTTGCCACCTGGCTTGGCAGCGCCTGGAGCGGGCTGGGCGTCTCAACTGCGGCCGGCTCCATGCTGAGGCCTGGGTGGAGGCTGCTGCGGAGGGCCAGCAGGAGCGGCGGCCGGAGAAAGCCCACGGCGACGAGCAGGCGGAGGAGCTGCCACCGGCGGCGGTTGGAAGCAGCAGCTGGCCACCGGGGCAGGATGTGCCGGATGACCTCCGTCTGCGCTTGAGCGGCAGAGAACTGTTTGATGCAGTTCTCCACCGCGTCGCCGACCAGCCCAACCTGGGAAATTGGGGAGACCAGGAACCGAACCTTGTCCGCATCCGCCATACCAACCAGGCTGAGCCAACGAAGGCGCTACTGGACCACCAAGGTGGACATCGCCAGACCGATCACGCACGCTACGACACCCGTACCCCGGAGGGTGAGGTCGGATGCAGTGCGGTGCTCACCTATGAGCGCACGGTCTGGATTACCCTCGTGCATGCCATGGGTGCCCTAGCCTGCAGCAACGCCATGGCACGCAAGAGGAAGGGGCTTGCCCATAGGCTTTGTAAGCTCTGCCCGTCGGAGCAGACGAAACTCACAGGCCTTAGGGGGGAGACGAGGATCCCCCCAAAAGGCAGCGGCCGCCGGACACAGGTGCACCTGTGTCGACAGACCGCTCCAATGGAGGGACACCTCGCAACCCTTCACCGTTCCTCCATCAAGGGTAATGAGGGGGAAAAGCTAGTCAGGCAGTTTCTGGCAGAGAAAGATGCTGTTCACCACCTGACAAGCTCTCCATGCATTTCGGGAAAGAAAGGCACTGGGGCGGCGAGCTGAGAACCAGCACGGCCCGCCCCAAGATACCAAACTCCAGATTCCAACCGAGACTGAACGGGACACGGTGGAGGTTCCACTCGAGCCCGGCAGCCTCGGCGGCCCGTTTCAGCATAGCTGATAATTCTGGATCCGGCTCGGGCAACATTGAACTCCCGGAGGGAGACAATGCAGCCGAGTCATCATCTCTAGAAGTCAGCTCACCCTCCGATGCTGCAATCGGCGTCCTGTCCTCCAGGGGAGCCCCGAGTGAAACCGCTGGCCCACCCATTACAGATGGACCAGCAGACAACACAGGAGGCTCCAGTGGTTGCAGTGGAAGGGAGGAGTGAGGAGCCCACAGGGAATGGTTACCGGGCGGGACATCCAACACTATCCTCCGGTCACCCATCCCACACAGCACCCGAGGGTGGGGCATGGTAATGGGGACTCGCTCTCCGCGAACGAAGGCGAGTCTCGCCCTCAACACTGCGACAGTCATGTTCCCACAGTGAAAACATGAGCTGTCCACAAAAGCTGTCTCAGCGTGCTGTAAGCCAAACACGTGACACAACAGTTGTGACCATCAGAGAGAGACAGGGAACGACCGCACCCAGAAACGCACGGGCGGAATGACATCTTGAAAAAGACGCAAACGCACCCGTGCTGCTCTTTCAGAAAATAGGACCGTCACCAGTGCCACAGCACACAGGGGAATGACCGCGGCAACACTGAACAGAGAACTGAAACAGTGAAGCACTCACTTCTCCGCCCTCTAACCAGCCATCAACACACACAAACATTTAGAAATTTGTTGCTGTTAAAACAGCAGTTGAGAGCTCAAAGCTCGCGATCACCGCTGCACTCGCGCTGTAGAACACCAGCACTGGGAGAGTCTTCCTGAAGAACACCGACACACTCGCTCGTTGTAGACAACAGCACTCTCAGAGACATCAAACGATCGGCTCCGAAGCGAAAGGCAACTAGTGCGTGCATCCACTTCTGTATTTATACCCGCGCCGCGGGGGCGGAGTGTGTGATGCGAATCACGCACGCCAATTACATTGGCTCGTTCAATAGTACTCGAAGAAGACAGGCTCCCTAGCGTGATCCCATTTCAGTCGCGTCGACTACGTCCGACGTTATCGACTGAAAGGGAACCTCTAAAATAGCATAATAGGGGCACTTTAAATCACAAGTAACCACATTCCCAAACACAGTGAATGTTTAGACATCTTTTGAAATTTCCATTATTCTTAATGATGATTCTTGTTATATTCTCTCTTACAATTATGCTATTTAACACAGAATAGATTATAGGCATTACAACAAATACTACCATTCTTTAATAATTAAAATAATAAAATATAGTTACACAGTAAATAAACAATATTTTACTATAGTTTAATACATTCATTTTCTTTTTATTTTAAAAATTAGAATTTTTATTTTATTATTACTATTATTTGCATTTTAGTGTGACAACATATGACCTGGACATGTCCTTGATAGTGTTCCTGTAATTCTTCTGATACTTCATGCCTTATCTTTAATACTGGTTGACGTTTGAGAATATATGTGCAGAAAGCTTTTAAATCAATGCCTATTAGTCAGGAATGCACCCAGTTTATTTCAGCAAAAGCATTGTGTAAAATGGAATGAGGATGTTTTTCACACCGCATGGTCATTAATTTACATTAGTTTGCAGCAGAAAACCTGCACAGGTTGTGTTTTTCCCCATTGATGTTGAATAAAAATGCATCTTCAGGTCTGTTAACACCTGTTCCAAAATCACAGATGCACAATGCCATGCCAAGCTGCAATTTGTCTCAGTTTGGCCCAAAAACATGAACACATACAGCAGTCTTGGACATCTGCTTGCCAGAGATGAAAATTTTAACAATATACAGAATCATTAAATCCAAAACACTCTGTTCAGAGAAACAAGGCTCTTTTCCAGGAGGAATACTTGTGATGTGTTGGATAAGCTTTTTCTGATACTTATTTCTCAGATGAATGTTAGGGCTGCCAAAGTTAACGCATTCATTTATAAGATTATTTAAAAATGTTTCACCTGCTTACATTTATTTAATACCTGACTAGTATTTGGTAATATTATAATATTTAGAATAACACCAGTCCTTGGAAAATCTTTCTGTTAGGAAATGTGAAATATTACCCCAGCTAACATGGAACAAGAACGTTGGTTAACGTTCTGGCAAATGAATTATGTTCTATCAATGTTATGAACAAATATTATTCCAGTAACATAAATGGAATGTTCGTTCAAAGTTATCTGGTCTTTAACAATGTGATCAAAACATTCACACAAAAACTTCATTTATACATTGATCATGGAATATTTTTTCCTGAAATGTTTTAGTTGGACGCTCGTTTTAATGTTTTGTTTTTAAAATGGTACTAATTGTTTCAGGGAACATTCAAAAGCAACGTTCCCATAATGTTCACAAGATAGTAAAAATGGAATGTTCCCTTAACGTATCTTTAACCAAGATACAATTTTGTAAAACATTTAATCAACTGGACGTTTTGAACATTCAGAGAACAACGTTTCCATATCTTAATGGAACGTTAGCAAAATGTTCTTAGAAATTATTTTTGTTTGCTGGGACACTTTCATTTTTTGAAGGTGGACTTCCAACTTGGAAACTTGATTTCACTGATATACAGATATGTTTGGAAAGAAACTTTTCAGCAAATTCCAAATTTTAAGACAAATCAAAAATCCAATTAGTTGTGATTTAATGATTAACCATGATCATTTGAAAAAAAGAAAAAAAAAGTATTGATCTCCCCGATGATTCATTGCCCTCATAGTTCGCATGTAATTCACATAATATCTAATATTTGCATATCTGTGTGTGGAAAATGCTGACAGGATGCTCTTCAGCTGCCTGGTATAATATATTCCATCACTTGTCATTCTTATGGCATATTTGAAGAGGATCTGACACTGACCTTGACAAACTTTATTTTGGGCTCAATGAGTCAGCAGTTCTCTGATTTAATGACACCATGCTGAAAAGCAATACTTTTGTAAAAGAGGAAAATACATTAATAAAAAACATTTACTTGACTTAAACAAAGGATGTAAGAACGTGACCATAATGATCATAATGAAGTGACATTTTGAAAATGGACTTTTGTGGAAAAAGAGCAGGATCTTCTTGGTAAAATGGCATATGGAAAACTTGTAATGGTGCTTAAAGGTGCATAATGAGGTTTATTGCAGGTATGGACTTAAGAAATACATTTCTATTTTTATAAAATAGTTTTAACTTTAAATATGGATCATTGACATTAACAAATTCATGTCCATTTACTGGTGATATTTTCTCGAGGGATTTCCTTTGACCAGCTCTTTTGAGAACGTGCCTTCCTGTTGTTGTTCTCGATCTTATGTTTCAAACTTTTTAAAATAATTTCTATGCAGTTCAAACAGAGCTTATAATTAGCACCTAACACACAAATCACACATGTATAACATGTGTTTTCTGAGAGTTGTGGTAAGAGCTCAAGAGAGCGGGGCCTTGATTAGTTGAGTGTCAATGGAGTGCGCTGAAGGGCTTCTCAGAACAGTCTACCTACTTGAACAGCTCGAGCTGATTACAATAATCAAATAAAAATCTGAAATAAATAATTGCTCTGTTCGCCGGCAAGTGAAGAGTGCTCTGCACGACTGGAGAGGGAGTGATCACGAAATGGCATCTTAGTTTTTGCACTGACTGATGAAAACTATAGCAATATTCATTAGTGATGACTGAAAATGCTATATTATTATTTATTTTTTTACTTCTTGTGTTGTTTGTTTTGAAGAAGAACCCAAGATAATGTGTTCTCAAAGGTTGTCCATTCAAAAATCTCTCAGTTATTTATAAATGAATCACTTTTGTCTCAGATGTTTCTACTAAAATTCCTTCTAAAATCTGTAACAAAAATGAGAATTTAAACTTACATATCTTATAACTAAACCATTAAAGGTAAGTTGCGGAAGTATTTGAAAATATGCATGTATGAGTTCATTTTGGGATATTTCAGTTTGCACACTTGGTATCTCAATTTATATTAGGGACGCACGATATATTGGCCACCATATCGGGATATCGGTCGATATATGTTCATTTTTAATGTTATTGTTATCGGCCCGATAAGAAAATTTGGCCGATATATTAAAGCCTAAATAATGGATTAGTTCCTTCAGCTGAGACACTTCAGACGTTTGTTTACTTGAGTCTAAAAAAAGACTGTGAGATGAAGTAAAAAGTTACGATAAGTTGATGCTACTCTCTGTGTGAGTGTGATCCTTACCAAACACAACTGTCATGGAGCGCTCAGCGACGCCTCCTCCTGGTTGCATCAGATCTCTCTCTCCTGCGTACTAGGACTGCATTTCCCATCTTCCTTCCCTGCTCATCATCTCCTGATTATCCCCTCATTATTGCATTAGTATCACCTGTTCCCCATCTGCTCCCCTTTATCTGGACTGTTCTGTTCATTGTCTTTTTGTGAAGTCTTGATTTACCCTCACGCTATCTCTGACCCGTTTTCTCGTGCTTGCTTGTATATTTTGACTTGACCGGCCCTGACCTTTGCCTGTTTAAACCACTATTCTTGGATTGCCCTTATCTGTGAGCTGTTTTTGAGTTTCTCAAAAAGTTTCTGCTGTTCTATGCTGGCTCACCTGTATCAATAAACTACTGCAGATGGATCCAAACGCCTCAGCCTCTTCGTCACAACAACAGTGCTGTCATATAGGCTACATACAATTATAATGAGAACACCATAATTGTGTGCTTGGGACATGGCTTTTAATGGTAATGGACTTTTGTTTTTGCAATCAATTATAAAAAAATTTGGATTTAGACTTATCGGCCAATACTGTATATCGGTTATCGACTTTCAAATATAAAGAATTATCAATTATCTGTATTGTCCAAAATTTTCATATTGGTGCATCCCTAATTTATATAAAGATAAAATAATTTATGAACTCAGTTCATGCAAAGCTAAAAACAAAAAGCTAAATTTTAAAATCAATATGGAAGTTAACTGATAACCAGTGAAGAGAAGCGAGCGCAGGTGTAATGTGTCGGTAATCTGGCTGCCCCCATTTTGTACCATTTGTAAACAATCTACAGCTGATTTAGGCAATCCCAGATAGAGCGAATTAAAGTAGTCCAACCCGGATGTTATAAATGCATGAATAACAATGAGGTCCTTCTTAGAGAGCATCATCTTGATTCTAGCAATAGATCTTAACTGAAAGACACTGCTTTTCACAACAGCACTAATAATCTGCTTATCAAAACACAGTGTGGAATCAAAAATAACACCCAAGACTTTTGACACATGGCTAATGGGCAAAAGAAGATTAATTCAGTTTTATTGTTGTTTAGCTGTAAAAAGTTAATGTCCATGCAGCATTTTATGTCACTCAGACAGTCAAACAAACTAGACACAGAACAGCTATTATTTTTCACAGGAAGATAAAGCCATATCATCGGCATAGAACTAATATGATAAGTTGTGTCTCTCCATGATATGACCTTGAGGAAGCATATATAAAGAAAAAAGAAGAGGACCCAAAATGGAACTCTGAGGAACACCATAAGAAATGAAAGCACAGGATGATAAACCCTTCTCTGCGTTAACAGAAAAAGTTCTCACCTTGAGGTAAGAGGCAAGCCACTCCAGCACAGGCCCCTGAAATCCAGCATGATTGAGTCTTTGTAAAAGGATATCATGATCTACTTATAAATGTCTCTGTATCTTTATAAAGTTTTGTCCATAGTTCTATCGTAATTAAAGTTTTCAGTAGTTCTTTTTCTTGAGATTCTCACAGTCGCAATCTAGTCATCAAGTTAATGAACATGTATTTAATTTTAAGATCACAGCATGCAAAAAAAAAAAATGAACCTCTTCTAGAGATTTACCCAGCAGGAATCACTTGAGAGTCTCTCGTAATTTAAATAGGAAAAAAGCAATAAAATCAGAATGTAATTACTGAAGTGCTCTACATTACAGGTCAATTAACTGCATCATCAAACTGAGAAAAAAAATCTTGACTCTAGAATGTTCTAAAACATTTTAGTTGGAAAATACGACATCTGAAAAAAAAACCATGCTCTGTTTCTTGCCATTGTTTTTTTTATATATTTGACTCAAAACCGTTATAAAAGTATCACTTCTACCACTTTCTCTGTTAACTGTAAAAAAAAATTATTAAAAAAAACATTTAGCTTAAAATGTAAGTGTTACTCAACCTGAAATGTAAAGTAGAATTAAGTGACAACTTTATTTATTTATTTTGATTATTTAACTTGATCATCTCAAATTGAATCCAGGAAAGTTATCCTGACACTATATTTTAAGCTGTGATATCTAATTGCAACAATTTTTTTTTAGTGTGTGACAAGCCACAGTTTCTTCTTTTTATATGTCATTCTTAACATGTTTGTTCAAATATGAAAAACCTTCTAGCATCACAACATTATGCATTAGCAGGTTTATGGCATGTCCTTCCACTCTTCAGCTTGACTTTACATTGTGCTCCTTGTTGTAAATGTGAATCCCGTTTTATCATAAAACACAAAATGTGGTTGTGTGAGATCTACATTTTTTGCTTGGTTAAACACCTGCATATGAAGTGCAGCTCATGCTTACACACGTTGCTCTGCATTTGCATGTTTTTCTGCGCATCGCAGGTTTCACTATAACTGCCATTAATGTCTGAGAGATTGCTGAATTTACCCACATGCTGTTCAACAGCATTCTCTCTATAATTTTATGGATAATTTAAATGACATGCTAATTGTGATCACTACATAATCAGTGTGACATATAGTGTAATTTGATTGGATTACCGAAGGATACAGCATTTTTACTGTATTTATCAGTAAAATGTGCAATCACATTATCCACGTGCAGTTATGACGTACATACGTGTGCGTGCGTGTGTGTGTAGTGTGTGTAGTGTGTACGAGTATGGGAATCACACTGTAAGAAGCTGTGCATTTGTGAGTTCCCTGATCTGGTTGTTAGCACCTGTTAGTGAGTTAGTGTGATAAGCATTTTAGAAGGAAATCAATCAGATGGCGTTACCTCGCATGAATTATGTGGAGAATCCAATTATTTATTTCTGATAATGTTCCTTCAACTTTGATTTTTAAACCAGATGAAAAAAAAACATAATATGAGACGTAAACGTATGTTAACATGTTTACTTCTATGTAAAAAAAAAAAAGTAAAGAGTATAAAAAAATTACCCTTGATCAGATCTTTAATCTTTTTTAATCAATGCTTTGATTTTGATATGTGCTTGTTTGCCCCATTGACTTCCATAGTATGGGGTATTACTGTTAGGTTACCGACATTCTTCAAAATCTTCTTTTGTGTTCAGAAGAAAGAAATTCATTCAGGCTTGGAATAAATGACAGAAATTTCATTTTTCAGTTAACTATCCCTTTAAATAATTGATCATACTTTACCATATAATTTGAGTAGCTCATGTCCAATTCATTTTATTATGCTCAACAGCTTCTAAAACGCTGATCAGCAGTAGCTACTAGTTGTTTGTTGTCTTCTTTGCGACAGATGCCACAGGACTAGTAAATATATAATGGTTCTTTTCAGCAACATGAACATAATATATAGTTGCTTTTATGCATCTACGCTTATTTATTGTTCTGTTTTGAGGTTACACATTCAGTTTAGACACCAACTTTAAGATTCAGACATCAAGATAAGGGTGATGTTTACTGTCCGACAACAGCCTCTGTGTAAATCTGTCCCGTTTCAAACTGATAACGCAGCACAATTTCCAGGGGCAACAGCAAGACTTTACTTCAGTTTCAACTTGAAATGTTCAAAAGTTTTTCAATGTTTTTTTAAGAGATTTTTTCTTTTAGGATCCAATATATTAGATCCAAAAACCGTAAAAACAGTTATATTGTGAAATATTATTATTACATATAAAATATATTTTAAAATATTTATTCCAGTGATGTCAAAGCTGAATTTTGAGCATCATTAGCCTACTCGAGTCTTCAGTGACATGATCTAATACTAATACGCCATACTAATCGTGGATGCGGTCACGTACAAAACAGATCGATGTCCTTATTTACATTTCCGAAAAACGATCACATCAGGGTGGATTAATTTTGTGAAGAGCCACTTTGATGGAGAGCTGAGGAAGACCGCAAACACCCGCCTCTCTAGTGATAATTTTACACGGGATAGTTTTATAAACTTTCGTCGGAGACAACTGGGATTCACTGATGATCCGCTGTTACTGGTGAATGGGGCCGAACCGACTATCTCCCGCCTCGGCCTTCGTCCTCCCGTCGCGCCGACAACTGGCGAGTGCTTCACGCGAGTGGGCGTGGATTCAGTGCAGCCACCGGACACGCCTCCAGCGTTTGAGAGCAGAGAGTACTGCTCAGTTTTTCAAGATTTTGATAGCTTATTTTATGTACTTGCCGGCTTTTTTTTATCATTCAAATTTGGTTGGGTGGCTAGTAACATATTTTTCTGTGGTGTGACAAACTCAGAACACATACTTAATTTTGACTTTACAGGGACTTTAAACTAGTGAACTGACTCGAGGCCCAGAGAGAAGGAAATGAATAGTTGAAATAAAGTCGTTATTTTTGGGGGGGTTTTCACACAAAAAGTGTTCTCGTTAAGATTGAGCCACTGTAGTCACTTGGACTATTTTAACAATGTCTTTAATAACTTTTTGAGGCCGGCAAGTTCAATCCCTCAAGAAGCCTATGGACTAGTATGGAGGAATGATCCAGCTCTCAGATTTCATCAAAAATATCTCAATTCGTGTTCCAAAGATGAACGAAGGTCTTACGGGGTTGGAACAACATGAGGGTGAGTAAATACTGACAGAATTTTCATTTTTGGGTGAACTATCCCTTTAATTCAAATGGGCGAGACATGCAAGTATCAAACTTAGTCTCATTATTTGATACATTAAGTATCCTTAGCCCTTTTAAAGAAGGGCGTGTTAAAACTAAACTGATGGTTTGCTCAAGGCTGTTGATCTGTGAATTTCAAACAATGCTATAACTTCTTGCTTTCCTGTATTCTTCTTCAGCTCTCTTTCCCTTGGTAAACTGTATGCATGTATGTATGTGTATGTTAGTGTAGTTTTAGTGTTCAGTCTAGTTAATAAAATCTTGTTTTATGTCACACGTAAAGTTTTCCGTGTCTCAAGCTCATATACTGGAGTCGCTAATCATAGATCTTGCTCTAGTACTGTAAAGTAAGAAAGACATTTCCCATACCCCGGAAATGTACATTTCTTAGAATTAATAAACAATTAACACTGAGTGCACAGGATAAACAGGTTAATTGATTGTAATATAAATTTACAACATTAATTCTATTCTACAATATAATTCTATTAACTGATCCAAATATTCATAATCAATTATAACGAGTTATGATTATTAATATTTATTTAGAGCTAATTTGCTACATATATGATATATGAAGATATATGATTCAGCTTCATTCACTTGTGGCCATTAAGTCTCTAAAGGTCTGAATGCATACAAGCACTGTTATTCATGTACTCGTCTTCTGTTCCTTCTTATGTTTGAATTAGTTCATTTACATTCTCCCCTTTCCCCCAAAACGTCCCAAAAGAATAAAAAAACTTATGGACATTTGTCTCAGTGAAAGGGGCATAAAGGTCAGTCCTTTCAAGATCAAAATGGAAAGAGTCCATCTGCCAAATAACTTCTCTTTTCCCCAATGATGGATCACAATTTGAATTTGACAGGAGAGAGATAGTGTTCATCCCTCACTTTTGGCCTCTTCCTCTGTTTTTATCTTATCTAAATTTGCTCTCTGCCGTCTACTTTTTATAACTTTTTCAGACATGTATTTCCAGAAATGGAGCTTTTAAATCTTCATTCACATTCTGCTCAATTGAAACTGGGCTTAGTGGGATTTATCCAAGTATAGGAAATGTTACTGAATCAAAATCCTCGGTGGTGATGGAGCAACATTCATGGATCAGATTTTAAGGATGGGTTTGTAGGATATATAGCATTGTAGGGTATGGACCAATCAGACACATACTATTTATTCATTATATACAAAGGTTTATGAAACTCCTCACACAGCCCAAATGAACAAACACAAGTGAAAGAAACAGTGTCATGTTACAGGGCATGATAAGGAGATTTTACGACCTCCGAGGAATGTGGCCACATACTCAAGAGAGAGACTATGAAACAGAAACCCTCTTTAAAACAGACTTTGCTGCGTTAATCATAGACTAACTGATCTATAAATGAACATGCATAAAACTGTGAAAGAAACAGTGTAAATGGTTTACTGTCTCGTGTACTATTAGGTATATATTATGGTATGTATCCTGGTATACAACCAACTAACGATCAATGTAACCTCACCTGTATAATGTCTCCTACCTAAATAATCCTCATTTAATGACTCACACTTTGATGTACATCACCTTCTTCTAGAATGCAGTGTGGATGTGTTATAGCTATTTTAGCATTAATGAAGGTATCATCATATTATGGGACAAAGATCCGTAAATCAACTAAGAGCCACTTTTCCTCTCAGACATGTCCCCTTTCTGATTGGTCGAGTTCAACCCTTAGGGGAGGATCTTCTCCAGGCCTTATTAGAGACAGTCCACATGTGACCTCCCTCTCTTAGTTTTTTCATCCAGCCGCAACACTGTTCTGGTGAGACTGGGGAGCCCCCTCCCCCTCCACGGGGGCCCCAGGGCCCAGCAGGCCTCGATTCCAACCAGATCCGGCCTCATGGAAAAGAGAGAAGACTCTCTCACAAAGAACCAAGGACAATCTCAGGAGTTTTGGAACAAAGACTCCAACCAACAAAGACTCCAACCAACAACGACTCCAACCAACAAAGACTCCAACCAACAACGACTCCAATCACCCATCCTTCCGACTTCCTCACTTCTCCTGGGTGCTCGGCGTGGCCTCAACAGAGTCCCAGGCCTTCACCAAACCAGTCATGCGTTCCTGGAGAAAGAGAACGCTCAACCAACTTCCACTTGACACTGCCGGAACCATCAACGACTCCAATTTTCAACAACTTCAAGAATTGTTCCCATTACAAATGCAAGTATTCAATTCAATGAAATGTGAAAATGAAATTCTGATGGTTCTTCTCATAGACCCTCTTCCGGTTTCCAATTTCATCCTATCACTAACCTATTTATGTATTCATGTGTGTATGTTGTTTAGTTTATTTATATTCATATAAATATCTATATTTAGTTAATAAAACTTGTACATAATATGTATTTGGTTCTGTTTTGTTTGCAATACAAGTCACTTTACGATCACGGTTTTTGCTACTGGCTCAAAGTACTGTACAGGCGAAGAAATAATTATTCTTCGGTGGCCATGGAAGATACCCTTTATTAGAATAAATTAATAATCAAAATAGTTCGTTGGAAGAACTGATTAATTGATTGTAATATTAATTCAGCCACATCAAGTTAATCCAATTAACTGACCCAAATATTTATAATTAATAATAACAAGATATTATTGATTATTAATATTTCCAAAAAGCTGAGTTCCTTACATAATGGTGGAGAATGCAGGCATCGTATTAAACATTGTATGCAAGCAGACAGTAATCAATCATATGTTGTCCCATAAGTTTTATTAACATCTCATACATGCACGTACAAGTTTCTGAGTAAATCAGCAAAACTATAGCTTGAATATGCCTTCCTACGAATGGCAGAAAGTTCACAAATGCTATAATGCATATTTAAATCGTACGATAAGAAACTCCTGATATTAGCGAAGAAAGCCTAATTTCAGATATAAATCGAGCATAAGCGTTCTCTGACGAAGAAATCTCAGATTAGCCGCGCGCATAAATGGTACCAGAACTAATTAACCTGATATGGACGAAGAAATCTCCATTTTCAGCATTTTTGAATGTGATCTGAGCGATGTTCCTCAATCACCGATTAAGGCCTTATTATGCGTTACGTCATTGTATTCATATTAAACCGCTGAAGCGCTCATATGAAACAATCGCGTCGAATTAGTGGTATAAATTCTAGCTTAGCTAACTAGTAATTTGCCATTGTCTGTGAAAGAACGGTGCTGTTTTGATTTGTTAAAAAGAGTCACTCACACGCAACGTCGTGTCTAAGCGAGAGACTCAGTGCAAACTGTCAGCACAGCTCGATCGCTGCTCCGAACGATCTGTGTTGTTGGTTGGCATTGCGTCCGGAACACGAGCAGGCGTTCCTATCTAGTTTTTCTGACAACAGCACCAATCTCACAGACCCTCGTGTAAACAAGCGACGGTTGTAGCCAATAGCTCCCTCAATCCTAACTTACACGCATGACTTACAAGTAAAACCCTCTACCTCGAGTGATAGTTTTAGCACCGCCTAAAAACTTAGACACGTTAGAGCGTAAAGTGTAACCTTAAACCAAAGACTATAGATTTTGCGTGATTTGAACTGAGTTATTTGAACACGAGTAATGAGAGTCAAAGCTCTTCGAGGCTTTGAATCAAAGGAGTCAACTGAGTCACAAATGACTCTTTGTTTGAAGCGCCCTCGCTGGCGACCCCTGCTGGTCAAAACAGTGGAAGTGTAGCGGAAACTCAAATCAACGGAACACCTTTTACAAACCAATCGCAAAGGTTTTATCAAAAGGTGTAATCAGGTAATGGCAATCCGCGAGCTACCTAATATCGTTTAATATGAGGTATCTTTCAAGGCATAATATCTTAGTAAACCGTAGGGCTCGTTTTATGAAAGCTTGACTTGAAAGTCAATCAGACCCTTTATCAAATGCGTCATTAAATGTGTACGAATCTATAAAGTGATACGAGATCACATAGAGACCAGATACACAATGGTTCACGAACCGTTGAAATTTAAAACAATTTCGAAACAGCTATGACGCGTAACGAAGCCCAGTTTAATAAAATCACGTGACCTTAGCAGTGATACACTCCGAATGATTTGAGACGAATGATTCACCCTGGTGTCAGAGCTTCACGAAGCACGTCTCATAAGAGGGTTAAACCACCCTCTTCTCTCTCTCTTTCTCTCTCTCGACCCCTTCCTCTTGGTTTCTCTTTCAGATTGAAACCCAGATACTTTGGGTTTTTATTTGTTTCTTTTATTTTTACTTAAATCTACCCCTATTTTATTTTGTGTATTTACACCTGTTGAGCCTGAATAGTCCTATTCAGTTAAATTGAATTTAATTAAATTGGGAATTTAATTAAATCAATTTGCTTAGTCAAGTTCCCCTCTAGTTACCAGAGCTATGAGAACACACAATTACATTTTTTTATTTTTTTTTATTTTATTTCAATTTAGTTATTTACGTTTGTTTCAGCCTGAATTCTTATATTCAGCTAAAGAAAAAAAGAAGGGCTTAACTAAATTTGAAATTTAATTAAATTACTTGATACGCTTCCCTTTCCTTTTAGTTTTCTTAGAGCTATAAGGACGTTCTAACTTTACCTTTACCTTATTTTAGATCACTAGTCACTATCCTCATCTTCTCTCTCTCTATAGGATTACAATATCTAGCGACTGTTGTTTCCATAGCGAGTTACACAGGTCATTAATATCCTACTTCCTGTCTGTGTTTTACCCATCCTCACTCCTTAGCACCAAGCTAAGTACATGAAGTACGGTTAAACACAAACGCACAGTAGGCCCCAGACAGAACTGGAAACACTTCCCATAGTTTCTTCTTCTTCTTTTGGACCTTGACATGTCTGATGTGTCCCTGGTAGCTTAGTCTAACAGCAGCATAACCCATAAGTGACTCCTGTTTACCTATGTCTCCTAGCTAAACCTAAATAGGTAAAACACTCCTTTCTTCCTCTTCTTTTCTGGTTTCATCCCATTGTTTTTATTTTGGTTTTGCTCTATCTGTTACTCTCGTAGCACAACATGTGAGAAGAACCATCAGCATTTTTGAGTAATAGGTTATGACATGTAAGAGCCCAGTCATCAGTCGATGCTGCTTAAAGCACGTCAACTAAGATACTCAAAACTTTTTTTTTTTTTTGTGTGCTCACCAACACTAAATTTTAGCTGCTCCACATAGCCATTCTCCCACACAGATAGCTCACCACCTCTGTAGAAACTTGCATTTGCCTTTGCCATTTCTCTCTCGTGTTCCCACAAGTGTTCCAGTAGGCCTCAGACACCCAGCCCTGCCACCAGGACCACCTGAAGACCCGGCAGAGCAGTGTCATGGACATCCTTCAGCCTGAAGCAGGCAACGACCTGCCACGGCAGAGGAAGGAACAGTTAGGCAACAATGAAAGGAGACGTCTGACACCCAGCCTGAGCCACCAAGAGCTGACCAGCATTATCTTCTCCTCTGCTATGCTCCCGCAGGCCTCAAACAGGAGGTAAATGAACTAACGCTGCCAGCCACAGGACTCCACAGAGAACGAACCCTGCTCAACGGGAGAAGGCACAGGACAGATGCAAGGACCCTGACAGAGCAGAGCAACTGAAAGAGATCATCAGTTTTCAGGCGGACGACAGCTCTGAGCACCTGCAAACCGACGGGTAAAGAACTGTTTCACTCAAAGAACTTAAAGAAATGGTTGAACTCAAAGAGAGCTAAAGCCATCAATGTGCAGCGGAAGTCCGAACACTGACTTAGCGATGCTGTAACATTATTGACGCACTCCATGTGGTCCAAAGAGAGCTGCACAGTCCAACCTACTGCAAATGGACCACACAAGAAAGATGGACCCTGCTGACCTCCACATTAGCAGCGTAAGCTTCCCCAGCCCTGCACAAAGGGGGGAGGAGCCAAAGCCCTCGGCTTAACACTTCACCAGACAGTGCCCTGAGAGCCCCTGCAGCTGCAGGAGGAAAAGGTAAATCAGACAAACCCTGAAATGGCACATGAAGTGACACTCAACAATCTCAAGTGAAAGGTCAGAAACATCCCTGCCAATCTACGAGACATTGATTTTCACCTGCAGTCTCCAACCGGTATGGCACACCGAGACAGACTCCATCTGATCTGGACACATCCAGCCCAGCTGGGCCCTGCCCAAACACCAAGCAGGACAGACCTAGAAGGCCCTGTGCTACCACCACCAACTCCGAACGAGTTGTCTGTGGAACTTACAACGAACCTGTGACGGAGGAGGACACCAGCTTCAAGAAACTTTTCCTCCAAAACCAGTTAGTCACCATATTTTCACCTGCCCCCACGCAATGCCCACTCAACGATGTGTGACCTGATGCGGAAGGCCTCTAACACAGAAGGCCTCCCCAGAAAGGGTTCCTAAGACCCCATTGATCCTGAACTGCAAAACCAGAAGCCACACAGCATGAACACAATGCAAGACTCTGCTAAAAAGTCCCTGGTCAGCATAGGACATAAAACTTTTAAAGTAGATGAAAATGGGTGCTCAAAGAGCAGCAAGACTCTGCATTAGTAAAAATAGAATTTTACTGATATAAAGAAAATCTTGAATGGACGTGTAAGCCTCACCTGCCAACAGACTATGCACAACTCTTTTGAAACAAACATTTGCTACATGCTGGTTGAATTGGCACTGCTACATTAGTTTCCATGACAATGAAGGGTTACAGGAAACACTAGCTCCAAATAGGGCATACCTTGACGCCATAGTGTAGGAAAACCACCTGAGTTTTAAACTACTGTTAACCTACAGGCGTGCATTTGACCATTGCGGTCCAACTGGAACACAACATGCGATACGCATTTTGATCACTGGTTGCTGGCTTGTCTAAATGCAGATAAAACGATAGCGGGAATTGACATCTCTACTGTAAGTGAAAGAGTCTTAGATTTCCAACTGGTATCAGTAAGTTCAGCATTAAAGCGTAAGTCTGTTTGACAAAGGAATCTCATCTCAGCAGCTTGTAAACTGTACCGATATCTATCCTGCTTTGGTTAAAGAAATCCAAATTGCAGTATTGCTAAACCTGTTTCTGAAAAAGAAAGCTCAGGACAGTGTTATATATACGTAGACCTGGGTGATGCTCCCCTTTCTACAATGTAAAGGCCTTACAAATTATTGTTAGATTGATGTAATTCACCTAAATTTTTAGCTGCATCCACAAGCAGAGAGCTACCTAGCGATCAAAACTGTTCACTCGCTGAAAAGTCAGCATTTATGCATGAGAGGGACGTAACTATATAGGCTTAGACAAGCTTTGACTTACAGCAAATCTATTTCCTTACTTTGTAAACGAATAGAATAAGTTGTGTAAAGTAAAGAGAAGAGTTCCATGAGTAAAATTAGCAAATGCCAAAACACATTAGCATTTTACTGAATGTAACATCAAGTTCTTGAAAGACTTAAAGTATAGGCGCCCCCTTTTAACCCGTTTAAACATGCATAACTCAGTAAAATGTGTAGACATTCTTCAGGTACTGTTGAATTGTTCTGACATGCACTGGTTCCCATGACAACGACTTGTCACAGGAAGTGCTAACTCGTGACGTCATTTTGTAATCAAACCAGCCTAGGTGGCTAAGCTAACTTAACCTAGCGTCCATCCAGCTTAGGCTAAGCTAAGCTAACCTAGCATCCATCCAGCTTAGGCTAAGCTACATAATAACTTCTACAGTTAGCGGTTAGCATCATTTACTTGAAGCCTTAATTACAGCTTTTATGTATACAGCGCAAAGTATTCTAAAATACTTTCTTTAACCCCATTTAGGGTTTCTAATTTTTCTCTTTCCTTACTTTCAATTCTTCTCAGCTGAATTTCACCTTCACTAGTTTAGGCATAGTCCTTGCTGAGCGCTGTAGGCTAAATTTGCAGATGCCCTGGCAATTAAACCCAAGTTTAATTACATGTAAGCTGTGTAGCTAGAGAAGAATTATTATAGTTATGAGAATTTTCATCAGCATATTGACTAAACCTTTGGAGGGACACACACGGTGTGGTCTTAAACACGCAACAGCTGTGACCCACTAGGGAGTGTTGGTCCAGGCAAATCTAAAGGTTAGTCACTAGTGCTATTGATTATTCTCAATTTCAGATCATTACCGCTGTTTTGATCACTTACTTAAGTCCTTTTTATTTTTATTTTACTTCGATAATAATAGCAGTCAGCTATTCACTTGTCTATACTGTCATGTACATGATTTATTTCCATTTCTTCTCTTGTTCAAATGTGGTTCCATTTCCCATAGGGCCCAGAAAGGAACCAGAGACACCTTTATTTGTGATTTTGTTTATTTTCAACAAGTGCACTAATTTTTATGACCCTGCAACACAAGTAACTTCAACGATTACTAGGGCATAACTATAGTCCTGAGGATTGATAATAAGCATAATTTGAATAGGAAAGCTGTCCTTTTTCCTCCTATTCTTCACTTCCTCAAGCCGTAGTGAACCACCAGTTAAGTCCAGAGAAATATTTTAGTCATAAGAACCATCTTAAGTCATTTATTTCATCTCGGCTATGCCCTTTCCAGGAAATACTCTCGGAACCACACAAGTCTTAGCCTCCTAACATTCACAGCTAAGATGATAAGGATACAATACACACTTCATTAGCTAGCTACACATGAAATACCTACCTTTATGCTACATATCTAGCGAACCCATTAAACCGTGGCTCTGAACTTTCTAGGGTCATGCATTAGTCTCTCACCACAGGTGTGCCAAAATGTTGCAGATCCTCTGCTTAACCTGACCTTAACCGGTTAGGAGAACGAAAAGACTGACAAGCCATCGCGAGGAACACTGTTCCACCCATGGCTGCTGACATCCGACGGCACCGGAGCCAACGGAACTGCACCATGAGAGAAGAGGACAAACGACCCATGACCCAAGCCAGAGTTACAGCCACACCGGGGTGATCAAGATTCTCATCTCCTTACCCCACCTTATGGGTATAAAACAGAAGGTAAACAACCTCACATAATAGATCACAGCGTCCCACAAGGAGCGGACCTGTGCCCAAAGCCTTACAGACCAGCTAGACACTGAGGTTCGAACCAGATTCAATGCAGCTGGACTGAGCATGCCCAGGACCAGCACAGAACTGTCACCATGGCAACAACCCAGGTACCAGCCAAGCCCCTTGGAGAAGCCATGGAGGACAGCACCCTCAACCTGCAAACACCACAGGAAGACCACGGCTGTCAACGACAGCATCCTCTTCCATACCCTTCACACAGGTGTCAATCTGAGGCTCCGCAAGGACAGCTGGACGCACCTGCCTCAGAGTTACTGGAGCCGCTGACACACGCAAAATAGCTCCCTGCACAGGACTCACCCGAGGAGTCCTGTAAGATACAAGCTTCCGACTCCTTGCCCACCCCAGCTTAGGCAAGCTTGCGTCGGCACCACCATAAGGACAGAACAACACTTCAATCCTTCAGACCTCTCGTGACTGAGAGGCTAACAACCACCTTCTGACCTCCGGCCACCAGCACCATGTCAGCTTGAAAACCTCTCTATGCTACATAGAGGCCTAACCACTTCCTGCAACCACAAGGAAACACCTGCCCCAAAACTAATGAACTTCAGAATGTCCCAACACCTGCTGCCTTAACACCTGCTGCAGAGACCTGGACTTGACTACTGTCCACATCACCAGCCGTGGAACGACCAACGCTCCAGAAGACACGAGCAACCAGAGGCCACCATGGCCTTCCAGCCTTCTATGACAAGTGTGTGTCCGATCTCTCTGCACTTCCAACTTCGCTCGTGGTTGTCCTTGAGGGGGGACAACAACGATCGAGAGGGGGGATCTGTAGGGTATGGACCAATCAGACACATACTATTTATTCATTATATACAAAGGTTTATGAAACTCCTCACACAGCCCAAATGAACAAACACAAGTGAAAGAAACAGTGTCATGTTACAGGGCATGATAAGGAGATTTTACGACCTCCGAGGAATGTGGCCACATACTCAAGAGAGAGACTATGAAACAGAAACCCTCTTTAAAACAGACTTTGCTGCGTTAATCATAGACTAACTGATCTATAAATCGACATGCATAAAACTGTGAAAGAAACAGTGTAAATGGTTTACTGTCTCGTGTACTATTAGGTATATATTTTGGTATGTATCCTGGTATACAACCAACTAACGATCAATGTAACCTCACCTGTATAATGTCTCCTACCTAAATAATCCTCATTTAATGACTCACACCTTGATGTACATCACCTTCTTCTAGAATGCAGTGTGGATGTGTTATAGCTATTTTA
This sequence comes from Siphateles boraxobius, assembly GCF_051911475.1. Lineage (NCBI taxonomy): Eukaryota > Metazoa > Chordata > Actinopteri > Cypriniformes > Leuciscidae > Siphateles > Siphateles boraxobius. The sequence goes on along the minus strand of NW_027509205.1, from coordinate 17,611,987 downwards.
GCATTAATGAAGGTATAATCATATTATGGGACAAAGATCCGTAAATCAACTAAGAGCCACTTTTCCTCTCAGACATGTCCCCTTTCTGATTGGTCGAGTTCAACCCTTAGGGGAGGATCTTCTCCAGGCCTTATTAGAGACAGTCCACATGTGACCACCCTCTCTTAGTTTTTTCATCCAGCCGCAACACTGTTCTGGTGAGACTGGGGAGCCCTCTCCCCCTCCACGGGGGCCCCAGGGCCCAGCAGGCCTCGATTCCAACCAGATCCGGCCTCATGGAAAAGAGAGAAGACTCTCTCACAAAGAACCAAGGACAATCTCAGGAGTTTTGGAACAAAGACTCCAACCAACAAAGACTCCAACCAACAACGACTCCAACCAACAAAGACTCCAACCAACAACGACTCCAATCACCCATCCTTCCGACTTCCTCACTTCTCCTGGGTGCTCGGCGTGGCCTCAACAGAGTCCCAGGCCTTCACCAAACCAGTCATGCGTTCCTGGAGAAAGAGAACGCTCAACCAACTTCCACTTGACACTGCCGGAACCATCAACGACTCCAATTTTCAACAACTTCAAGAATTGTTCCCATTACAAATGCAAGTATTCAATTCAATGAAATGTGAAAATGAAATTCTGATGGTTCTTCTCATAGACCCTCTTCCGGTTTCCAATTTCATCCTATCACTAACCTATTTATGTATTCATGTGTGTATGTTGTTTAGTTTATTTATATTCATATAAATATCTATATTTAGTTAATAAAACTTGTACATAATATGTATTTGGTTCTGTTTTGTTTGCAATACAAGTCACTTTACGATCACGGTTTTTGCTACTGGCTCAAAGTACTGTACAGGCGAAGAAATAATTATTCTTCGGTGGCCATGGAAGATACCCTTTATTAGAATAAATTAATAATCAAAATAGTTCGTTGGAAGAACTGATTAATTGATTGTAATATTAATTCAGCCACATCAAGTTAATCCAATTAACTGACCCAAATATTTATAATTAATAATAACAAGATATTATTGATTTTTAATATTTCCAAAAAGCTGAGTTCCTTACAGCATGTAGTTAAACATAGACAAATCATAACAATATATTATACAATATTTTATATGTTATTAATAATAATTATAATAATAATAATACATTTTATATTTTTTAATTATTTTTTAAATAGCAATGTTGTTCCAGCAAGAAAAAAGGCCGTGGATACAGTAACATTGTGTTCTCTTTCAAAAAAAAATTTCTGTGACAGACACTTTTCACCTTTATTTAGGTGTAACAAAATATGACATTACAGCTGAGAAGTCAAGAGGTTCATGATATCTATTGCGAATGGATATAGAATATGAGGTAGGAATAGCATAATTTTCCTTTCAGATGACTCACTGATTATTTTCATCATTCAGAAGTCACATTCATCCATGGAAACCTTTGGTGAACTACTTTGGCAGTTTTAATATTAGGATCATAAAATGTAAATTCACTGGCATAATTGAACCCAGATCTCTGTGCTTACTTTTGTTTATATTGTTTATGCCGTATTTGTTTGAATGAATAAATTAATATATTAATTAATTAGTCAATAAATAAATTAATGAAAAAATAATGAAATAAAATGTATGTTACACAATGCTCTATTGACAAAAATGGTAAAAAGAAAATAGAATACAAAAGATTTCAATATGCGAAAAACTGTAAAATCATACAGAGTGCAAGAGCTCACAATTTTCCTTCCACATAGTTTTCTTCACATACTTCGTGTGTAGACGTCTAATTCAATGAAATATGACCTATTGCCATTTCTTACATTTCTGCTGTGGTAACCATGTTTTATAGCAACTGCTTTTGCTTAGATATGAATAATTGCCAGAGAGAACTTTTCCTTTAGATAGACAAAAGTAAATGTTAAGCGTCTCAAGATGGAAAAGGGAAAATGTAAGTTATACAGTACAACCGCATGAGGGTCCAAGATTTCTTTTAAAAAATATAAATTATTTCCCTGTCAGCAAGTCTCGGCAAATTCAAGTTTCTGTACAAAAAACCTTTAGGTTTTCATTCCACTTTCTCTGATCCTGATGTATAGGCCTAGTGTTATTTTGATGTTACTGTGCCTTTAAGACTTCTAATACATTTTCAATGCAGGACACAGGCTAGGTTTGCTTTTCAAAAGTGTTTACCTCCGCCATCCTTCAATACAGGGCCGGCGCCACGGGGGGGCGTGAGGGGGCGACGCCCCCTCAACGGGACTCTCCCGCCCCCTCAGATCACCATATGTAAACGGGATTGTATTGATAAAATATGCTATTTAAAAATCACATTTGCCAATTACATTTTCACATTTTCTTGTTTTTGTGAATATTAAGCTGAATTAATAATATTTTAATTAAGGACAGTCTGTTAGACAAAGTCGAATTTTGATTGGTCGTTTGATTTTGCGTGCTCGCTCACCCTAGCATTACGTTAAATTTCTCATACGGGAAAGATCACACGACGGCTACGGACTGTAGAACGGATATTCCATAATTTCAAGGTTGAATAATGCATATCGGGGGCAATCGGGAGAGTCGGCATAGGCGGAGGGTGAACCAACTCCAGGGTAAGGCTAAGATGTGCGCTTCCCCTGCATTTAAATAGATTTCCTAACCATGCAGTTTTAACCAACTTCGCCTAGCAACAACTTAAGCGTCCCAGTATAAACGCTCCCGTTAACTCACTTGTTATTAGCGCAACTATACGTTTACAAACTGTTAATTTGAGCAAAAAAAAAAACAAGCACTGTATGCCTGGCAGCCAATATAAATAAACATGGCCTTACCTAATGCAGCAAAATCCTGCGTTTAGACATGGCATCATGCGTTGATGATGCCCTCGTTGTTTAGTTTTGTGGTTATGTCACTCTCAATTAGAGCTTAGCTGCTAGATTCTCTACCCGAGCCCGAACTTGACCCGAACCGACGATATTTCCCGTCACTATCCTCGGGCCGGGCCGGGCCTTTGATCTACAGACGTGCACTCCCAACGCAACAGAGTGCGGCGCGGGACTAGATTTGATGGCCGAGCGCGGGCGCGGGCGGTAATGCACATCACTCTGTGTGTGCGGGTTGCGGGAGAATAAAACGATTCGCGAATCACGGGACTCCCTCAAACTAGAAATATTTATGAATAAAACATATAAAAAGTAATACATTTTTATTCTTCTGTTGCAGAAAAGCAACAAGAACAACTATATGTGTGCTTTAACAAGCTTTAAAGTTAATGCTTTAGTAACAAATTTATCAGGAGCATTTATGCTGATGTCTGATGTGTATGATGGCGACAAGTAGTATTTGTATTTTGGAGGTACAGAAAAAAAGTCTATTTGTGGGCAGGAGCGGGATAAAACATTAATGTTGCGGGCGGGGGAAAGTAACTTAGAAAGTAGTTGAGAACGTCAGTAAATTTAGAGGAAATGTTGCTGATTTTTTAAACAAAATAGCTGACGTCTTTGTCTTGCCAAGGCTAATTTCATAGCTAGCAATTTTTATCCCTAAACAGGCTCGGGCTCATAATTACAGTTAATTTGTCGGGCCGGGCCGGGCTCGGACACAATTAACGTGCAAATGAATGAGTATTTAAAGTGATAACAATTTAATAAAAACATTGCAATTTATAAATTATATTGCTTTCATTTATTTAAAAATTGTTTATCGAAAAAAATGCATAAATCCTGCATAAAATGAATTATCACGCGCATGAATTATCTCTGCGCGTGCGCACGCATGCAGTTTACGTCGTTTTCCACAGACCACAGCTGAGCCAGCCCAGTCGCACTTATCATTTGGTTATGGAGTGAAGGAAACTGATCCTAGACCAGCAACGTGGCGCCGGCCCTGGGCATTTCTTTATAAAAGCAACTAGTAGAAGCAGTCAGGCTGCTTTTGAGGGAGAAAATTTCACTCGAATTGTATATTGCTAGTCTCAAGTCCGTGGCCTGGGGAAGGCTAAGCCTTTTTAGCAAAAAGTTTTTTTTTCTCTCTCTCATCAAAACGTCTTATCAATCGTCTATAACAGTCTATATCAAGCAGGGACACGTTTGTGTGCATTTTATTTTGTGATTTCATTGTAACGAATAGAGTCTCCCGCAACAGCGATAGATTGAAACGCGCGTCAGTGTGAAAACTGCGCGAGCCACAAGACAACACTGTATCCGCTTCACTGATCGCAGCGGCAACGAGCACTTTGATCACTTGATTTAAAAAGCAACACATTTCAGCGCTAGAACAACTCTAATTTGACAAACGAACAAAATGAATCCTCTGCTAGTTAACTGGAGATGTTTTATTAATTTGTATTGGTACATCCGTGCCGCGAAGATGTTTTAAAAAGTGGTGGGGAGAAGATCGACCCTGGCAAAAAGTGGTGACGTGCGTTAATGTGAACGCCCCCTCTCGGTATTTCAGACGCCCCCTCATCAGTGCTCGGCTGGCGCCGGCTCTGCTTCAATAACAGCCTATTTACAGAGCCAGAATTATAATAACAGGTTCACAAAACAATCTGTGCTGAAATGTGCAACTCAAATGGTAAAGCTAAGGCTGACATCTGGAATCTTGTTAAACAGGCGATTTAAGATTATAAAATAAAAATATTAAGCTGTGTAATAGAAATTTGAATGTGCAAAGTGCAAACACAGCATATGGGCCATTGTATTGTATACTGTGTATGGAATTTCTCTTTTTTAAAATACTTTCAAATAAAGCCACAACGAAATTATCCGCTGAATGAATCCTGGCAACACTGCAGTAGTAGTAGTGTTCCTGAATGAATCCGTGTTATGAATGATTCGGTTCATTGAATGATTCAGTAGCTCATACATAAAGCCAGTCACGTTTTGTTCATTAATGAATTGGCATTGAAGGGGGTGGATTGGAATCCACTGCTGCTCCAATGTATATGTAATGATTGATAATAATAAAGGCATTAATCAATACTTTTCCTTCTAAATATCAAATGAGTTGAATGACTTCTCTAGAGATTTTACTTTGTTATAAAAGTTACCAGTATGATTACTGAAATGTTATTTTCATGTATTCTTTAATGTCTGTATTTGATATCTGAATGCAGTACTCCAGCTTCCAGAAATGTAATAGGGACTTGTTTTGTGTTTGAGAAAGGTCTTCAACGTGTAAAAAAATTAGGGGTTATTGAAGCCAATAGTTTAAGGGACCATTTCTTTGCTAAAGCCTTACTTTCCAGTTAGACTACAGTTTAGCTATCCTTGAGGGAAATAAAGCATTATCTTGATGTTTTGAGAGGACTCTCCTGTTGAGAGCCTGGCCAAATCCAACCTTGGAAAAGCTGTGTGTTGGTGTGTGTGTTAGTCTTCTTGGTTACAGGTTAAAGAACCACTGGCATTATTGGAGATTGACTGAGTTGTTGTTCTGGACATGCTGGCGCCCAGCAACCCAAATCTGCGAGCTGGAAGGTCATGAAGTGCCTAACTTCAGCTGCATAATCGATGGAGATATGCTTCAGTCTATCTGTATATGTGTGGAAAATTACTGTGTTTATCTATTTCTTAGCCAATGAGAATCATTCATCCTGTAAGCAATGACGTAGCTTAGATCTTGGAAATCGTATAACTGCTGTGATCTTTGTAACTGTAAGAGGGGCGGCCTACGAACTCCTGTGTGAGTCTCGAAGCTGACTTCTGCTGATGAAACTGCAAACTATCTTCAGTAAAACTTTCTTTATTTTTTTACAATTCTGACTCTGGGTCTTCATTCTTCATATCTGGTTCTGGGTCTTTGACTGTATACCCCTTACAATATTTCGAATGAATTGGCCAATTTAATTATTCAAAGATTCACAGAAAAAGACCAGGTTAACACAACTTTTTTTCCCACGACTAGATTTTGTTAGACTTCGAAGATTCAAGGATTTCAGAATGAAATGTTTTTGCAGCTTGTTAACAATAAAGTTGTTTTTGAACTGGCTTGGAAGTTTTTGAGTTATAAAAGTTATACAATACAATGCATTACAATACAATTAACTCTTATCTAAAAAAGTAAATAAAGGATGATTTCTCCTGATATGACCGCTTTTAAGAGGACATGATGTCATCTGCTTTGTTGTTCTACTACTAATAAACCACTCTGCATCAACATCTCCCTAGACTATTCCCCTCTACTCATCTGCATCACAATTAGTTACTTGAGACAACTCCAGATCTGAAAGAACATGAAATGAAACTTGCCATGAAACACCCACAACAGGGACGAGATGCCCGTCCACTCAAGGACGATTCACATGCAGTTTCAGTAGAGATTTAGAAATGATGATGGACAGACAGCGAAACATGTGCTGCCCGCTTCTAGAACTCACATACTGATGCGTCTCTCCCAAATGCAAAGATTATGACAGACAAAGATGAGAATTCACCCCACCAGCATTTTTACACTTCTACTCACAGTAGTTTGCGTGTCTCAGAGGAGGTAATTTGATGGATGGTGCTTCATCCAGAGACCACAATTCCTTGTTCTCAGCAGCTTTCCTAATGTTAAGAAGCCATTGAAAGGGAGAAAACAGCAAAACCCCATATGATATAAAATTAGGAAGAAAAAAAGAGAAAACTAAATTGAAATTGATGGCAAAGTGTTTTTTTTCTATCTATCTATCTATCTATCTATCTATCTATCTATCTATCTATCTATCTATCTATCTATCTATCTATCTATCTATCTATCTATCTATCTATCTATCTCTCTGTCTCATTGTTTTATTTAGGTAAAAAAATTGATGTCCCATGTTTCTATTATTTTATTCTACAAAATGAAATAAAAATTAAAAAAAACTTTTCTATTTTGGTCCCTAGACAATGCTGGGGGTCAAACTCATTTTATGGCCCATTGTATTGCCACAAAAATCATAAATGCAATTACTCGGAGGCATCATTTCTGTCGGCAGCACAAAGTTTTGTTTTGGGAAGAATAAGAGTAAATATGAGCAATAACAATAGTGATGCTTGCCTAAGCAAACAGCTCTAATTAAAGTAAGAAATATGGAAACAAATGCACTACATGCATTAAGTTAGTGGCATTTGGAAATCTGTAATTTCTTTCAGTTCCTTATTCAGGTTTTAATTCAGAGCGAGTCTTGCCGCTTGCCCTGACTGTTGTATGAATTATATATATACCTGTGGTGTCAATAAACACCAAATAGTTGAATTCCTCCTCTGTTACAGCATTACATACAATCCCTCTTCCCTCGGGCTATTCCAACGCCAGCTTATGGTCCACCATATATAGTTTTTGATTATCGGATGAGACATAGGAGTCATTTATCATAAAGGCAGACAAAGCATGTTTGCTCACAGAGGGAAAGCTCAGGGGCGAATGATTCGTTGGTTAGTTTGTACCACAGAAGTCAATGACTCCGCTATCTGGCTCTGCTGTCCTTGCATCTCATAGCTTTAATTAGACAGTTTTTTAAGTTTCCTTGGCAACCGGAGAAATCTCCAGAATATGTTCAAGGATTTACTATCCCAGCTAGATGAAATACTTTAAAATGTACTACAGGGGAATATTAGCAAATAATTAGAACACATAAAATATTTGTCAATAATAATAAACATTTCTGTAATAAAGGTCAAAGTCTTTGCAAAATCATATTTAAAGCTAGGGTAGGCAATTTCGGAGAAACTAGCAATAGAGTGGTGCTGGTATGACGTCACTTTGTTGGCCAACCTGCAATTAGCATCACACTGGTTCCCTCCAAGGTTATCATAGTTTTGCTTTTTTAAATTAGTTTTTATTTTAATATCGTTTTCAAATTTGCTTTCAATTTCAGTTTAGTTTTAGTTAGTTTTATTAATGGTTTTGTTAGTTTTAGTTTAGTTTTTATTTTGCAAACAAATTTCTATTTAGTTTTTATTTTATTTAGTTTCAGTTTTAGTTTTAGTAATTATAGTTTAGCAGAGCAAACAGAACACTTCCAGTGTAGACCAAACCGGGACGCTTAATTTCAGCAAAGTTTAATGTTTGCCCAGATTACAGTTAACTCTTGAGAAGACATCTTAATAATAAAAATAAAATAATGGTTTGAGATTGAACAAAGCACCAAATAAATGGAACTTAAAAGTATACAAGAAAAAAATATGACAAATTCAGACAAACTAATTCATATTAAAGATGAAATCTTGTAAAACGTGCCTAGTTTACTTTTTTTCAGCTGTAAATGTGGCAGAGTGACCACTGGTACATAAATAAAAAAAACCCAGCTCAATTATTCTGACTACAGCCAACACAACCTGCTGTGAAGCCAGTGTGATTAAATAATGAAGTATCTATGCAGTGTGTGAGTGTGTATATGTTTTTCTATCCTGGTGGGGACTTAAACCTGAATACACACAGACTCAAACCTGAATATACACAGACTCATGGGGACTCGTGTCACTGTGGAGACCCACATTGAGGTACACAATACAAAATTAGTTTTTTTGTAAATGTAAAAATGCTGAAAGTTGTGTGATGAGTAGGTTTAGGGGTCAGGTTAGTGTAAGAAGACAGAATAGTTTGTGCAGTATAAAAACCATTACGTCTATGAAGAGTCCCCACATAGATAGTGCACCAGAGTGTGTGTGTGTGTGTCTGTGTGTCTGTGTGTGTGTGTGCGTGCGTGCGTGCGCGCGTGTGTGCGTGTGTGTGTGTGTGTGTGTGTGTGTGTGTGTCCTGGTATTCCATACATTAAATGTCTCCTCGTGGATATTATTAGCAGTAAATGTTTTATAAAAACAAAGATAATAACAGCACCTTTCAGCCTGTCAACCTCCATGCAAACATGACATCTCAAACATAGTAGCCTAGAACATTAAAGGTTCCCTTTCGTTGTCACTCCGAGTTACGTCGGATGACGACGAATGGGGTTTCGCTTAGAAAGCCTATCAACTTCGAGTATTACAAATCGAGCCAATGGCAAAGAAATGCCATGGGTCTGCGGAATTTGCATGACGTAACTCCGCCCCACCTCGTGGGTATAAAAGGAGGACGCCGGCAACAGGCAGATATGTTTTCGCTTCGGAGCCAAGTGTAATTCTTCACTCCTTAAGCTATCTCTGATTGTCAGCTTCTTACGAGACGAGCAACTCTCCAGTGTTGGTGTGACGGCGATCTCCCGGCGAGTGCACACTTCCTGCTTATCTGAGCGTGGTTTGCCAGCGAGTGTGTTCTCCGCGGGCGCTTCAGCACTGGGTTTCTCTCACAAAAAGAGCTTGCACGCGGCACGTCTTTTTAAAGATGCCTCGCCCGTGCACTTCTGGTGCGGGCGGCTGGTGTCTGACTCTGATGGGCACGAGCGCTGCTTGGTGTGTTAGGGCTTTAATCACGCTAAAGCAGCGCTCGTGGATGAGCTCGTGGATCATGTTCTTTCTGTGGGAACAAGACCATCGCAACACTTAGATCGAGACTCAATGATCTCGCAAGAGTGAGAGTCCCCTCATCCACACCCCGATCTAGCGCCTCCTCGAGAGGCTCTACTTCGGCTGGTGGCCAGGGTGATCTGAGGGTGACTGTGTGGAACAAAGCGCCGACTATTCGTCCGTGCCCCGCAGCACCTTCTCCAGTGTTGCAACCCGCGAGCGTTCAGGGGATCCCCGCGGGACCGTCCTTTGAGGTCGCACGGGTGTCCTTTGGCGCTCCAGAGGAAGATGCGATGTCAATCGCAGCATCACAAGGCGGGTCTGATTCGTCTGGAAGTGACGACTCGTCACAGCTGCCACCCTCGGGTGTGTATACGGCTGTGGCTCAGTCCGATCCAGAGATGACGGCCATGCTTTCCCGGGCGGCAGCGAGCATTGGTTTGGAGTGGAACCCTCCACCCTGTCCTGAGCGCTCGCGGCTGGACGATTGGTTTTTGGGTGCAGCTGCGGCTTCCCGTCCTCAGCCTGCCCCAATACCTTTCTTCCCGGACGTGCATGATGAAATCTCGAAGTCCTGGAAGACTCCCATGTCTTCCCGCAACCGCTCGTTGATTTCATCCGCCTTTCCTCCTCGATGGGGCAGCCGCCCGTGGGTACACTGGGCTCCCCCCGGTTGAGCGCTCTGTTGCGATGCAGCTGTGTCCTCAGAGTGCTTCTTCTCGCAGCGAGCCTAAGCAGCCATCCAAGGCCTGTAGGTTCTCGTCTACCCTAGTGGCGAAGTCCTACAGAGCGGCGGGACAGGCGGCTGCCTCTTTGCATGCCATGGCCACTCTGCAGGTCTATCAGGCCCAGATGCTAAGGGACATGCACGAGGGTAGGACGGACCCAGGGCTCTTCGATGAGCTGCGCGCCGCCACCGACCTCGCCCTCCGGGCGACGAAGGTGACCGCACGCTCCCTGGGTCTGGTGATGTCCACAGCTGTGGTCCAGGAGAGACACTTATGGCTGAACCTGGCTGACATGCGGGATGCTGAGCGCTCTCGCCTGCTCGACTCCCCCATGTCCCAGGCCGGCCTATTCGGCGGTGCAGTGGAGGACTTCGCCCAACAGTTCTCCACCGCCCAGAAACAGACTGAGGCCATCAAGCACATTCTGCCCCGACGGCCCGCTGCTGCCTCCACCCAGCAGACCGGGCAGATCCCTCAGTCTGTTCCGGCCGAGGGCGCCCTCCTGCGGCTCCCGCCCCTCCCGCCCGGCCCAAGCAGCAGCCTCCACCCAGGCCCGGTCGCGGAGGAAGCCGTAAGAAGGCACCCCAGCCCTCTCCAGCCCCGCCCCCCGCTAAACGCCGGGCCAAGCGGCGCTGAGACGGGCTGCTCAGGGACGTTGAAGGTTACTTCTCAGGAGATGGTAGCAGGACCACTCCTTCCCCCGGTGGAGGGCCGGGGGAGAATCTTTTGTTCTCCACTCCCCGCTGCTCACCCACGGGTGGGCAGTACCCTAATGTGGTTAAAGAAAGAAGTAACATTTCCATCCCTGAGCACACAGAGTTCTCGGACGACACGGTGCGCCGCCCCCGAGCCGTGCACCCCTCGTCCCCCTCTGTCCCAGAGCCGGTTGACAGTGTGCGCCGTCCCCGGACCGTGCCGCTCTCTTCCGCCTCTGTCGCCAGCCCCCTGGCAGAGCAGACCCCCGTGGGACGTTCTTCCTTCCCTGGTCTCCTCTGTCAGGGCGCGGTTAATGACTGTGCCCCCACACCGGGCCGCTATGCCGTCCACGTCCGGGCCAGTCATTCCGCCCTGCTGCACCATCGGTGGGAAGTCTGTGGTCCGTATGACCCCGCTGGTACAGTTCTTGGGAGCCTGGCTAGAGCTTCCCCTCCTGTCCCGCTGGGTCGCACGGACGATCAGGCTCGGCTACGCGCGATTCAGTTCGCGTGGTCTCCTCCCCGCTTCAGGGGAGTCCGCTCCACTTTGGTCGGTGGCAACGCCCCTATCATGAGAGCAGAGATCGCCACCCTGCTGGCGAAGGGTGCGATCGAGACTGTCCGTCCGGCCGAGATGAGGACCGGCTTCTACAGCCCGTACTTCATTGTCCCCAAGAAAACCGGTGGGTTAGGGCCAATCCTGGACCTGCGCGTGCTGAACCGTTCCCTTCACAGGCTGCCGTCAAGATGCTCACTGCCAAATGCATTTTCGAATGTGTGCGGCCCCAGGATTGGTTTGCAGCAATCGACCTGAAGGACGCCTACTTTCATGTCTCCATTCTCCCTCGACACAGACCGTTCCTTCGGTTTGCCTTCGAGGGGCAGGCATACCAGTACGCGGTTCTCCCATTCGGGCTAGCCCTGTCTCCTCGTTTTCACGAAGGTCGTCGAGGCTGCCCTTGTTCCCCTTCGGGAACACGGGGTTCGCATCCTGAACTACATCGACGACTGGCTGATCCTAGCTCACTCTCGAGACCAGGTATGCGAACACAGGGACCTAGTGCTCCAGCACCTAGCTCGTCTGGGCCTTCGGGTCAACTGGGAAAAGAGCAAACTTTGCCCGGTGCAGAGGATCTCTTTTCTCGGTATGGATATCGACTCGGTCGCCATGTCCGCGCAGCTTACGAGCGAGCGCGCGCAGTCACTGCTGACTTGCCTGAGACAGTTCGAGGGCAAGAGTACGGTTCCACTGAAACTCTTTCAGAGGCTCCTGGGGCATATGGCATCTGCAGCCGCGGCAACGCCGCTCGGATTGCTTGATATGAGACCGCTTCAGCTTTGGCTTCGCGAACGAGTCCCGAGGTGGGCATGGCAACACGGCACCTTCCGAGTAACAGTTACTCCGTCCTGCCGTCAGACCTTCACCCCGTGGTTGGACCTCAGTTTTCTACGGGCCGGAGTGCCCCTGGACCGAGCTTCGCGGCACGTCGTTGTAATGACAGATGCCTCCTCCACGGGCTGGGGTGCCATGTGCAATGGACGTGCTGCCGCGGGCTCCTGGACAGGACCCCGCCGCCTCTGGCACGTCAATTGCCTCGAGTTGCTGGCCGTACGTCTTGCTTTGCACCTCTTCCGGGCCGTGCTCAAGAACCAACACGTACTAGTCCGTTCAGACAATACCGCCACTGTAGCGCACATCAACCATCAAGGTGGTCTACGCTCCCGCCGTATGTCGCAACTCGCCCGCCACCTCCTCATATGGATTCAGAAGCATCTGAGGTCGCTTCATGCCATTTATATCCCCGGAGCCCTGAACTGTGCAGCCGACGAGCTCTCACGGCTTCAGCCCCTCCCGGGAGATTGGCGACTCCATCCCCAGTCGGTTCAGCTGATTTGGGACCAGTTCGGGGACGCACAGATAGATCTTTGCCTCTCACGACTCGACCCATTGCGACCTGTATTATTCCCTGACCGAGGGCACGCTCGGCACGGATGCACTGGCGCACAGCTGGCCGCGGGGCCGCAAATATGCGTTTCCCCCAGTGAGCCTTCTTGCGCAGACCCTGCGCAAGGTCAGGGAGGATGAGGAGCAGGTCATTCTGGTCGCGCCGTACTGGCCCGCCCGGACCTGGTTCTCCGAACTAGTACTCCTCGCGACAGCACCTCCTTGGCCGATTCCTCTGAGGAAGGACCTCCTTTCTCAGGGACGGGGCACCCTATGGCACCCTCGTCACGATCTTTGGAACCTCCACGTGTGGCTCCTGGACGGGACGAGGCAGGTTTGAGTACCCTACCACCAGCGGTGGCGGCTACCATCACTTCCGCTAGAGCGTCGTCCACGAGACACGTCTATGCGTTGAAGTGGAACCTCTTCGTCAACTGGTGCTCTTCTCACCGAGAAGACCCCCGGAGATGTTCGATTAGTGTCGTGCCTTCCCTCCTTCAAGATAGGCTGGAGCGAAGGCTGTCTCCCTCCACCCTGAAAGTCTATGTTGCCGCTATTGCCGCACACCATGACCCGGTCGAAGGTAAGTCTGTTGGAAGGCACGACCTGATCATCAGGTTCCTGAGAGGAGCGAGGAGACTGAATCCTCCTCGCCCTCCTCTCGTTCCCTCTTGGGACCTCTCAGTGGTTATAACTGCCCTGCAGAGTGCTCCCTTTGAGCCGTTGCAATCAGTGGAGCTTAAGTTCCTGTCTATGAAGACAGCGCTCCTGGTTGCATTGGCCTCCATCAAGAGGGTGGGGGACCTGCACGCATTCTCCGTTGACGAAGCGTGCCTGGAATTTTGGCCGGCTTACTCTCACGTGATCCTGAGACCCCGGCCTGGATATGTGCCCAAGGTTCCTACCACTCCCTTCCGGGACCAGGTGGTGAACCTGCAAGCGCTGCCCCCGGAGGAGGCAGACCCAGCCTTGGCACTGCTCTGTCCATTACGCGCCCTCCGCGCCTATGTAGACAGGACGCAGTGTTTCAGGACCTCAGACCAGCTCTTTGTCTGTTATGGTGGGAAGCTGAAGGGAAAGGCTCTCTCCAAGCAAAGGTAGTCTCACTGGATAGTGGACGCCATTGCTTTGGCATACCAGCAGCAAGGTTGACCGTGCCCCCTTGGTGTGACTGCCCACTCCACCCGGAGTGTGGCATCCTCTTGGGCTCTAGCGCATGGCGCCTCGCTAACAGACATCTGCAGAGCTGCAGGCTGGGCGACACCTAACACATTCGCCAGATTCAACAATCTCCGAGTGGAGCCAGTGTCCTCTCATGTACTCGCTTCAACCAGCTAGTACTGGACCCGCTCAGGTGTCTTCGCTTGCTCGCCATTCCACTCCACGGACTGGATACGTGCGATATTTCCTCAGGTGAGCTTCCCCGAAAGCCCTGAGTTCCTCCAGCACTCCTGACGTTGGCGCCAGTGTCTATTGCCTGTGCGTCGGCTAGGTGCCTCCCGTGTGCATGGTCCCTCCCCTGAGCGACCCCCACATGTGTATTTCCACTGTAAGCCTCTTGAGCATGTGTCTTTCCCTTGGCAAGCCACCTTGCCACCCCTGGGGTTGAAATATTCCACCTGCGGCTGGACACCCCAGTGTTCTCCATAGGTCTCCTTCGGGTCATATGTGTATTCTCTAAGTCCCCCCCTCTGGGTTGGCAGTAATTGCATATTTCCCCTGAACTTTGGGATATGCTCCCCAGTGTACCTTGGTATTCCTGTGCTAAATAGGAGTCCTTCGTCCGTGCCAGTCTCACGACAGGGATCTCAGATTTACGCAGGGCACTGGAAGACAGCTGAGAAGGTGGCGTGATTAGACTGGTAACCCCATTCGTCGTCATCCGACGTAACTTGGAGTGACAACGAAAGGGAACGTCTCGGTTACGTATGTAACCCTCGTTCCCTGAGTAGGGAACGGAGACGTTACGTCTGCCTGCCACTTTCCGCTGTACCGCGGGGATCGCCTGAGCTCAGTCTTGGCTCCTCAGCGAAGAAACATATCTGCCTGTTGCCGGCGTCCTCCTTTTATACCCACGAGGTGGGGCGGAGTTACGTCATGCAAATTCCGCAGACCCATGGCATTTCTTTGCCATTGGCTCGTTTTGTAATACTCGAAGTTGATAGGCTTTCTAAGCAAAACCCCATTCGTCGTCATCCGACGTAACGTCTCCGTTCCCTACTCAGGGAACGAGGGTTACATATGTAACCGAGACGTTTTTTGTGCTTGACGAACTTGTTTTGCTGTCTCACCCGCGTCTCGCAAATGAAACGGCATTCTAAAAATGCTGCGCTCAAGTTAAAAGAAGTCCAACTTGCCTCTTATTACCTTGTGTTATTTCCCATTCCACTGCAACAGATGCATCCTTTATGAACAGCGCTTAGCACTCGCCATGTGTTCTACGTTATGGTCCTTCATTGAGCGCGTCACAGCAGGACAGCGGTTAATCGCCTCAGAAACTTCACGCGTATGAAGCACAATATCAGCCACAGGTCAGATTTTCCGCCAAAGTAAAGAGCTTAATAACGAAAACTATTATTTATTTTTGCTAATTATTATTTTATTTAAGTTATTTTTTCAGTAACTTTTGTTAGTTTCGTTTAGTTTTAGTTTTTCATTTATTATGAATTTTTAATTTTATTTCAATTTACGAAAATATTTTTTGACCAATAGTTTTAGTCTTAGTTTCAGTTTTCGTTTACGAAAATAACCTTGGTTCCCTCGACAAAAACCCAATAGGATTTTTCCATAGGCTTTTGGATTATCGCAAAAAACAAGCTCTGTGATCCAATCCAATACAATCCATTGTATTTATATAGCACATTTTAAAAAACAAAGGTTTACAAAGTGCTGAACAGGAAATAAAACATAAAAACACATAGAAACACATAAAACAACAAGACTCTCATGCTGGGTTAAAATCCAGGGAATACAAGTGGGTTTTAAGACGGGATTTAAAACATTCAAGGGTCGGGGCCAATTTGACCGGTGGAGGTAGCTCATTCCAGAGTTTAGGGGCTGCTGGTGAAAAAGCATGGTCACCCCTGGTTTTTAACATGGTTTTTGGAGTGACCAACCGAAGTTGCCATGGGGGGGGGGGGGGTCTGAGATGTAGTGAGGTGCCAACAAATTCAGTGACTTAAAAACAAACAATAAGATCTTAAAATGTATTCTAAAATGGAGCGAGAGCCAGTGGAGCGAGGCCAGCACTAGTGAAATGTGTTCATGCTTGCGAGTTCCGGTTAAAAGACGAGCGGCCGAGTTTTGTACAAACTGTAAGCGTGAGAGAGAGGTTTGGATAACGCCAATCTAGATTGCATTACAGTAGTCTAGACGAGTTGAGATAAAAGCATGAATCACATATTCAAAGTGCTAACGAGATAAAACAGGTTTGATTTTAGCTAAAAGCCTCAGGTGATAAAAACTGGATTTAACAACATTATTTATCGGTTTATCAAGTTTAAAACCATTGTCTATTTACACACCCAGATTTGTCACTACGGGTTTCACATATTGTTGCAAGTAGCCCAGGTCAACAGAAAGGATATCACTGGCCCGACTGGGTCCAAACACAATGACCTCAGTTTTATCTTCATTTAGATTTAAAAAGTTAGAAGCCACCAAGGCCTTAATATCTTTTAAACACTCTAGTAAAGGTACGGGAGAGTTTTCACCTCTTTAGAGGGGCAGATATATTTGGGAGTTGTCCTCATAGAAGTGGAGATGCCATGACTTCTAATTATGCTTCCTAGGGGGAGGAGATATAGGTAAAAGAGAAGTGGTCCAAGAATTGAGCCCTGTGCAACACCACAAAGAAGGGGGGCAGTAGATGAACCAAAGTCCCCAAACTTTACTGAAAAACATCTCCCAGACAAATAGGACTTAAACCACTGCAAAGCAGTGTCCCTGATACCAACACAGTGCTCTAGACGCGAGATCTGTGTCAAATGCGGCAGTGAGGTCTAAAAGCACTAGTATGGCAGAATTTCCAGAGTCAGTGGTTAATAAGAGCTCATTAAAAACTATTAAAAGTGCAGTTTCAGTGCTATGAAGTGCTTTAAAACCAGATTGGAAAATCTCAAAAATACCATGCACATCTAAAAAAGACTGCAGCTGTAGAAGTACAGTCTTATCTAAAATTGTTGAGATAAAAGAAAGCTTTGAGATAGTTCTGTAGTTGGATAAAAACCGAGGAATCCAGAATTCTTTTTTTAATCAGGGGTTCCACATCTGCTTCTTTTAAATATGTCAGACTACTATTTATAATTTTTTTGATCAACAAAAAATTATAATACTTGCACATTTTGTCCATCAAGATCATTTTCACAGATGAACACAACTTTTATGAACTAAATGCAGTCGCCAGAAGTAAAAAGCTAAAGGTAGGCTATAAATGAACTACACCACGGTCACGCAACTTCAACCATCACTAAGCTTCCGACAACTCTTTCAGTTTTTATCAAAACACATTTTACCAGAAACAATAGAATAGTTAGAATAGTTCATAAGAGCAAAATTATAAGCATAACAAGGCTGTAAAAGCAAACTTAAGCTTACCTGTTTGGTGTGATGACGTTTAATGTCCTCGACTGCCTCTGTAGTCCCATTTAGCCACTTGTTAGCAATCACCTTTTCCAAGACACGTGGTCAACAGCTTCAAAAAAATCACGAGTGTGGAAATTCTGATGTATTTTATGTTGTAGAATAAAACATGAAAGTGTCTTAAGCTTGTGTTCACCACAGACCCTTTTTCTGCCATTTAACCAAAATCCCATTGACTTCGGGACAATGGAAACGGAAATGCTAAAATACTACAAAGCAATGTCATACTGCTAGCTTTGAAAGCTTAAGATCCCATCCTCCTATCAGAGAGACTCCAAAGCCATGGCTCCTTCAAAACACATGAACATTAGTTGGCCTTGTGAGTAAATGTTCTATATTTGGTGTTTTATCGTAAACTTACAGTAGGACTGCATTGTTTATGGAATGTGCTTAACTGTGGAAAAAAGAGAGCAAATGTCTCTATTAGCTGCAAAGTACCAATCACTGCAGGGTGCACAAAACTACATTTAAAATTACATTAAAAACTTAGCTATTTATTTTACCTTTATTCATTAAAAAGCATTATATCATCATTATTAGGCACACAGCACTCATAATAAATCACAATACAAGTCTAATCTGGCAGCGATAGAAAGAACACTTCATTTTTTATTTTCATTAAACAACACAATATATATTAGCCTTTATTATATATATATACACACTATTTATAATTAAAGTATTCATTGTCTCGTTATTAATTGAAATGCATATGCATTTGTCATTGTCATATGCAGTTATAATAGTCATAACAATTCAAGTCTTATCATAACGGGTAAAACCTGATCCAAAGAAAGAAAACAAATGTATTTTTAACTTTCTTTAGACAATAAACAATATCACTCAATATTACTATGTAATACTATGGTAATACCGTAAATGAGTCTTACCTGTCTCGACATTCCATTCTCTGCCTTCTCTTATAAAATAACCTTTTTATTATAGTAGGCTAAAATCTTTATATTGTTCCCAACAAAAGTATTGTTTAGCATAAACCATGTTGAAGATTAAAGGACAGGAAGTTGATTCATTAAGCTATTTCATCACAAAAGTGGTTTATTCTGTGTAATGAGGCCACCTCTCCATTGACATCTATTCATAAAAACAGCCTCTGCTCTCCTTCCCTGCGTACCGACAAAGCCTGAGCGTTATCATTAGCCGTTACGCTTTTTTTGGATCAAGGTTGCAGTCTTCCCTTTCAGTGGCTTTGGCTCTTACTTGTAACCTGCTTGTAACGCCTGATATCATTTCGCGTTGATAGTGTTGCCATAGATACGCATAGGCTTCATCCGAGTCTGAGGACATGATCTGCTCTGAGTAGAATATTACGGGATGCCATCTCTAATCACGGTATAAGGTATGGGGTGCGTAAACGCAACATAAGCTCGTTTCAATTCAGAAGGAACTGTAAAAGGCGCTGCTGTTTGTTTTTGGCGCTCTGTGACTTTCTGTCCACAACTCTGCATAGCCTCGAGGAACGCGCTGATGACGTGTGATGTGTGCGCGAGCAGGTGCGCGGAGGTGCTGACAGGCAGGTAGGACCGAATGCAATGATTGGATGAAAATTTTTGGTGCTAAGACTTCCACAAAAGATATGTACATTTTTTAATACTTAAAACACTATTACTGTTTGCTATCAGGATGTGAAGAGAGTTTCGACCAGTAGGCCTATAAGTGTTTATGAAAAACCTTTCCCTAACCCTTATCCTAGCTCTACGTTTTAGCAATACTTGTTCACAGACATACTGCCTATCTGAGATTATGCATCACAGACAGTTATATGATAATATAGGCTACATGTTCAATAAATAGATAGGTTTAATACAATAAATTGATATTTATTAATTCATTCATTTATTATAGAATGTATTTCTACATTTTTATCTTGTTTTAAAGAAGTCTAACAAAAAACTAAAATGAACTGTGCAGCCCTATGATGCATTAAAGCATTAAGTAAACACTCTCTATTTTATATTAACACCACAATATCTTCATTCTGAATAAAGATCAACATCAAAACAATATGTATAGTAAAAGAGTAAGCCATGCAGAAACCATTCTCTGAAAACCTGAGCATATCCTCTCTTTAATTGCCTTACAAGTGTTTTATTTTTTCGTGTTTTAAAGCTGTGGGTGGGAATCTCATATGATTTGAATATAGATCAGGCTGTCTTTTGGCTGTCTCCAGACAAGCACATCTAATCTTTCATGATCCAGCAGTGTCTGTTATTATAATTTTTTTGCTATGAAAAAGAAAACTAATTTGAAAATCAGAGGAAGATAATAAAATGCCAAAGAAGTACATCCCCTGAAGACTCCCACATCAGTCTATATGGTTTAGAGGACTCTGGAACAACAGTGAACCGTGAATATATTAGACGAGGGTAAACCCAAGTAATATAAAAACCAATGCAATGGAATCAATCTGCTAAATTTATGATGTACCAAAGTTTGTGAAGTTCATTGCATAGAATCAATCATAGGAGTTTTGATTGCCCTCATTTAAACCAGTGGCTCTCAACTGGTTCAGCTGTGGAACATTTTTAGGAAGTTGTACCAAGCAAATTTATTGGAAAAATGTGTCTCAAACCCAGAGTAGAGTAGCAAACAACAGGTACTGAGTCAGGACAACACGAGACACGGGTCAGTGGAACAAAACAGTGAGTGCAACGGTCAAACACATGTGTATAGTGCGTGTTTACATAGAAAAAGCAATAGAGCAGTGAAATGAAAAATCGTGTCCTGTCATTAGAGCAAAGTCTTTGCAGAAGGGTCAACCGCTTTCACGAACGTCATTCAAAATTAAAGTCTCGCGCATCAGAAAAACATTGTAATTAGCCTAAGTGTTTTGTTGTTGTGATTCTCTGACTACACACTCCGTGACCCACTTAAAATGGTCTTGCTACACACAAAGTTGAGAAACACTGAACTAAAGGATAGGCCTACTTTAAGATTTTGTTTGCTTCATTTCAATGTTGCATGGAGATTGTGATGCCATTATTTGCTGTTAAAATGGTGTTTTATCATTGTAATGTCAGACAAGCTTTTAATATTTTCTATGAAAACTCTATGTTTGGATACAGAAATTAAACAAAATAGACCTACCTAGAGAAAATATATGCAGTATTCTTCGTTTTTTCTTCTTCTTTCAAATCCTTAAATATGCAAATATTTTCCCCACTTTATTATCCCCCTATAACACTCCAAAAAAAGTGTTGGAGCATCCCAAGCCCTGCACCGACCAAGTATTTGTGTTTTAGTGCTTTAAAAAGTGTTTTATTTTTCTTTATTTTTAAAGCCATGGGTTGGAATCTCATATGATTTGAATATAGATCAGGCTGTCTTTTGGCTCCAGACAAGCACATCTAATCTTTCATGATCCAGCATTGTCTATTTTTATTAGTTTTGCTATGAAAAAAAAAACTAATTTGAAAATTAGAGGAATATAATGAAATGCCAAACAATATCTATCTATCTATCTATCTATCTATCTATCTATCTATCTATCTATCTATCTATCTATCTATCTATCTATCTATCTGTCTATCTGTCTATCTGTCTGTGTCCGTCCCTGTTAAGGTCCTCTGTGGTGTTTCATTACAAAGTCACATCACCAACCACTGGCCAGCATGTTTTGTCATTTTCTGGGATTTTAGTCATGAACGGGGATCATTATGACAATGCAAAAAAAAGTTTCCGAGTTTAGTACATTGTTGTCATGCAAACATACCTTTAGACTAAGGAGATTGATAAAATAAGATTATCCAAAATGCAAAAACTAAAATATGTTTTTCTGCAAATGTTTTGTTAATTTTTTAATTATATAGTTTTTGTTTGATTCTATTGCATATTTATTTGAAATAAAATATTGATATCATTTTAACAAGTTTTGTTAATAATGATAACATCATTCCAGTATTCATCAGAATCTAACCAAGGTTAAACAGACATTGTTAGTCTTTTAATTTAAGAATGTCCTGCGTGTTACATCATAAACCTAAGATTGCTTCATTCGACTTCATAAACGAATACAGGACTCCTATTAAATGCTGCTTTGTCAGAGTATCAAAGCGTTCAGCATCGTGACTGACAGTAGTCTGAAAAATAAGAAGCATTTCTGTCCAGAATCAATGTCTTCCATCCAACACCTGAAAGCGGCCCATAAGCCGTTTCTGTTCCATTACAATCATTTTGAACCTCATCTCTTACCTTGATATATTCCAGCAATCCGTTCAAGCTCGAGTGCAACTAGCTACAAACCTATTGTTGTAGGCTAATGATAAAATTCAAGGGTGCCAATCATCCGTGCCAACCTTTATGGAAAAAAATCTCGACTCATATTTATGACAGCTCATCTTTGTTGAGTGGATTGTGTAATATTTTGCGGTTAGACTGCTGTCCTCACTTTTGATGGTCAGCTCGGAGGTCAGAAAGGAAACTTGCAGAGTATTAAATGTCAACAGCGTTCTCCTACAGAGCTCTCGAGGGGTGATTTCTGAGTTCACCAGCTGAATGAACAGAACAGGTGAAACTGCTTCATTCTGATAGTTTCTTTTCTGCATTTCCCCAGGATGTCCAATAAACCGGAGAACAAATTGTTAGTGATTACAGTTATTTTCGGACATATTTTATGCATGCGTTGGAAAAGGTCAAAACTACAGGCTTTCGAACTGACAGTGACAGCATAAGTCGAAGCAGAAATTTCTGGATGTGGTTCATTGTTCGAGCGCATGCCATTGTTTCCTGCATCGAGATGTTCAGTTCCCAAACAAAGGACTCTTACGAACTAATTATTTTTAGTGAGTCCATCACAAAGATTCATAAAGCACTCGCTGGGTTAGCGGTTCGAATCAGATACACTCCGTCGGTGAATCATTCAGAGACATAACTGACTCACTCACTGAAATGCGAGTCATTTCACAGAAATGTTACTTTCGAGATGAACTGGGAAATGTTAAAGGTGCTCTAAGTGATGTTGGGTGACGTGACTTCTTGTTGACGTTCGAAGTATTGTCAAACAAAATGGATGCTAGCTAGACCCTCCCTCCTCCTCATCCACGCACTAACCCCCCAAACCCCACCCCCAAATCCTTCTTGTTGGTTATCGGCTGGAACAGCTTGTTATGTTTCGTGGTGCGGGTTAGCCCAGTTTGTTTTTGTTTCCGTTTGTGGAGCCTGGGGTGTCTGCAGAGACCGCGTTTTTTTACAGTGTGTTCAGGGGACAGGCAGCTAGCGGATAGTGAGGAGATGTTTGCTGTATGTGACAAAAAATGTTTTGGCCTAAAAAACGTGTGACATCGCTTAGAGCACCTTTAATGTGATACTAGGTTCATGAGACTTTAAACTGCAAGACAAGTTGTTCTTATGACAACGTGTTTGTCAAATCATATGTAAGTGTATTGGACGTAGGCCAGTAAGAGCTGTCCGAGTTCGAATCCCGCTCAGAGCAGGTCGAGTAGTAGTTACATTTGGTACCTTGACCCCGATGGGAGAGAGGTTTAGGGGGGTGAGTGTAACGAACGTAGGCCAGTAAGAGCTGTGCACGTAAACCTCAAAAGGCACACAAGCGGCTGCGTTCTTTAGCGTCTTAGCTAACGCGCCCGCCCGCCCGCATCGCACTCCGGAGACCATGGTTCGAATCTCGCTCGGAGGGGTCGAGTAGGACCGGTTACATAAGGTTGACTCAATATTTATTTACTTCTCTCAAACAGCCAGAAACATTCCTACAATCATATTTTTATGTCAAGTAAATTATTCATTTTCACATTCATCCAAGTCTGAGCACTGGGCCAAGAAAGTGCTTAGTTTTGCTTGTCCTGGGACTGGGGATTTATTGTGCTGTATTAGCCAAATGAACTTTCTACTGAATCAACAAAAGTCTCTCTCTTTGAAGGTGCTGATGATAGTTAGAAATAGTTAGATATTTACAGTTTGCTGTGTTTACTCCTGGGCAAGAAGTGTCAGAAATGAACTGTTTTAGTCCAATTCCTCATCGCCTGGATGGAATTGCATTTCTGATTACAAGCCAATTAGAACAATTTGCAGTTTATTTAATATCATATCTTTTATGGACATTTTGATTTGATACTAATTTGCTTAAGTTGCTTTGTGCTCATTATAGTTAAATCAAACATATTTCAAGTGCACTAGATCTGTCTGCTTTGCTTTCTTCCAGGAAGGAGTTGTTAGGCAGAACATCATGGTCACTTCTTTCTATTCAATGATAGTGAATGGCTATGGGCCTTAAAAGTTGAATGACTTATAAATTCCAAGTCTTCTGTAACCAAATGAAGAACCGAATGAAATAGTTAGCCAAAATGTTCAATTAGGCCTCGTTTACACTGTCAGTGAAATGTGACCCGATTCAGATTTTTTGCTCATATGTGACACAGATCGGATGTGTTCTATGACCGTGTAAACTGGAAAATAGTTAATAGAAAATAATTGGCTTGCTCATCCTAAAATTCCGGACCCACATTATGGGATGATTTTAGTATCAAAATGATTAACACGTGCAAGCACTTATCAATGACCTTGATACATGTTGCAGAAATGTTTTATCCATGCCTTTCAACTTGTGTGTGCAAAATTCAAAATTGAATGAATGTGAAGCAATTTGTACAAATAGAGACATTTTTGTGAATACAAATGTTTTCCTTTGTATTAGTGTATCATAATTTGCACATGCAACACAGAAGACGTGCATGTGTGGATCAGGTGACGCGCGTGCATTCATTGACTCGATTCATTGAGTCGATCCTATTTGATTCATTTGGATTTTGAGACTTTCATTTCGCGGGTTTCGCCTTGCACGATCCACACACAGCTGTCTGAGAAAAGCTGCTACCACTAGATGGCAGTATTCTGCTAAAACAGACAACGGCAGCATAATCAAGCGTTCTTCCGCATTTAAGACGCTTAATGAGAGTGATATTGAAGCACCAAATTTAGTACACAATAATATAGGCCTACCCTATTAATAAAGCATACTTTATAGAGGCAAACATTACCTCAGATTATGAACAACACCCATAGAAAACCATTATAAAACGCTTAACGTGCAATCGCGCGTTGCATGTTCAATAAGGTGTATTGGCTACTGAGTTTAAATATCACCGTCTTACTGCATTGACGTTAAGCTTTTTCTTTATAATATGCTCTATGGGATGAAAACTATATAGCCTACAGACAAGAGACTACATGAACGCAACGCACGGCGTTTCAAGTTAATACAATTTTCCTTCCTGTTAAAAAAAAGGTGAAATTTCGCAGTTGCGTTCATATTATATGCTTATTTTTATCTGACTACACATTGTGTACATAGTAGCCTATACAAGCAGGAATTTGAAAATGTCTGTTTTTAAATATTAAAGACGATTTTCGCAGTAGCCTACATTTGTTTTCCCTTGACCCTTAAGCCATAGGCTATAGTCTTACTATAGCACGATGAGTTTTAACAATATGCAACCATTGTATATCGACATGAAATAATAATTGAAAATCAACTGGCGTAGCGGGCCTGTAGCTGCATATTTCTACATGAGAATGCTTTGACGCGCTAACCACAGCTAATGATGCACAAGGGAACGTCTGCCAATTCCACTAACTGCGTTAAAACCACTGATCTATAATGTCATTCTATATAGATCAGTGGTTAAAACGTATAATTTGTTTTAATTCAAATTACTTTTTAAATTTAATAACAGACATTTTCAAATTCCAAAGCTCGTAGAAGGTTTCTGTAAGACTGACTTACAAGTAAAATTTGGACAATACTTCCCTTCATGTAGCCTGTATTCTGCAGAAAAATACTGTAATTCACCAAAAGGGTTTTTTCATGTTCAAAATGGTTGTAGTATGTTCAGTGACTAGACTGGCTTACTACAGGTGAAATTGCCCCAATAACTCCCTTCATGTAGCCTATTTAGTAGCCTAAACAATTATTATTTTATAAAAAAATTACTGTAATTAACCAAACGGGTTTTTGGTGACTTACTACAAGTGAATAATGTAAAATTTCACCTGACTTGTCACTAGGAACGTACTACAACCTTTGGAACATGAATAGAAAAACAATTTACAGTAAATTAAACAATTGTAGGCTACTGTTCAATCGAGATATTGGCTGGACATAGTACAGTAACAGTAGGCTAAGTCAGTCTGCCCACTAGACTTCCAAGGTTATAATATAACCTTGGAAATATGTTCATTTGAATGAATGACTGGACGTTTATATTTTTTTGACTGTGAGTGGAGTTTGCAGATGGTCCCTTTATAAAATGAGGCGAATATCAAACCTAAAACTTACTTCACTGCACTCTCGGACCGGTTGCTCTCCCATTCACATGCAAAGTTAAACGCAACTGCAGAATTTTTATTTCATATTAAGCTTTTTCTTTTTAACAGGCTCGGGAAGGAAATGTTATTAACTTGAAACGCCGTACATTGCGTTCATGTAGTCTCTTGTCTGTAGGCTATATAGTTTTCCTCCCATAGAGCATATTATAAAGAAAAAGCTTAACGTCAATGCAGTAAGACGGTGATATTTAAACTCAGTAGCCAATACACCTTATTGAACATGCAACGCGCGATTGCACGTTAAGCGTTTTATAATGGTTTTCTATGGGTGTTGTTCATAATCTGACGTAATGTTTGCCTCTATAAAGTATGCTTTATTAATAGGGTAGGCCTATATTATTGTGTACTAAATTTGGTGCTTCAATATCACTCTCATTAAGCGTCTTAAATGCGGAAGAACGCTTGATTATGCTGCCGTTGTCTGTTTTAGCAGAATACTGCCATCTAGTGGTAGCAGCTTTTCTCAGACAGCTGTGTGTGGATCGTGCAAGGCGAAACCCGCGAAATGAAAGTCTCAAAATCCAAATGAATCAAATAGGATCGACTCAATGAATCGAGTCAATGAATGCACGCGCGTCACCTGATCCACACATGCACGTCTTCTGTGTTGCATGTGCAAATTATGATACACTAATACAAAGGAAAACTACTCGGTTACTCACGTAACCTCAGTTCCCTGAGTTAGGGAACGAGTATTGCGTAGCTATACGCAGTGGGGGAAACTCCTTTTCCTCGATTTACTGAAGCCTTTATGTAAAGCGCATTTGCAGCTGCACAGCTAGAACATGAGCGTCTG
The DNA here is from genome assembly GCF_051911475.1 of Siphateles boraxobius. NCBI lineage: Eukaryota > Metazoa > Chordata > Actinopteri > Cypriniformes > Leuciscidae > Siphateles > Siphateles boraxobius. The sequence goes on along the minus strand of NW_027509205.1, from coordinate 17,585,418 downwards.
GCTCGCTCATAGGCTGCGCTGCGGCAACTGCACATCCAATGGCGCAGGCGCCTCTGACGTGCAACCAATGAGATCACTCTGCGTCATACACGTCAGAGCCCGCCAAGGGGGCGTGACCTCAGTCTATAATAGTCCCCGAATTCGCCATTATAGCAGGTTTAACGACTGAAGCGACAACTTGCCATGTTACTATAGTGCGGCTGGCTACGCAATACTCGTTCCCTAACTCAGGGAACTGAGGTTACGTGAGTAACCGAGTAGTTCCCTTTCGAACTGTCACTTCGTATTGCGTAGCTATACGCAGTGGGGACGCCATGCAAAACGCCGCACTGAGTAACTGGCTGCCACTGCAACTCAGGCCCCTGAGCATACAGAACAAGCCATAACCGCATAATTATGTATAAATAGACCAGACACCGTCAGGTCTAAAATAGTACACATCAGTTAGAAATAACCCAACATACTACACCAATGAACCCAGACACTGTCGGGGTTATTGGTATATGAACATATAACCAGTCAAGTGGGTTTATATATGAAATTATAACCGGCCAAAGCAGGTTTTATATATGTATGGAATATAACCGGCAAAAGCGGGTTTTATATATGTCATATAACCGGCCAAAGCGGGTTTTATATATATGTAAATATAACCGGCAACAGCGGGTTTATGCATGAATACAACCAGCCAGCAGCGGGTTTTATATATATATGTGAATTTGATAGTGCACAGTAATATATGACAAGACCAGCCACCGACGGGTCTTAATCATACCGAAAGCACCTTCGCCTGCAGGCAAGGCACTTCCCTATTATAGAAACTCATAAATGTGGAAGGCGAGGACCAGCCGGCCGCATCACAAATATCACTAATGGGAATGCCAGATGACCAAGCCCATGACGAGACATACCTCTGGTCGTATGGGCCTTGATACCTATAGGGCAAACTTGACCCGCAGCGGAATAAGCCATAGAAATAGCATCCACTATCCATCTAGACAGTCTTTGCTTAGTGACTGGATCCCCCTTGGATCTACCACCAAAGCAGACAAAAAGCTGTTCTGATTGTCTAAAAGACGCAGAAAGCTCCCGATAGATTCTCAGCGCTCAGACAGGGCAGAGAAGATTAACCTCTCCATCCTCTGCAGAAGGAGGGAGGGCTGATAATGTCACCACCTGTGCTCTGAACAGTGTTGAGAGCACTTTAGGAACGTAACCATGTCTGGGCTTGAGGATGACTCTGGAGTCATCTGGACCCAACTCCAAACATGCAGGGCTCACAGAGAGCGCCTGCAGATCTCCCACTCGTTTGATAGATGCCAACGCCATAAGGAGAGCGGTCTTCAGCGAGAGGGTTTTTAGATCAACCGATTGGAGCGGTTCGAAAGGCGGACCTTTCAGAGCCCCCAGGACCGTGGAGAGGTCCAGAGGCGGCACAGACGGAGGCCTGGAGGGGTTCATTCTCCTCGCACCTTTCAGGAATCTTACGACCAGGTCGTTTCTTCCCAGTGACTGGCCAGCCGTCAGAACATGATGTGCTGCTATGGCTGCCACATACACTTTGAGCGTGGACGGGGAGCAACCCGCGTCCAGCAGCTCCTGTAAGAATGAGCGAACCACTGATATCACACATGACTCTGGGTCAGCCTGATTTTTCGAGCACCAGCTGGAAAAACCTGACCATTTTGAAGCATACAGGCGCCGAGTCGACGGGGCCCTGGCTTCAGATATAGTGCCTAAAACCTTCTCAGGAAGGTCCTTGGGTACCCGTTGAGGGGCCAAACATGAAGGGCCCATAAATCGGGTCTCGGATGCCACAATGTCCCGTTCACCTGTGTGAGGAGGTCTTTCCTCAGTGGGACAGGCCATGGGATTGTGTCCGATAACTGAACTAGTTCCGGGAACCACGATCTGGTTTTCCAGAGAGGGGCCACCAGAAGGACTGGGCACCCGCTCTCTCTGACCCGTTTGATGACTTGTGGAATCATCGAGACGGGGGGGGGAAAGGCATAAAAGGGACGTTTGGGCCAGACATGGGCCAGCGCGTCCCTGTTCTTCGAGAAGAACAATTTGCAGTGGGTGTTGATTCTCGAGGCGAAAAGGTCGATTTCGGCCTCGCCAAACACCTTCCATATTAGACTGACCGTCTGTGGGTTCAGGGACCACTCGCCGAGGGGAGTGTTGTCCCATGAAAGCATATTCGCGCCCACATTCTGGACGCCCGGGATATGCGCTGCTCTCAGAGAGCTCAGGTTGGTTTGTGCCCATATAGAGGAGGTCTCTCGCCATCGCATGCAGGTTCCCTGACCTGATGCCCCCCTGGCGATTCATGTAGGCCACCACTGACGTATTGTCTGTGCGGACTAAGACGTAGTGACCTCTGAGGTTCGACAGAAATGCCTTCAGGGCCAACCCAACTGCTTTCATCTCCAGACAGTTGATATTTAAGCTCTGCTCCGTGCTCGACCAGAGGCCGGATGCAGGCATGCCCTCGTGCAGCGCTCCCCAACCCAGGTTGGACGCATCTGTAAGAACCACTTTCCTCCTGGAAATTGTTCCCATTGTCACCCCCTCGTGGTGCCAGTTCTGAGCCCGCCAGGGAATCAGGGTTCTTAAACAACCGTGATTCACCATAACGCGCAAGCTGCCTGACTGCCATGCATGAGTTGGCACACAGCGTTTCAGCCAATGCTGCATCGGGCGCATGCGCAGTAATCCCATGCGGAGTACTGGCGATGCTGCTGCCATGAGACCAAGCAGTTTCTGAAATTTCTTCAGTGGCGCGCGCTCGCGCAATCTGAAAGTGCCTGCAAGCGCTCGCACCGAGAGCGCGCGCTCTGTGTGAGTCACGCTGTCATAGCTCTCGAGTCTAAAACTGTGCCCAGAAAGATCATGCTCTGGCTGGGGGTTAGTTTGCTTTTTGAAACATTGATTGTGAAACCCAGGCATTTTAGATGGCCGAGAATCAAATCCCTGTGAGCTAATAGCTCGATTCTCGACTGTGCCCGCACCAGCCAGTCGTCGAGATAATTTAACATGCGCACTCCCTGAAATCTCAGAGGAGAAAGCGCTGCATCCATACACTTCGTGAATGTACGGGGTGCCAACGATAGACCGATCGGCAGAACGGTGTATTGATAAGCCCGGCCCTCGAAGGCGAATCTCAAGAATGGCCTGTGACGAGGATTTATTTGAATGTGAAAGTAAGCATCTTTCAGATCCATTGTGACAAACCAATCCCCCGGGCGCACTTGCGCGAGGATATGTTTGATAGTTAACAATTTGAACGGCCGTCTCATGAGAGCTTTGTTCAAATGTCTCAAATCTAGAATGGGTCTGAGACCGCCGTCTTTTTTCGGAATCAGAAAATAGCGGCTGTAAAAACCCATATTTTTTAGCGCGGGGGGGACTAATTCTATCGCCCCTTTTGCTAATAGATTTTGTACTTCGGTGCGAAGCACGTGACCCACGTTGCTTCTCACCGAAGTCTCGAGAACCGCCTGAAATTCCGGGGGTCTGCGAGCGAATTGGAGCGAGTAACCTCGCTTTATAGTGTTTATGACCCAACTCGACACATCGGGGATGGCTTGCCAGGCTAGAACCCGTGTGGCTAGGGCTTGACACACTGATTGGGGCTGGTCGCCTAACGTAGGGGGACCTGATACCCTTATATTGTGATTTGTGCACACATTGAGTATTGGACTGACTGTACAAGCATTTGCGTGTGGGGAAGTCAGTGTTACAACGGGGGAGGGGCCACCTAGTGAAGGGGGACCGTGAACCCATATATTGTGATTTGTGCACACATTGAATGTTGGACTGACTGCACAAGCATTTGCGTGTGGGGAAGTCAGTGTTACAACAGGGGAGGGACCGCCTAGTGAAGGGGAACCGTGAACCCATGTGTTGTGCTTGTGAAACTGATAGCTAACATTTTGAACGGCCGTCTCATGAGAGCTTTGTTCAAATGTCTCAGATCTAGAGTGGGTCTGAGGCCGCCGTCATTTTTCGGAATTAGAAAATAGCGGCTGTAAAAACCCGTATGTTTTAGCTCAGGGGGGACTAATTCTATCACCCCTTTTGCTAATGAATTCTGTACATCGGTGCGAAGCATGTGACCCACGTTGCTTCTCACCGAAGTCTCGAGAACCGCCTGAAACTTTGGGGGTCTGCGAGCGAATTGGAGCGAGTTGCCTCGCTTTATAGCGTTTATAACTCAACTCGACACATCGGGGATAGCTTGCCAGGCTATAACCCATGTGGCTAGGGCTTGACACACTGATTGGGACGGGCCGCCTAACATAGGGGGACCTGATGCCCTTATATTGTGATTTTTGCACACATTGAGTGTTGGACTGACTGTACAAGCATTTGCGCGTGGGGAAGTCAGTGTTACAACAGGGGAGGGGCCGCCTAGTGAAGGGGGACCGTGAACCCATATATTGTGATTTGTGCACACATTGAATGTTGGACTGACTGCACAAGCATTTGCGTGTGGGGAAGTCAGTGTTAAAACAGGGGAGGGGCCGCCTAGTGAAGGGGGACCGTGAACCCATATATTGTGATTTGTGCACACATTGAATGTTGGACTGACTGCACAAGCATTTGCGTGTGGGGAAGTCAGTGTTACAACAAGGGAGGGGCCGCCTAGTGAAGGGGGACCGTGAACCCATGTGTTGTGCTCGTGTGCTTTATTTGGGTCGCCGTGAAAACGGCGTTTGTTTGCAAAGACGCGCTCACTGCTGCGGGCCTGTTTACAATAATAAAATCCCCAGCCGCCTGAACTGTACAGGGGGCTGTGGGAAGTTTTGCTGGCTTCTTTGAGGGTGGTCCGGCAAGCGCGGGACACGTGCCCTCTCTTTCCTTTGCGTGCTAGGACGGCTTTGGCGGGAAGCGTTCGGCATCAGCCGCAGGGCGGGGCTGAGAGGCCTGTTTCGCGGGCTTTGCTGGTCGGCGCCAGCTAGCACGGTTAGTTCCACTCGAGCTCGAGGTCCGCGACGGCCTGTGTTAGGATCCGAAGCATTTCAGCGTCGGAGTTAGTCCTGCCTCGCTGGGTCCGCCGAAAGAGACGAGGCCCGCCACGTGGTGGTGGGGGGGCGCTGATCTCCCTCGAACGGGACCGGAGATGACTGAGCTGGAGTGAGTGAAGCACGCGGGGACGTGGCCGGCGTGCATTCACAAACGTCCGTGCTCTCTGGATGCCGTTGGCTGCGGCGCTTCTTCTTCCTCGGCTGAAGTAGGGCCGGAGAAGGGAGCGCGGGTGATGCGGCGCCGCCGTCTCGAGAGAGAGCTAACGTTAGCCGAGTTCGCAGCACGGAGATAGGCATGCACGCGCAGGCCGCACATCCGCCGACAGAGAGTGCATTCTCTGCGTGGTAGAGTCCCAGGCATGAAATGCAGCTCGCGTGTTCGTAGGCCTCGCATAACACGAGGCATATGGAACAACGCTGATACAGATATAAACACATAATAAACAGATATTGAAAAGGATATCGCCGGATAGCCACAGGAGAGACGGCGTCAGGAGAAACACGGTTGAGATGTGTAGTCTGCTGAACTGTAGCTCGCTCAGGCTGAAGGCTTGTTCGACGGCGAAGGCTCAATAAATGGTCAGAGACGTGAAGTTTGTCGCTGAAGGAGTAAAATCTGCTATAATGGCGAATTCGGGGACTATTATAGACTGAGGTCACGCCCCCTTGGCGGGCTCTGACGTGTATGACGCAGAGTGATCTCATTGGTTGCACGTCAGAGGCGCCTGCGCCATTGGATGTGCAGTTGCCGCAGCGCAGCCTATGAGCGAGCCAGACGCTCATGTTCTAGCTGTGCAGCTGCAAATGCGCTTTACATAAAGGCTTCAGTAAATCGAGGAAAAGGAGTTTCCCCCACTGCGTATAGCTACGCAATACGAAGTGACCGTTCGAAAGGGAACATTTGTATTCACAAAAATGTCTCTATTTGTACAAATTGCTTCACATTCATTCAATTTTGAATTTTGCACACGCAAGTTGAAAGGCATGGATAAAACATTTCTGCAACATGTATCAAGGTCATTGATAAGTGTGCTTGCACGTGTTAATCATTTTGATACTATATCCCATACCACTTAGCCTCGTTAAAGCCCGCCACAATATGCTTCCACCAGTCCTTAAAACTCTCTCACACACAAAAACTGAAGCATATGCGCAATGATGCAATAATGATGCACAAGCCCCAGCAAATTCCCATCACGCTTAATCATTATGCACAAGTATATTACATTACACTTGTTATACAACTGTATACTTGATTTATCCCACAGCCCCCCTTCAAACACATAGCCTAGTCACACGTTTGTACAATCTGGACACGGCGTCATGTAATTGGCTGTTTCCACAATGCAATCCACACAGCACGAATCTTGTTAATTCCTGACTAACTGCAGCAGCTGTGAATCATTTCTTTCATGACAATAATTACCAAGGACCCTCTCATTTCCTCAGATGCACTGAGCAGGACCGGTGCCCAAAACACTTTAGCAAGGCTTCTGTTTGTATTCAGATGGCACTTTGCCATGATGCCTTTGACAATCAGTGATGTATATTCTGTCAATTATTCTTAGATGCAGTTCACAGAGGACATACTGTAGGCTACAAATGAATTTACGGATTGAGGAAGTGATGCGTGGACAGGACGGGCGGACAAATCAATACCGTGAGTCTTGAAATTCACCCAAAAGCACGACATTATGCAGTTTTTCCTCATTTTCTCAGTTCTTTTCCTCTTTTACTTCTTCTCTTTTCATTCAATCTCCGTAGTTTTTGTATAGCTCTTTTTGACGGTTGCTTTAATAACTCCTGTGTTTAATATTAAATGAGGAGAGGCCAGGAAACAGGGACTTCTCAAGCAGTAAAATCCATCCTACCTGCTAAGGTTTTCGCCGGCTGCTTGTGTTCATCCTCCAAAACAACATATTTATCATTCTTGATCCGTGAGGGGAAAGTGGCCAAATTGACCAATTATTCAGAAACAGAAGTGCAGATTCTGCATAATGTCAGTTGGCGAAATGTGCAGAATTGGCTGTTGCTGGATGAAGGCGTCCGTTTAGCCGTCGTGTTTTTGTTGCTTAGGGGTGATTTAATATTTAGAGTAATTGGACTGGTGCTGTTCACTCTGGTGAGGTTAAAGTGAGAAACTTTTAAATGCACCCAGATTAAAAAAGATATACATACACCCAGTGGTCAGTCGTAGCCTATATCTGAGGTGGTGAACCGAACAACTCACAAAATGCTATTTGATTGTGGAAAGCACTGTTTTTTAGGTCAACTATTTTAAATTATTGTTCTTTTCCCCCAAGCAAATAACCGTGGGCATCCCAGTGCTAAAATCTCAAGTGATATATTCTGCAACTCCAATTTCCTGTGTTGGCAAGAAAAAGTGTTTAGTAAGAAATAAATGTGCTAAAACAAACAATGGAACGGCTTTAAAGTCACACATTGAGGTGGAGGCCTTGTTAAGTCGTTTAAAAAACAAAAACAATACTAAAATAGCATTTAAAAATATAACCAGATTTGGGGATTTTGTACATTTCTGAAGAAAAAGCTGGTGTTGGCATTGTCATGTGACAACTAAAGAAAACTAGGTGAGGACTCAATTGCAAAAGAATAGTGATTTATTTAATAAAAGAAACAAAGTAAAACAAAAACCCACAAGGGGGAAAAACATAATATAAAACAAAACAACAACATCAAAATCAAACATACCGGAGGTCACGGGAAAACAGGAGACGTATACAAAACATTAGACAACGATCCGACAAAGACTGCAAACAAGAGGAGACTTAAGAAGGGAACAAATCAAGAGGGGACAGGTGGAAGAACTCAAACAATAATCAGGTAACGAGGGGGAGGGATCAGACAAGGACAAGAGCACATGGCCCACAATAACAAAACACCCATGTGCAACACAAGACAGGACAGGCATGTGACATTACCCCCTCCCTACGGAGCGGCTACCAGACGCTCCATAAGACCAGGGCAGGGGACAGGAGGGACAGACCAGGGCGGGACGGGAGGGACAGACCAGGGCGGGACGGGAGGGACAGACCAGGGCGGGACGGGAGGGACAGACCAGGGCGGGACGGGAGGGACAGACCAGGGCGGGACGGGAGGGACAGAACGCTTAATCCTGGGAGGCCAGGGCGAAGCACACAGTCCATCGGGCGGCCAGGGCGAAGCAGACAGTCCATCGGGCGGCCAGGGCGAAGCAGACAGTCCATCGGGCGGTCAGGGCGAAGCAGACAGTCCATCGGGCGGCCAGGGCGAAGCAGACAGTCCCTCGGGCGGCCAGGGCGAAAGCAGACAGTCCCTCGGGCGGCCAGGGCGAAGCAGACAGTCCATCGGGCGGCCAGGGCGAAGCAGAGAGTCCTTCGGGCTGCCAGGGCGAAGCAGACGACCCATCGGGCGGCCAGGGCGAAGCAGACGACCCATCGGGCGGCCAGGGCGAAGCAGACGACATATCGGGCGGCCAGGGCGAAGCAGACGACCCATCGGGCGGCCAGGGCGAAGCAGACGACCCATCGGGCGGCCAGGGCGGTGAAGACCCCCCATCGGGCGGCCAGGGCGGTGAAGACCCCCCATCGGGCGGCGAGGGCGGTGAAGACCCCCCATCGGGCGGCCAGGGCGGTGAAGACCCCTCGGGTGGCCACGACGGTGGCTCAGGCTCAGGAACAGCAGACACCGGCTCAGGAACAGCAGACACCGACTCAGGAACAGCAGACACCGGCTCAGGTACAGCAGACACCGGCTCAGGTACAGCAGACACCGGCTCAGGTACAGCAGACACCGGCTCAGGTACAGCAGACACCGGCTCAGGTACAGCAGACACCGGCTCAGGTACAGCAGACACCGGCTCAGGTACAGCAGACACCGGCTCAGGTACAGCAGACACCGGCTCAGGTATCGCAGACACCGGCTCAGGTACCGCAGACACCGGCTCAGGTACCGCAGACACCGGCTCAGGTACCGCAGACACCGGCTCAGGTACCGCAGACACCGGCTCAGGTACCGCAGACACCGGCTCAGGAACAAGTACTGGCTCTGCCTCCGGCTCTGGAACAGCAGACACTGGCTCTGCCTCCGGCTCTGGAACAGCAGACACTGGCTCTGCCTCCGGCTCTGGAACAGCAGACACTGGCTCTGCCTCCGGCTCTGGAACAGCAGACACTGGCTCTGCCTCCGGCTCTGGAACAACAGACACTGGCTCTGCCTCCGGCTCTGGAACAGCAGACACTGGCTCTGCCTCCGGCTCTGGAACAGCAGACACTGGCTCTGCCTCCGGCTCCGGAACGGGCACTGGCTCAGCATCCGGCTCCGGAACGGGCATTGACTCTGCCTCCGGCTCCGGAACGGGCACTGGCTCTTCCTCCGGCTCCGGAACGGGCACTGGCTCTGTCTCCGGCTCCGGAACGGGCATTGGCTCTGTCTCTGGCTACGGAACGGGCATTGGCTCTGCCTCTGGCTCCGGAACAGGCATTGGCTCTGCCTCTGGCTCCGGAACAGGCACTGGCTCTGCCTCCGGCTCTGGAACAGGCACTGGCTCTGCCTCCGGCTCTGGAACAGGCACTGGCTCTGCCTCCGGCTCTGGAACAGGCACTGGCTCTGCCTCCGGCTCTGGAACAGGCACTGGCTCTGCCTCCGGGTCTGGAACAGGCTCTGGCTCTGCCTCCGGCTCTGGAACAGGCACTGGCTCTGCCTCCGGCTCTGGAACAGGCACTGGCTCTGCCTCCGGCTCTGGAACAGGCACTGGCTCTGCCTCCGGCTCTGGAACAGGCACTGGCACTGCCTCCGGCTCTGGAACAGGCACTGGCTCTGCCTCCCGCTCTGGAACAGCAGATACTGGCTCCGGCTCTGGAACAGGAGACACTGGCTCCGGCTCTGGAACAGCAGACACGGGCATGTCCAGGATCCGAGCCAGACGCTCCAGATAGTCCGTAAGTGCCTTGGCGGCCACACAAATGGGCATTTCCGGATCGGTCTCTGACTGGGCAGACTGGACGTGCTCAGTCTCTGACTGGGCAGACTGGACGTGCTCAGTCTCTGACTGGGCAGACAGAGCGTGAACAGCCTCTCGCTGGGCAGACGTGACGTGAACAGTCTCTCGCTGGGCAGACGTGACGTGAACAGTCTCTCGCTGGGCAGACGTGACGTGAACAGTCTCTCGCTGGGCAGACGTGACGTGAACGGCCTCTTGCTGGGCAGACGTGACGTGAACGGTCTCTCGCTGGGCAGACGTGACGTGAACGGTCTCTCGCTGGGCAGACGTGACGTGAACGGTCTCTCGCTGGGCAGACGTGACGTGAACGGTCTCTCGCTGGGCAGACGTGACGTGAACGGTCTCTCGCTGGGCAGACGTGACGTGAACGGTCTCTCGCTGGGCAGACGTGACGTGAACGGTCTCTCGCTGGGCAGACGTGACGTGAACGGTCTCTCGCTGGGCAGACGTGACGTGAACGGTCTCTCGCTGGGCAAACGGAGCGTGAACAGTCCCTGGCATGGCCCCTCTTCTCCGCTGAGTCCTCATTTGGTCGGATCGTTATGTCACGTGACAACTAAAGAAAACTAGGTGAGGACTCAATTGCAAAAGAATAGTGATTTATTTAATAAAAGAAACATAAAGTAAAACAAAAACCCACAAGGGGGAAAAACATAATATAAAACAAAACAACAACTTCAAAATCAAACATACCGGAGGTCACAGGAAAACAGGAGACGTATACAAGACATTAGACAACGATCCGACAAAGACTGCAAACAAGAGGAGACTTAAGAAGGGAACAAATAAAGAGGGGACAGGTGGAAGAACTCAAACAATAATCAGGTAACGAGGGGGAGGGATCAGACAAGGACAAGAGCACATGGCCCACAATAACAAAACACCCATGTGCAACACAAGACAGGACAGGCATGTGACAGGCATATGCAAAAGTTAACTCCAGGATGATAGGAGCTTGTAAGTGGTTGCCAGGGTGTTGCTGTGAAGCTGCTAGGCCTTGTGTTTAGGGTTCGTGTTTTGTTTATAACAATAGAGTGCAACAGAGCCCGCCCATTTTTTAAGTGGCATTGGTTCCAAAAGTATTTTTTACATTCATTTCTCCCATAGGGTTTTTAAAAAACAGTCTCTGTTAAGCATTATAAGCCATTTAAAAATGTTGATTATATATTTATATATAAAAACAATATATTTTATGTTTTTTTTTTGAGAGCATATGGAGACCGACTCAATTACGTCATTTGCAGTGTTTCATGGGAGTGGGCGGAGCTAAAGAGCTCTTTTGGCTCTGTCTTGTCATGACTCTGATTGGTGGAATTTTTTGTACAGCACCATGGGTAATGTAGTTATTCACCATAAATTCCTCCGTTAAACACGATTATTTAAAAATAAGTTGAAATAATGCGGGATGTCAGCTTCAACAGAAGAAAATACTATCGATTAACAACCTCGTAGCTCACCGTAAGCCTGTCTTTAAAGGTGTACAAGTTATCATTAAAAATCTATTTCCCTATGGAGAAATATGTGCTGTAGTAAAGCTGCAAGCACCCATTGGTTAAAAAAAAACTGTGAAAATGTTGATCATAAAATTATTCTTGGCTGCCAATTTTTCTTGATTTACTGGGTTAAAAGTTCAAACCTTCTGTTTTATTAAGCAGCATGCATTTGTGTTTCAGCATACAGATTGTCTAAGAAAGCCTTGAATTACAATAGTTAAACAATAAAAGACAGGCACTGCATGAGGAAAATGCAGGATTTCGGATCGAAAGCAATTAGTCTTGCAGCCTTGAATCAGAGGTCACAAATACATAACACTGTGTGTAAGATACTTCATTCAATCAAATCTCTGTGTTCATGTGCAGAATAACACTGGACCTAACCCTCTGGATTTTGAAATCCAGCTATGAAATGAACAAGGACAAATTTTCATTACGGATGCTTCAATTTAATAGGACAAAAACAGATAATGATTTAAAGGCTTTTTTGATCAAATCAGAGACAATCCAACCATGTGGTCAAACACATTTTGGTGATTCGTAATCAATGACACAGACCGGATGCTTCTCTTCTTTTAATCACCCAAGTCCCTCTTTTCATCTAAAATGTTTTTTACATGATTCCTGCTGGGGTTTTTTCAACCATTTCAGTCTTGTGACACTGCTACTGATGTGTCTCTCTTGTGTGGTGTGGATATTGGTCATAAAAAAGGAAAGAAAATTTTCAGTTATGATGAAAATATAATCACTCATCTTTCTGCTTGTCACTCCAAATCCACCAATGCTAACATGCGAGATCTCCATTGTGTTTTTGACCAGGTACAATCCCAGAGAGAAGTCATATGAGTCAACTCATCTTTGATCCAATCGCCATCCTTTGAGTTTCACTGAAGATGTCCATTATCAAGAAACAAAGTCAAAGTGGGATGCACATAGACACAGATAAAAAATATCTTAAATAATTAAAAAACAGGTGTTTTACACACACACATATGTATATATATGACAAAGATTTGAACATAAATGAGGGCCATGAAAAAACAAGACATGTGTTAAGAGGTTCTGAGGTACTTGCCAGTATTATTTTTCCAAGCATTTCCATTAGTCTAATTCTGAGGTCCATTATCACAAGCTCTGCTAAAAGAATAATGACTCGTTGAAGCATAAAGCATGTATGGCGTACAGTTTGAACTACACATGATACCAGTCGGTCATGTGACATGCCAGGATCAAATTATTCACAATAATTAGGCCAATCTATCGTTTGTGAACTGACATCTCATATCAGCAAATCTATAGTGTAAAATATAGTGAGAATGAAAATGAAATAATTACAAAGGTAATTCAACATTAATGTAAGACTTGGCATAAAGAGTGAAAACAGAGAGGAATATTTTTGTTTTACATGCGGCTCACGGTATTCTATTTGCTGGGTGAGCCATAATGATTGTGCTAAATCTTACAGACGCTGTTTTATGGCCACATGGTTGATTGAACATTCACTTACGAATTTTTAATCCATCAAACATTGAGTTTGTTAAATAAAAAATATTATTAAAGCAAGAATCCATTAGTTGCTAATAAGTGTCAGACCTGTGTCAGAATATGAAAGGCTTTTCGGGGAAACTGATGAAACGCGGCTGAAGGTTTTGAAGTGTGGTGTACTACACATTCAAGAAGACATTTAATCAATGTCAAGTTAGTTATTCTTACAATCTTGCCCTCTAATTAAAATATAATTTTTAATGAGCTGAAATTTTATTGGTTTAAGAAAAAATTTATAATTGGTTTATTGTAGTATTTGTTTGAAACGGCACCGAGCTGTGGTTGAGATCTAAATCAGATCTAAACTAAAACTTGAAGGAATAGTTCACCCACCAATAAAACTTCTGTCATTATTTACTCACCACCACATTTTTGCACTATGCAGTTTATACAATAAAATAAAAAAAATGCTAGACTATTATAGTCTAGATTGAATTCAGTGTGGAATTAGCGTTTTTTTGTTTTTTTTATTTTTGTTTATTATTTACTCCCCCTCATGTCATTCCAAATCTGTATGCTGTGGAGAATTTAATAAAATCTTCTGCTCTTTCTTCACGAAAATTATTACTTGATATGACTGTCAAATGTTAAGACATTTTAACACAAAATTCAATTCAAATGCACATAACCACTCATGCAGCATGATGAGGTCATGTAAAAAAAATATTGCATAGGCTTTATTGTGAACTTTTGTGGAATAAACGGTTACTATTTTTTAATAGTTACTGAAAAAAAGGCATACACAGAAATGTTGTTAATTATTAAATATAGAAATTAAAATTAACTATAAAAAATAATAAATGATATAAATATATATATATATATATATATATATATATATATATATATATATATATATATATATATTCTAATATTACTATATTACTAAAAATAAAATATAAAAATAAAATTGTCAAAATATAAAATAAAGCTAAATAGAAATACTTATTTTTATTTTTTTAAACGAATAAAAAATGACAAAACAAAAGCACACAACAAAATTACTACTACGAAAATTTAAATTAAAACTGTATATATAAAGATAAAAGCTAATTCAAAATATTAATAAATACTATAGCATATAAATAATGCTAAAATAACAAATTTATGTATTCAATAAATTAGTATTTCATTCTGAACATTAATTCACATTCAAAAATGGTTGCACAAGGTGAAGCACATGACTGTTGTCCATGTCATATGTGTTAATTTTGGTGAATTTATATATTTTCTGTCTTTATTGAAGCGTTAAAGATGTGGTTACTATGAATAATTGTTAAATTGCAGCATATGGTTTTGAAACAACATAAGAATGAGTAAATGTTGACCAATATTTTTGTGTGTGAACTGTCCCTTCAAATGTACTCAGTGATGAGATCCACACTCCAACTGTGGTCTTTAAATCACACAAAAATCATCTATCCAGCCTCCAGTGAGTTCCTCCTTAACCTCAAGCACACAGTCTATGTGACTCACAAGTGACAGACAGTCATTCCAAAACTGTATGAATGATGCGGTGACATGATTGTTGTGTTTACATTCTAATGAGTTAGTTGGAGGGTGATACAGCAGTGTGTCTGAGCTCATTGGCACCTTTACACACACCAATCCCTCCACCCCTCGATGACGCTTTGCCATGTGCTGTTAAAACTGTGCTTTAAGACTCCGTGTGAAGTCACTGAACGGATCACAAACATATTCCCTTTAACACCTTTTATGGTGAAAATTTTTTCATTTACTTTTTCTGGATTTCAGGATTGAAATCAGTAAGTACTGTTTTATCTTTCTTTTCCATTCCGACGATCCTGTCGTTTTTACACAGAACACATTAACATCCTCCCGTTACCGCAAACATTACATGGTAAATTAAGAATGAATTGCGGCCTGGTTTACTTGCACGCTGTGTTGTTTAGGCACCTGACTAGTCAGCTTTCATTGGCCATGGCCCAACCAAGAGGCCGCCTGACTGACATGTAAAGCAACCAATCACAGCGTCATGTTTAGGGGCATGAGACCAGCATGCATCTAATAAATGATCAATTCAAGAACATCTTGCAATTTTACAGCAACAATGGTGCTGTGAACTTCACATGCTTTTGAAAATCCAGTGTTTAGTTGATCCTGATAAGCCCTCATTGTCACAGTTGTAAACACGACGGCTTTTCTTCTTCCATGAGGGTGTTTGGCTTCACGATGGCTTTGTTTCCAAGCGGACCGTTAAAGGTGCAGTGTGTGATTTTTAGCGGCATCTAGTGGTGAGGTTACGAATTGCAACCAACAAAAGTTACGCTGGCCGACAGGAAAATATGTCATCGTCTGAGACATCAGAGAGTAGCCATTTCAGCAATGAGGTTTCTTTACAAGTATAAATTAAGAAATTATGTTTACTTAATTATTCAGTAAAACTATATGTTATTGCGAACATTATTGTTACTTGTTCATCATTGTGCCAGTGTTTTATTCGCTGAACTAAGCTTGTTTCCTTGCACGAAGAGCAACATAGTAACGAAACGCGTTTGTCCGTTTAGGGCTACTGTAGAAACATGTCGGCGCATTGCAATGTAAGGGGATCCGTGGTGTATGTAGACAGAAGCTGCTCATTCTAAGGTAATACAAATATAACGGTTCATTAAGTAAGGTCTTTATACACCACTGAAAACTTCTTTTTCAAGGCAGTGACGAAACGCGCTCTGTAGCGCTGTGTGTTCGCTGTCGGCTACGGTGGAAACATGACGA
Organism: Siphateles boraxobius; assembly: GCF_051911475.1. Classification (NCBI taxonomy): domain Eukaryota; kingdom Metazoa; phylum Chordata; class Actinopteri; order Cypriniformes; family Leuciscidae; genus Siphateles; species Siphateles boraxobius. The sequence goes on along the minus strand of NW_027509205.1, from coordinate 17,569,615 downwards.
CACAATATGTCGACCTCCATAGAAGGGGGCGCCCGCGGTTATGGAGATTTAAATGTCTCATTTTAAGGTAATAAAAACATAACAGTTCATTATGCAAGATCTTTATACACCACTGAAAACTTAGTTATGGATCTTATATTGCATTTCTGTCAATAGATCATCAGAAATATTACACAATGCACCTTTAAAGAATGTGAAACCTAGAAATCCTAGAGAATTCAACCAATCAGATGACGACTTCGAAACTCCCAAAATCTTTCCCAGTTGTGTGCCTTATGCATCAGACTTTTAGCCAACGGTCCGTCTGAGACTGAAACTAGAGGTGCGTTTAAGCCATGTCTTAATTACTATAAGGATTCTGAACTGTAAAAAGCCTTCATGTACTTGTACTTGCAGAACTTGTAATTACAACCTGGGCTTGACATTAACATCTGTCAAATACATGTGAATTTCAGCACTCATTTCATTAGCTCCAGATTAATTTTGTTGATGTTGCAGGGCTTGAATTTCAGCATGGAATTGCGCGTATTGTGCATAATAATACATATTCCTGCAGATTTTGTGCTCCGACCCAAAGTGCAGCACATAAAGCAGCCTCTCAGTACTAAATTGAGTTCCCTTTCACTGCTTATTGTGCTTAAACAGTCAAATACACACAAAATAATGTCAAAATGCTGGTCTTGGTGAGTATTCACACAAACCCAGTCAATTGTTTTAAGTGAACGTAAAAAGTTGAGAAAGAAAACGCATGTGTAACAGTATAATGGATCAGGTCTTAAAGTGACAGAAGCCTAATATTAAATATATATATATGGCAGTTTTTCCCATCAATGTGAAAATGCTGATTGGCTAGTAACTTTGGAAAACCACTAGCCACAGTGGCTGGTGAGCAAAAAAGTTAATGTCATTGTCAAGCCCAATTACCGCAAGAGCAATTGTAAGGAAAAAAACACTGCAAGGTCTTGAGGCACATTTTTTTAAAGTTTTATTTTAACTTGAGCGTTGAGTTTTTAGAACGGCATGTCAAAAGACGCAAGTGCAATGGTCAAACATATCTGTCTAGCGCTTATTTACATTGAAAAACGATGGAAAAGTAGCGCAGTGGAATGGAAAAACACGTAGGCTGCATCCATAAATCGCATAATTAGAGTAGGTTCTTATTTTGAACAAGTAATTATACTTCACGACTGCTAAAAAAGTATGTTCTATATAGTATGAATGTAATCCGGACGTAATTCATTCGCCATGTTGTCATTATCATGTGACTTTACCAGCATCAGTCGCTTCACTGCCATTCAAAAATCCTCTCCCATAGCCTCATGGGATAGTAAAGTGCCCATCGTATGTACACTTCAGAATCTCCCCCGAAGTAGTATGTCAATTGGGGTACACTTATGAGTACTGTGAATTCGGACATACTTGTGTTGTTACATACTGCTTTTCACCTATACTATACAGTAGGGAATTATGTGATTTCGGATGCAGCCGTACTGTGTGAACGGTCCCCTCACTCAACGATTGCAATGCTTTAAAATGCAGCAGAAAGTACGGAGCATGTTGAGAAACATGGCCATTATAATGTTCTTCTTATTCTATTTGATCATCATATTATGTATTACTGCTGCCGTGATAGCTAGAAACAACTGGAAACACTTTTAAATAAAGTTTTTTACCACCTGTTTTTCATGGCGATAAATAGCACAGGCTAAAAGCATTGATATTTAGCAAGTCTAATTTACATAAAAATGTCTATTTGCTTGAAAACAATGGTATTTTTAATTTTTTTTTAATGTAATTAAATGTTTTATTTTTATTTTTAAATATGCATGGTGCAGTGCAAGGTTTTTGAAATATTGCTCCCTCAAGTGGCAAGACTGTTTCGTGCCTTTCCTCTCTGACAGGAAATGACCTTATTAACAAATACTAATCAGGATCCCTCATTTCACTAAAAACCACACGCTAAAAACCAATACACATATACGAACGAAACAAACAAACAGTCTGACATGATGTGTTGAATCCTGGATCGCAGCAGAAAGTGATATTGCACTGAAGTAGATGTCTCCAGATTCACAGACACATTTTCCAGTAGTCCGCAGACAACAGCCGAATGAATGTCTGGAATTATGATTCCATTTGGGTGCCTCCAATTAATGCTGAAGGGCTGGTTATACAATGACGATCGGACAGCAAAGGTGGCGGTCTGTTTGTTTGCTTTACAGAGGAAAAACAAGAAAGCCAGAAAAGGTGGAGTACTGCCATCCTCCTACCAGATTCCCCTTCTCCAGTTTCAGATAAACCTTGTCTTCTTTGTTGAGGTGCAGGAGGACTCCATTGGTGGCGGCCTCACGTGTGACGTCTTTGTCACCTGCGAATGCAGAGATGACCGGTTTTCCATTCAGCATTAAATTCACCTGAAACACAGAGAGAAAATCAATACAGAGATCTCAAGTATGCACATTTACAGGACTTATTTCATGAATCTATCTCCTTCTATGATGGTTACATTTATGGGGAAAAAATATTTATTTATTTATTACAATTTCTTATCACGATTTTCATAACACTTGACTTAAAGCCTGCATTTAATATTATTAAGATTTTCATAGTGCCTTCTATAGTAATCCACTATATAAAATTTAATCATCATGGTAAAACTGTTAGCAATTTTAGTGGAAGACTACTACAGTAAAACCTGTAAATTGTAAGTTACCACACAATACAATGAAAAATTTGGTTCAACAAGATAATACATGCAATTTTTTTACAAGAGCTGTAAAAATATAGAGAAAGTATGAATTACCTTATATTTACAATGAACATCTATATAATATTTAACAAGACATATGTTTGTAAAATATTGTTAAAATTATGTTTTATAATTAAGCTTGAAATAACTTATAATTATGGTGAAAATGTACAATATTTTATTTTAAGCAAAAATTTTACAAGCAAAAAGCAAAAATTTACATTTTTTTTTTGTGATAGATAAGATAATTGTTGCTTTTTAGTTACAAAAACAATTTCCATAACATAATACATGTATGTTAACAGATTTCTTTTTAATTATGTTTTTGTAAATAAAAGTGTTATAAGTCTCATTATAATATATGGAAAAGCACTGAAAAAGTACTATTATAATTCCTGCAAGACAAATAAAACCTGGTTATGTTTTAAATGGTTAAAAAGCTGTTAAACTTTAAGTTTATGTTTAACTTTATTTTAAATATACTGACTATCCAAGGTGTATTGTAAGGCATTGTAAAATAAATTGAAAATAAATTTAAAATGCAATATTTATACAGGCTTCAAATGTTACCCAATCTATATATTCTCTAACTCTGTTCATTACGAAATACAAATATGATATAAAAATTAAAGTGATTAAATATATTCTTTCTGTGCTCACTTGTATGGTTTGGCTCTGGTACACTTTAATAACGTGGAAGTTAAAGCTGTAGACTCCTTTCCGGGGACAAAGAAAGACGGATTCCAACGTGAAATAGTTTCCTATGTTGACAAGAACCTGCAAAAGAGTATTTCAGAGGTATCAGACCTGATGCCATTACAATGAAATATCCTATCCACACTATACAATTATTTGTTCTGTGAAATATGTATACTTGCCATGCTAAAACCTCAAAAGAAAGACCTTGAAAAAACGTTAGTGTCAGATTAGAAAAGGCAGCTGGAATGAAATATGAATGCACTCATGCTTAATATTGGACTTTTCAATAATAATTCTCTGAAGCAATGAAACAATACTACAATCCTGCCATCACACCAGATTCTCATTCTTACGGTCGTGCTGACCGTGAATCCATTCTAATGCCGTGATGAGGCACCATGAACTACAGCAAACCGAGGGCAATCAATCATAGGTGGATTTTCACTCGCGCAAGAGACAGAAACTGCATCTGAAGTGACAGACACCATGGAAAGATGTGTTTCCACAGACTTTTTTAATGCACAGTGGCAGCTTGCTACAGTTCCTATTGTGACATAAGTAATGTTACAAAATATTTATATTTCAAATAAATGTTCATTTGAGCTGTCCATTCTGTTATTTATTATTACTTATTGTTTTATGCATCTTTTTTAGAGCTGATAACTCCATTTCATTGATGTGTACTACTGTGTGCATACAATGACAATAAAGATTATTATTCGTATTATTCATCAAAGAATCCTGAAAAAAAATGTCCTAAACAATATTTTTGGGCAGAAACATATACATATATATATATACTCTATCATATACTATATCGTAACATATTATAATGATTTCTGAAGGATCATGTGACACTGAAGACTGGAGTAATGATTCTGAAAATTCAGCTTTGATCACAATAAATTACATTTTAAAATATATTCAAATAGAACAGTTATTTTTAATTGTAATAATATTTTACAATATAACAGTTTTTTTAACTAAAGTGTAAAAGCCCATTCACAACAAGGACGATAACTATAATAAGAAAAATAAAGATATTAATCATTCTAAATATTCCACACCACAACTATAACGGCACAGAGAAACTATATAGTAGGAATCACTTCTTGAATGATTTCTCTAGCTGATTAATAATAAAAACATTGAAAGCCAATCAGAATTCACTCTGCTTTAAAAAGATCAAGCATTTAAAGTGACAGATGACAAAGCTGTAGTGCGTGTTAAGAATAAACAGAATGATCTCGTCTGCTAGTGTGGACACTAATATAGTTGTTGTTGTTGTTGTTGTGAACTGACCTTAAGTCTCCTCAAAAAGCTGCAGAATTTGAGGTATATAATTCATGTACAAATTTTGTGGGAATTAGTGCTGAACTTTAATACTTGGGAAATGGTTTAAATAACTACACCATTATCTACAAAAACATTTTATTTTATTTTACATGATCAAACAATAAAACACCTCTCAGACTCCACCTATAATTCGAGTTGGGGAAGTTACTTTTAAAAGTAATGCGTTACAATATTGGATTACTCCCTATAAAATTAACGAATTGGATTACTAGTTACTCTTTTTGGAAAGTAATGTTGTGTTGCGTTACTTTTTTCACCTGGGCTGGGCTTGTTTGTTTGTTTATGGCAAATGTAAAGACCCTTTCACACCAGAAGTGAAATGAATATCCCTCAGGCTGAAGGAAATGTAAATTCACACCTGTGCTGTTAATAAAGTGAGAATAAATATGCATTATTTATCTTATTTTATTATTGCAGGTCTGCGTAATATATGAGTCTGCATTTCACTGTTTTTATTAATTTTGAGGAATACTGGAAACAATAACCATCATGTTTACACAGCGCACACACTCTTGATTTCTCCCAACATAGTGACAGGAGAGCTGTCAGTCAATAAATGGGAAAACAAAGTATCTTGCGTTACTTATTTACTGAGATAACTCAGAAATTTTGCTGCAAATTTAAAAGTAATGCACTACTTTACTAGTTACTTGAAAAAAAATTTGATTAGATTACGTAACTCTGATTGTGTTACTCCAACACTGCCTGTAATCTTTCTGGACTTGGCAAAAATGTAGGACAACTAAACCTGAATCAAATGCTATCAGGGCCAAACATCCATACAACAGGTTTCCTAGGATTAAAACCCAGTGTTCTCAACACTGATGAAATTTCAGGTCATGTTCGGTTACACTGATTGAAGTGAACATCAAAAAGAAAGTGTATTTATTGTTTTCCCTTCACTTTGTAGACACAAAGATGAGTGGATGGAGTCTGGACATTGACCCCAGCCTGCTCAAAGGTACATTTGTACATTGCACTCTCTCTCTTTTGATCTCGGCTTTATTACAGTCGAAGAAAAACTCAAGCAAAAGGGAGAGTTTCAGCTTTTTTATGATTGACCACAAATATATAAGCTACAATACTGGGGTCCAAAAGTCTGAGAGCACTGGAGTTTTTGTTTCTCCATTTAAACATGGAAATACAAAGAAAGTTTCAGATTTGGAAACCTTTCGAACGAAAGAAAAGTTCTGATCTAAAATGAATAAGTCATAATGTGACACAGATAATGTGTCCCTTTGTACAGAACTTTGTTCTTCCTCTGAAGAACAAGATGCTCTTTGGAAAATCTAAAGTCCTGCTGGAGAACACGGTGCTCAGGTTTGATTCATGTCAGGCAAAGCAAATACTAAGACAATACTCTTAAAAATAAACGTTCCACAGAAGAACCATTTTGTTTCTGCAAAGAACTTTTCAGTAATCAGTTCTTAAAAGAGCAATTTTAATAATCTAAAGAACCTTTTTCCACTTTTGTTCATTGAAAAGGTTCCTGGAATCATCAATGCCAATAAATAATCTTTATTTTTAAAAGTGTAGGTTCATTTTTATTTTTTTAACGTTAGACTAAATTGTTATGCATTAAAAAAAAAAAAGCAAGAAGCATTTTCACTCACGGTCTCAGATCCATGAATTTTTATAGAGCAGCGCAGCAGTGACGCTATAAAATCTTTGCCTATATGAAGGCAAACAAAGGCTTTCCACATAAACTAGCAGTGATATGCACTAGGATTATTCAGCATCCCAAACAGCCAGATCTTTTGTTGGTTTACAAAGCTCTTGGTACATTGACAAGGCCAGAATCTCTCTTGCAGTCTGTGAGCTCCACACAACCTTTCCCCGTGGCGTACCCCGAGCGAGACACGTGCCGGGCCAGAGGATTGGATGGTGTTATGTGTGTCAAGGTCTGGAGCGCAGTGGCTGAGGGCAGCTGGTCAGTCCTGCACTTTTTTACATTATTTTTTAAAGTTTCCTGCAGCCAAAGCAATGAGAGTGGAATAATGGCTCCTCAAGGGCAAAATGTACACAGCTTCCTGTGTATTTCAGCAAAAAGAGACACATTTACCTGGTGAAATCTTTAGGAATTAAAGGAATTGATCATCCTAAAATGCTAATTTATTTGCTCTCCCTCATGTTTTTCCAAACCCATGTGACTTTCCTTCTTGTGTGGAACAGAAAGTGTTTGAATAATGTAGTTGGTCTACATTACAACATGGGTTTTTCTATTACAAATGGGGACTGAGGCTTTCAAGCATCAAAAAGGATGAAGAAGCACCAAGTCATTGTGCACTATATTTAAAGTCTTTTGAAGGCATACAATAGCTTCAGATCTTCAGTAATCTTTTCCATGACAAATGTGAACGGATCATTGAGTCAGTGAGTTGAATTTGGGAATCGGTTCAGTCAGATCAATCACTCTGATCCATGAACTAATCATTCAGATTGGTTTTCTGAACTGGATCAATATTGAAAAAATCTGACAGAATGATTAATTCACAGGTAGGCAGTGTGATTAATAAACTTTTCATACTATAAGTGAATATTGAAGTAAAATTCAATCTGCTCCACACAAAAAGAAATCATATGGCTTCAGATCTTATTCAATGATGTTTTCCATGACCAATCCAACAGATCATCGAATGATCGTTGAATTTGTGAAGCAGTTCAGTCAGATCAATCAGTTTGATCTGTGAACAAATAATTCAGTTTGGTTTTCTGAACTGGATTAATGGATTCATTTAAAAAAAAAAAAAAAATTGAGGTAATCAGTAGTTTGTACTTATTTCATTTCAATTGATCTTAACTTAAAATATCTGATCATTAAAGGTACAATATGCAAGGATTTTTCGCCACCAGGGGTCGCTAACCTCTTACAATAACAAAGGCGGATATTGATGACGTATATTCCACATTAAGCTGAATTATGGATCTTGTCATCAAGCTGATGGATCTTTTATGGATGAGTGAATACATTAATGTTTTAACATGACTGTGGTATGAAGCAGGGCGCGATTGCTAGACGTATACCAGCGCCATATGCAACGCGAGTCCCGCGGATATAAAGGAATAAGGACATTTCATTCTACCGAACTACACGCAAGTGCTGAATTAATACTCACACAGGTCAGTTTATTAGACGAATCAAACTTGAGGTAACGCAGCGCTGTTTCACTTGCTCTAACAGTTACACTATCACACTAAACGGCATTTGAGTGTGTTGAATGTTGTTAGTTAGGTTGTGTGTTGGCTGTATGTGTGTTAGCATACAGATCATATTCCAAAATTTCATCATGTTGAACTAAATAAGATTGATTTACATTGATAACATTTGTTTTATGTACATTTGATCACCTGTCTAAAAGTACATGCAACACTCGCGTCTCTGTCAAGTCGAAGTTAGTCGCGGACGTGGAGCTCTTGGCATCTCGAAAGATCATGTTGATCTTCGTTTTAGTCCTCTTTTTGTCTCGAAGTCTGCTTGCCATGGTCCAAAATGTTTGAACAAAACAACAACAGCGTGAGCGTCCTGCTAGGCATAACGGGCCAGTTGTCACATGTTACTATGTGGTTACTATGGCAGTACGAGGTCAAACCTGGCGGAAACAGAGGGTAACGCGGATATGACGTCATTGACTGGCGACTCCTCACCCCTGCTCACACGCCCCGTTTCCTTGGTTAAAATCGCAATTTTCTCACGATTTACAAATTGTTTGAAACATTTGGGATATTGTAAGTAATCAACTTAACAAAATATATAACATTGGCCTAGTGGTTTTTGGATATTTTACTGCCAAAAATCCTACATATTGTACCTTTAATTCAATCATTAATTTATCTTAAAATTATCATGTAATCTCAACTTAAATATTTTTGACAGTGGAAACTTGGCAAGATTTAACCGTATAAGAGATCAGTTGACTTAACTTTTTTTAAAAAGTGAGGATAACTGTTGCCTTAAAGATATTAAGTAAATAAACTTAATCCATTATTGAAAAAATTACTTTATGTGGAATTGTCAAGTTCACATAACTTATTTTTTTAATTATGCATAAATTTGGCAATGGGTTTCCATGACGGGTTGTGGAATTTAGTTCCCCCCCCATAAACTACTAAATCTCCCACTTAACATTAATCTTGCTCCAAAAACTTTATATAACACTTCATTTTAGCATTTACTCTCCCTTTCAAGTATCATGGCAAAGCATGCTGGGAAATAGAATTCCCAGCCCAGTTTCAGTAAAATTTAAGGTTGCCTAAATTAAGTGAGTTATTAAATAAGTTAATAAAACTCAAAACAATGAAACAATTCAGATTACTTAAAATGTGTCAATTTTGTGAACTCAAAAGGAAAAGAAAGTTCAAACACTTATAAAAGTTAATTTGATTGAACTATTTTGTTAAATTTAAGTTTTCCCCCACTCAAACCAATTAATTATTTTGAGCATTAGGGTTTACAGTAATTGTATGACTTCAGAAGCCTTATAACATAAACGTCATTTTAGACAACTTTTATGGTTCTTATGTATACTTTTGAAGGATTTGTATCTTCAGTCACAATTCATTGTAATTGGAAAAATTATTCTTCTGTTTCACTTTTGTGTCAAGGTTTTGAACAGCAGGGGGGTTAGTAAATGATAAGAAAAAGTTTGTAAGGAAGCCTTCAGAGGGACACGTCTCCAAATGTCCCTCCTTTTTCTTTTGGGAATTGATTTAATCGTGACATACAAACAAGTTGACCTCGTCTCCAGCATAATATTTCATTCATTTCAAGGATATTGGTAATTTTCAGGCACGCACATCATGCAGGCTCTGTGTTTGATCTGACTCTGCATAATGACGTTCGCTCGTTAATTCGACCACGTCTTTGACCAAGAAAGAGAACTGAACAAAATCAGGCAGGGTCGTCCTATGCCAGATCTGTGTGCACCAAAACACACAGTGAATATGAATTTTCATGTTAAAGTTCAATTAAAACAGAATGGGAGTCATTTAAAATACAGATTTGAATTCAACACATGCATGAATGTTTTTTTAGAGTCATAAAGTTAGGCATAACATGACCCCTAGACGGATGCATGTGAAAATGCCATGGCACTACGCACCTCTTTCAACACAAACAACCTAAAAATAAGCAATACAATAAAAATAAATACCTGCCCTTTACAGTCCTGACAGTTTGACTTATTAGTAATGACCTATCATCACAGTGATATTTCATACCTGTGTTTCTGCAATAATGGGAACCCTGGAAACATGCGTTTATGTGCTATCAGTGTCAAGCACACAGTTGCAATGTATTATGAACAATATTAGACACAGTTCTTACAGTAGGGTAGCTGTGAATATCTGATCATATCTGAGGTTACCAAACAAACTCTTACAACTATGTACAGAAAATCTGTCCTGAATTTAGATATCCTCTCAACCAAATGACTTTGAAGTTTGAATGTATTATTTTTCTATAGAGTAAGAACATCTGTTTTCACATTACTTGGTAAAATAAATGTTCATGTTAAATGCAAAATAATAATTCACCTAATGCACAAATTCCAATTATCACAGTCATCTGATTTAGAATAGTAACTAATGATTACAAATTAATTTAATTTCTTTATGCCTCTTGCAATTTGAATATTTCATGACATTATATTCACTTAGATCCTCTAAAGAAAATCACTTTAAATACACTGCCTAGTATTGACTATGGTTTAAATATTACATCAATTTAATTCATTACAAAAGCAGAAACAATGTGTAGTCACAAAAATACTGGGACTGGGGCAAGTTGTCACATGTGTCATTTTAATTCATTACTTACCATATTTGTATGCCAAAACAATGATTTGATATACAGTATCCATTAGGTTGCCTTTCACATTTTTTTCTCTTTCATTATTTTTTTTACTGTTTATTTAGCCAGCGTGACATGTTCCGTTGTGACAACTTACCTAATGTGACATACCTCGAAGGTGGCCCGTGAAAAGGTCAATGTGTGTTAAACTACCTATTTTATTTGTAGTTTAATGTATTAAACTACTGTATACATAAAGTGACTTAAAATAAAGCTACCCTGAGAAATAGGGAGTAAAAAAAATGTATTCCGTGTAACCCAAAACTGTTAGTCAAACCCACGAGCTTTACCTAGTTGGATGGTCTGAAAAGTCAAAGAAAAATACTATTCGTCTCAATATAACATGCATAAAAACATTACTATTAGCCTTACCTGGTCAAAATATATGATTCTCGTTTTATTGCTCATCTCAGAGGGCTCGTGGTTGTTGCTCCTCACCGCAGAGAAAGCCACTTTGGAGTTGGCGGCGCGCACGGAGATGCCGAGCGGCGAGGACGAGCTCTTCCAGTCGGCGGGGTTCGAGTCACAAACCACCAGACATTTGCCCTCCAGGACGATGGGTTCCGTGTCATTTTGAGAAAAAGACAACTCAAACATGACGGCTAGGCAGAACAAAAGAGCCACGCAGTCGACAAACGCCTTATTTAAGGGCTTTATAGACAGCATGATGAACAATCACCAACGTAACCAAAATCCAAACGGCTCTCCCGATCCCGTCACTTCACTTCTGCTCCGTGTTCGTGCTCGTTTACGCCAAACATCCGTCCGGACACCAACTGCTGTTTTACAAATCACCAAATGCGCGTAGGTGGATGCAACAACCTTATGTCTATAGTCATTTTTTGATTGTTATACTTATTTCCCTGTGTGTTATTGATTCTGATAGTTTTCAAACCCAGAAGATCTGTCAGGCGAGTTTTGGAGAGATGCAGGTTCTCCGTGGGTTCCTGGCGACTCCGCGTAAAAATCCACTCAGTGCGCACAGAGATTATTATCCGCAATGCATGGGCAATCGCAACTTCGTGTCCATATTAGTTTTGCGCCATAAACATTGAGACGGATACTACAGCAAACCCTCAGGACCTCCTGAACACATCTGTGGAGGTTCTTCTCTCTCTCTCTCAACCACAAGACACTTCCATGAGCGCGCGCACACTCTTAATGACGCCCGACTATGAACTCACTGTGACGACTGGTGCGTAACGTCAGATGATTTTTCAATATCCAACTGACATCCAGCAAACAGACATGTTTTAAATAGTGTTACATATAGGTAATTAAGTAAAGTTTTTACACGTTTATTATTATATGTTAACTATTATTAACAATATTTATATTCCTATATTGCCAATTTGTATTAAATTAATATGATTAATTTACCCCCCCCCCCCCAAAAGGTTAACTAAAATGTACATTTCTAGAAGAAAATGTGAAGTGGTGCTTGCAGTGACAAAACTCGCCACTCGGTTGCTAGGGTGTGGTACATGATTGCATACGAGCCAACAAACATGTCTGTACGATGTTCTGATGCTGAGATATGGCTTATTCATGTTGTTCAAGTGGTTGCTAGGCGGTTGCTAGGGTGTTTTGGGGGTTGCTAGGGTATTCTGGGTGGTTGCTATGGTATTTTGGGTGGTTACTAGGGCATTGCAAGGGTGTTCTGGGTGGTTGCTTGGCGGTTGCTAGGGTGTTCTGGGTGGTTGCTATGGTGTTGCTAGGTAGTTGCAAGGGTATTCTGGGTGGTTGCTAGGGCATTGCTAGGCGGTTGCTTGGGTATTCTGGATAGTTGCTAGGGTGTTGTTAGGTGCTTGCTAGGGTATTCTGGATGGTTTCTAGGTGGTTGCTAAAATGTTCTGGGGGGTTGCTATGGTGTTGCTAGGGTATTCTGGGTGGTTGCTAGGCAGTTGCTAGGGTGTTCTTGGTGGTTGCTATGGTGTTGCTAGGCAGTTGCTAGGGTGTTTTGGGTGGTTGCTAGGGTGTTCTGGGCAGTTGCTAAGGTATTCTGGGTAGTTGCTATGGTGTTACTAGGTGGTTGGTAGTTGTCACAGATGGTTACTATTGGAGTTCTTAGCATTTTCTTGGCATGGTTTAGCACTTACCTAATCGCTATTAGCATGTTGCTATTCACAGCTAGCATGTGTAGAATGTTGTATTTAGTGCTGTTCTGAATAAGATATTCTACATAAAATATGTAAAAGATGAAAAAAATATAGCTGAATTTATAAAAATGTTCAAATGTTGACATACCCTTGAATCTTCTGCCAAATCTTCAGTTTTCCAGCATTTTGCAAACTTTTGCATTTTTGAACGCTTTCCAGCAGTGACTGTATGATTTTAAGATCCATCTTTTCACACTGAGGACTCAAATACAACAATTAAAAAAATATTCAAACATTCACTGATGCTCCAGAAGGAAAGAAGATGCAGCCGGGGATGAAAACTTTTGAACAGGATGAAGATGTCCACTTTTTTTTTTTCATTGAGTACTGCCCTTTGGAAGCAACAGTAGATACTTGCATGTTTCCCGGAAAACAAATTAAGTCACAGTCACTGCAGGAAAGGGAATACTGCATTTCAGACACAGGCCTCAAAATTGAAGGAAGTTATAAGAAGGACAAGCATGTGCAATCTATAATGGAGCAGAGAAGCATTTCAATATTTGGCTTTATACGTTTGGCGCTACTTTATGCATCTCAAGTTTGAGCCTTGAATATTATTTGCTCTAATGTTGGACTACTAAGCAATGCAATTCTGAAGTTATGTGTGTGTGTGTGTGTGTGTGTGTGTGTGTGTGTGTGTGTGTGTGTGTGTGTGTGTGTGTGTGTGTGTGTGTGTGTGTGTGTGTGTGTGTGTGTGTGTGTGTGTGTGTGTGTGTGTGTGTGTGTGTCTAGAGATAGTGATTATATAAGATTTTAAATGAATTGCTTTCATCAGGACTCAATACTTAAATGCAGGGTCATTAAATAAAGTCATTGCAGACTGCAAAACAATACCTTTTTCCATAAGATCTATAATGAAGTTCAGATTCAGAAGTCAATGAAAAATGAATAAAGCACTTTGTACTCGGCTCAACTCGCTGATTTCAATCTCTCTGGAGGATGCATAGAGTGAACTTGAGCAACGCAAGGCTTTTCATTTATGGAACAAATTAAGGATGGAATATTTGCAAGCACAAATTAACAGTTAACTCACCTGGGGACCTATTGAGATGCTTGGGAATTTATTTAATAAATGAGAGCTGTTGTGGCTGTTTACCTTCATGATGTTCTTCATTTTCCTCTCAGCACCTTTCTCCACTTTTTCCAATGTTCGTCTTCTATAAGTGAAAGAAATATTGACTGTAAACCCATGATTACATTGTGTAAACAACAGGACAGCTTTGCAGTGATGCACATTTAGTATACAGTACCCAAGTCTGGATGGAGTGTCTCTTGCTTAGAAAAACAGCATCCGATGTGGTCATGCATATTTCAAAATTTATAAATGTTTCACATGTTTAGACCCCACTAAACATGTGAATCTTCTGGATCAAAGTCTTTCAAAAAAAAAGATTATTGGGCATTCGGTAATATTCATCTCTAAACTATGTAAAATCTTAATGAGATTGTAACCTACATCTTGCTGGTAATTTCACTAACGAAGAGGACATTGTTTAATTGTATTCAAAAATAGGGCACATATATAAATATCATTAGATGGTATACAAATAATCAGTTCTCATAATCAACGTGTTGGATGCTATGGCAAGGCGACTGGGTCAGAGTATCTCTGAAACGGCAAGGCTTGTGGGTTCAAAGAGGGACAAAACAGAAACCGGCAAAAGGGTGTAAGAACATTTTGCTGGGAAATGTGCACAAAAGTAGTGACTGCAAAATGAAAAAAAAGTCATAATGGCTCTTTATGCTTTTAATAAATTGCCAGAGCAAAAAAAAAAAAGTCGCTGTTTGGATGTAAATAGGCAAATGCTTAAAGTTCCCCTGTAGTCAATCATTTTATCCCTTAAAACTCATCTTTGATCACCGAAATTACATATTTAAAAGTTTTTTCCTTGAAAAAACATTCTTCATGCCTTAAAATACCTTGAATGTAACTCCTCACCCTTGCCTCATTTAGTTTACGCGGTTCTATACGTTCTATGAATATGAGCCCCGCCTCCACTCACTCACACCAGCTCAGAGATCCACTCGTTGATGATCACACGGTTGATGTGATTGGTTACAAAGTAGTTCGTGCCGTCAGAAACACCAGCGATTTCAATCCGTGTTTTTGAGACTGTCTTTGGTTCACTGCAGTTTTTTTAAGGAGAAAATTCTCAACAATGGTGTCGACTTAAAGCATATTAAAAACACAACATAAACATATAAACAACATTAAACGCTTGATTTTCACCAGGGGGACTTTAAGAGTCTATGATTGGATCATTATTGCAGTGATTATTATGTTTCTAGCATGTTATACGTTTGGCAACAGTTCTTCTAACCCCAATTAATGTAATGTGTAACTTTTCAATAAATGTTGTGATGTTATTTCCACCAAGAGGTGCATCCATTTTTGGTCAAGATAATGTATTGCCAATGCAAGAGTCCAGCACTCTGTAAAGTCTCCTCCAGCACATCCTAAAGACTTTCCAGCAGTGACTTTAAGATATTAAGATCCATCTTTTCACAGTGAGGACAATTGAGGGACTCAAACACAACAATTAAAAAAAGATTCAAACATTCATTGATGCTCCAGAAGGAAACAAGATGTGGCCGGGGATGAAAACTTTTGAACAGGATGAAGATGTTCACTTTCTTTTTTTCATTGAGTACTGCCCTTCGGGAGCAACAGAAGATACTTGCATGTTTCCCGGAAAACAAATTAAGTCACAGTCACTGCAGGAAAGGGAATACTGCATTTCAGACACTGGCCTCAAAATTGAAGAAAATACTGAGTGAAGTTATAAGAAGGACAAGCAATTCATGTGCAATCTATAATGGAGCAGAAAAGCATTTCAATATTCGGCTTTATGCGT
The DNA here is from genome assembly GCF_051911475.1 of Siphateles boraxobius. NCBI lineage: Eukaryota > Metazoa > Chordata > Actinopteri > Cypriniformes > Leuciscidae > Siphateles > Siphateles boraxobius. Next base: position 17,553,949 of record NW_027509205.1, on the reverse strand, counting down.
TTGTCGCTACTTTATGCATCTCACACATTTTTGGACAAGATATTGTATTGCCAATGCAAGAGTCCAGCACTCTCCCTCACACCATAAAGGTGACTTGACTTGACTTGACTCTGTAAAGTCTCTGTCACGGAACACACACTGGAGGCAGAAAATCCAAAAGCAGTAATTTAATATAAAAGGGCAATCCAAACTCTTAGTCATCCAGGCAGGGGTCAAAAGTCCAATAAGGCAATCCAAAACATAAAATACAAACGAGAACCAGTCTGATACAAATAACGGAAGTGTGGGGACATAATACAAGGACTCCGTGACACATACTGAAACAGACAGGGTTATATACACAGGGAATCGACAATGATAATGGGGAATTGGCTGAGTGCAATGATCAGTGATAAGAAACAGCTGAGTGCAATGATGAGACAAAGGATCGTGGGAAATGTAGTTCATAAGTGAAGGACACCGTGGGAAAGGAGGACATCTAGTGGACATCAGGGGAACACAAACCCAACACTGTGACATAACCCCCCCTCTACGGAGCGGCTACCAGACGCTCCATGACAACAACAAGAAACACAGAAAACACAACACAATATAATACAAGAGGTTCAGGAGGGAGGTGGAACGGTGGAGGATCAGGGGGAGGGAAGGTGGGCCAGGTCCATGAAGGGAGACAGGAACAAGGAGTGAGGGTTTAACCGGGGACCGGGGCAAAACAAAAAATCTATCGGGCATCCAGGGGTAAACACAAAGTCTATCGGGATGCCAGGGCGAAACGCACAGTTCATCGGGAGGCCAGGGCGAGACGCAAAGTCCATCGGGCGGCCAGGGCGAGACGTAAAGTCCATCGGGCGGCCAGGGCGAAGAAGACCTCTCGGGCGGCCAGGGCGGCAAAGACCCCTCGGGCGGCCAGGGCGGCGAAGACCCCTCGGGCGGCCAGGGCGGCCCCTCGGGCGGCCAGGGCGGCGAAGACCCCTCGGGCGGCCAGGGCGGCGAAGACCCCTCGGGCGGCCAGGGCGGCGAAGACCCCTCGGGCGGCCAGGGCGGCGAAGACCCCTCGGGCGGCCAGGGCGGCGAAGACCCCTCGGGCGGCCAGGGCGGCGAAGACCCCTCGGGCGGCCAGGGCGGCGAAGACCCCTCGGGCGGCCAGGGCGGCGAAGACCCCTCGGGCGGCCAGGGCGGCGAAGACCCCTCGGGCGGCCAGGGCGGCGAAGACCCCTCGGGCGGCCAGGGCGGCGAAGACCCCTCGGGCGGCCAGGGCGGCGAAGACCCCTCGGGCGGCCAGGGCGGCGAAGACCCCTCGGGCGGCCAGGGCGGCGAAGACCCCTCGGGCGGCCAGGGCGGCGAAGACCCCTCGGGCGGCCAGGGCGGCGAAGACCCCTCGGGCGGCCAGGGCGGCGAAGACCCCTCGGGCGGCCAGGGCGGCGAAGACCCCTCGGGCGGCCAGGGCGGCGAAGACCCCTCGGGCGGCCAGGGCGGCGAAGACCCCTCGGGCGGCCAGGGCGGCGAAGACCCCTCGGGCGGCCAGGGCGGAGCAGACACCGGCTCAGGAACAGCAGACACCGGCTCAGGAACAGCAGACACCGGCTCAGGAACAGCAGACACCGGCTCAGGAACAGCAGACACCGGCTCAGGAACAGCAGACACCGGCTCAGGAACAGCAGACACCGGCTCAGGAACAGCAGACACCGGCTCAGGAACAGCAGACACCGGCTCAGGAACAGCAGACACCGGCTCAGGAACAGCAGACACCGGCTCAGGAACAGCAGACACCGGCTCAGGAACAGCAGACACCGGCTCAGGAACAGCAGACACCGGCTCAGGAACAGCAGACACCGGCTCAGGAACAGCAGACACCGGCTCAGGAACAGCAGACACCGGCTCAGGAACAGCAGACACCGGCTCAGGAACAGCAGACACCGGCTCAGGAACAGCAGACACCGGCTCAGGAACAGCAGACACCGGCTCAGGAACAGCAGACACCGGCTCAGGAACAGCAGACACCGGCTCAGGAACAGCAGACACCGGCTCAGGAACAGCAGACACCGGCTCAGGAACAGCCGACACCGGCTCAGGAACAGCAGACACCGGCTCAGGAACAGCCACAAGAACTGTAATAGTCACAAAAACAGACACACACACAGAAACAAACACTGGCTCTGGAACAGGCACTGGCTCTGGAACAGGCACTGGCTCTGGAACAGGCACTGGCTCTGGAACAGGCACTGGCTCTGGAACAGGCACTGGCTCTGGAACAGGCACTGGCTCTGGAACAGGCACTGGCTCTGGAACAGGCACTGGCTCTGGAACAGGCACTGGCTCTGGAACAGGCACTGGCTCTGGAACAGGCACTGGCTCTGGAACAGGCACTGGCTCTGGAACAGACACTGGCTCTGGAACAGACACTGGCTCTGGAACAGACACGGGCTCTGGAACAGACACGGGCTCTGGAACAGACACAGGCTCTGGAACAGACACAGGCTCTGGAACAGGCATTGGCTCAGCCTCCGGCTCTGGAACAGGCATTGGCTCAGCCTCCGGCTCTGGAACAGGCATTGGCTCAGCCTTCGGCTCTGGAACAGGCATTGGCTCAGTCTCCGGCTCTGGAACAGGCATAGGCTCTGGAACAGGCATTGGCTCTGCCTCCGGCTCTGGAACAGGCATAGGCTCTGGAACAAGCATTGGCTCTGCCTCCGGATCTGGAACGGGCAATGGCTCTGGAACAGACACTGGCTCTGGAACAGACACAGGCTCTGGAACAGACACTGGCTCTGGAACAGACACAGGCTCTGGAACAGGCATTGGCTCAGCCTCCGGCTCTGGAACAGGCATTGGCTCAGCCTCCGGCTCTGGAACGGGCAATGGCTCTGCCTCCAGCTCTGGAACAGCAGACACTAGCTCCGGCTCTGGAACAGCAGACATGGGCATGTCCAGGATCCGAACCAGACGCTCCAGATAGTCCAGATCCAAGAAGGCAGATGGCACTGGCTCTGCCTCCGGCGCTGGAACGGATACTGGCTCTGCCTCCGGCTCTGGAACAGGCATTGGCTCTGCCTCCGGCTCTGGAACCGGCAATGGCTCTGCCTCCGGCTCTGGAACCGGCAATGGCTCTGCCTCCGGCTCTGGAATGGGCACTGGCTCTGCCTCCGGCTCTGGAACGGCCATTGGCTCTGCCTCCGGCTCCGGCTCTGGAACAGCAGACACTGGTTCCGGCTCTGGAACAGCAGACACGGGCATGTCCAGGATCCGAGCCAGACGCTCCAGATAGTCCCGGCCCAGGAAGGCGGACGGAACGTGAACAGTCTCTCGCTGGGCAGACGTGACGTGAACAGTCTCTCGCTGGGCAGACGTGACGTGAACAGTCTCTCGCTGGGCAGACGTGACGTGAACAGACTCTCGCTGGGCAGACGTGACGTGAACAGTCTCTCGCTGGGCAGACGTGACGTGAACAGTCTCTCGCTGGGCAGACGTGACGTGAACAGTCTCTCGCTGGGCAGACGTGACGTGAACAGTCTCTCGCTGGGCAGACGTGACGTGAACAGTCTCTCGCTGGGCAGACGGAACGTGAACAGTCTCTCGCTGGGCAGACGGAACGTGAACAGTCTCTCGCTGGGCAGACGGAACGTGAAGATTCTCTGACTGGGCAGACGGGACGTGAACAGTCTCTGACTGGGTAGACGGGACGTGAACAGTCTCTGACTGGGCAGACGGGACGTGAACAGGCTCTCGACCACCTCCTCCACTGCGACCTCCACGGGTTCCACGAAACTTAACTAATCGGGTCCCCTTAAAAAACTCCATTCTCTCCCGCTCGGTGGCTGGGGAAGAGATATTGAGAAACATACCGCTGGATCTTGTGTGACGGAGTCCTTCTGTCACGGAACACACACTGGAGGCAGAAAATCCAAAAGCAGTAATTTAATATAAAAGGGCAATCCAAACTCTTAGTCATCCAGGCAGGGGTCAAAAGTCCAATAAGGCAATCCAAAACATAAAATACAAACGAGAACCAGTCTGATACAAATAACGGAAGTGTGGGGACATAATACAAGGACTCCGTGACACATACTGAAACAGACAGGGTTATATACACAGGGAATCGACAATGATAATGGGGAATTGGCTGAGTGCAATGATCAGTGATAAGAAACAGCTGAGTGCAATGATGAGACAAAGGATCGTGGGAAATGTAGTTCATAAGTGAAGGACACCGTGGGAAAGGAGGACATCTAGTGGACATCAGGGGAACACAAACCCAACACTGTGACAGTCTCCTCCAGCACATCCCAAAGACTTTCAATGAATTTAAGATCTGAACTCAAAGGTGATAATTCATGTGTGAAAATGATTCTTCATGATTCTCCTGATGAATCTCAACATTGTCATCCTGGAATATGGCCATGATGTGTCTTCCTATATGCTTGTTGAAGAAATGAAAAGCTACACACTCCATCAATTAGGGTTAGAAGAACTGCTGACAAACATATAACATGCTAGAAACATAACAATCTTGACAATAACTTTAGGCAGTTTTGTTTTATATGCTGTTTAATGTCGATGGCCGCGTTATTTTACATATGCATTTGATTATGCTATCGCTTGGTTCTGCATCTTCTTAATGTCCAGGAGACTCTTAATTAGGAGATTCAGTACTCTTTCAGAAGATGTGTAATAGCAACGCTATCTCACGACCAATTTGTAGGAATTCGTACGAGTGAGTAAAAGGTGGTTAAATATGATTTGTATAAACCCAAGTGATGAGTAGGTTTAGGGTTGGGGTCAGGTCGTTCGTATGAATTCATACGAATTGGGCAACTCATAAAATATGAACGATTTAGCAGAATTCGTACGAGTGAGGTCGTATGATTTGAATTAGCCACCTCATAAAATTCATACGAATTGCCGTAAGATTGGGTTGGTAATAGTGAAAAGCTGGACATTTCCGCCAATGGCGGGGAAGCATCGTCTCAGAAAAGACGGAAATTTACGTCAACGGCAAGTTCTGGAAACTCTTAACGTTTCCAAAATTATTACTTTTATACCAGCCTGTAAGACTCTTAACACAAACGATGACATAAGGAGTTAATATTTGATTAAGAGTATTGGATTTTTGCTGGACCAGTCACCTGGTCAGCAGCTGGGGAGAGAAAGCCGTGAATCTATTCCTGGATGAGAGTAAGATAAATGAGCTGGACTTGAAGCACTGCAAACGAATCAACCCCCTGTGACCTGCAGGCTAGCTGTCTTCTCAGCCAGGTAAGCACTGCTGGGAGCGAGAAGAAAAGGCTAGTTCACACGACCCCATTGACACTGTTTGTGGAAAGAGAGAGAAGGACTGCCTCATTGGACCATTTCAGGACAACGTTATGATTCACTGGGTTGTGAAGCGAGCGAAGGACTTTGGAGTGCTGTGAAGTTATCTGTGTTTATGTGTGAGTGTAACTCTATGTGAGTCCTTGCACAAAGTAATGCTGGGCCTGCAGTGTTTGGGTGTAAAGGCTTCTGGGTGAACACCTCCCCAAAGCTGACATTGACTTAGAAAGCAAATGACATTAAAATCCATCAAACAAAGCCCTGCACTTTTCCTGGAGTTCAAACAAACCGGCTTCTCTGGGGTATCCAAACAAATCTGCCAGTCTAGAGAGAAGGTTAAAAAATCCACAGAATTAAAATGAAGGGGGGAAAAAACTCTCCCTTGCTCCACAGATTGGAGTTTAACAGGTATAACACTTTTTAAGTTTATTTTTATGAATTATTCTTTATTTATAACCAACAGAATCAATTCTAGAATGTCTTAAAGAAACAGATCATCAAAAAAAAATTACATTCTGTCATTATTTACTTACCTTTATGTTGTTCCAAACTCTGAGAGACAAAATGACAAATCTTGAGGAAACGTCACGCAGCTCTTCCCATAAGTGAACACGTCTGTCAAGCTTTAAAATTAATTGTGAAAATTATGAATTATGATGATGAATAATTATGAACATTATGAAAATTAATGAAATACAGGAAAATCCAGAAATTAAATTATTTAAAGGAACCATAAAATAGTCCTTATTTTACGTCATATTCAGAGTTTAAACTACATTTATTTCAGTCTGTTCAGAATTTTCATTCATTCAGTCATATCCATAGAATGTATTTTTTTAAGGAATAGATCACCCCCAAAAAAAAACTAAAATTCTGTCATCATTTCACCTTCATTTTGCTCCAAAACTGAACAAGGTTGTTATTTTTTTGTGGGACACAAAAGGAGAATTGGTGACCACACTGTGAAGCGTGAAGAGAACCTCATTAAGAAAAATGTAGAAATGATAATCAAAATGTATCTAATTTATTTATATCAAACATAGCCCATTCTAGAATGCCCCTCTGAAAGGAATAGATCACCAAAAAATACAGAACTTACATTTATTTTTAAAATAACCATAAAAATAGTCCATATATTGGTAACACTAGCTGACAGTTACACATTATTACATGTACTTACTATAGTAATAACATAAAATTATGCATAATTACAAGTAACCAACCCTAAACTAAACCTTAACCCTAGTTGTAACTTTATAGCAAGTAAATATGGTTAATTCATATTACTCAGTACTTATTTGAGTAAGTACAATGTAACTCTGTCACCTTAAAATAAAGGGTTACACTTAATATTACTGCGTAATATTAATTAACTACATTTACTTGCTATAAAGCTACGACTACGATTAGGGTGTGGTTTAAGGTTAGTTACTTGTAATTATGCATAACTTACTGTTATTACTATGGTAAGTACATGTAACATATGTAACAAGGACACTGTAAAATAAAGTGTTACCAAATAAAGTGTAACCCATATTTTAAACAACCTAAATTTCAGTTTTTGAGTGAACTTTTCCTTTAAGACTGTGCACCATTAGTAGGCTGAATAATTTAAACACTTAGGCCTACCTGTAGCTCCCTAAAAATGTCCGTAAAGGGGAAGGTGGGAGATTTACACTACAGGTTTGAGGTAGCGCAAGCTCTTTGACAGCTGCTAATAATCATCATTTTCACACTGTTGCCCAACGTGCAGTGTTGCTTTTCACACGTGCAGCACCTGCTAACCCACCTCTGATGGAGTGACTGAAAAGCATCTGATGGTAAAAGCAACTTTTTGGTACCAATCTTGCCTGACTGTACAGGCTGACAAAAGATTGGCAGCTTGTTGCTTTCACTCTGGCAGGCGCTCCGCAAAGCAGGCCAAGAGAAATTGTTTAATCCGAAGTCTATACAATGGGGTCATGGCTGAGCACTTTGGCTGGAGTGATTTTCTTCAACAGGCTAAATGCTTTTGTGTAGCACTGGTCAAGAGGGCAGCACATGTGTTTTCAGTTTTTATGTTCCATGAAGAAAACAAATCTCAAAAGTTTAGTTGTGCCATAGACATTTTGAAATTAAACAAACAAATTCATTCTAAACTATTATGAAGACGGAATTATACGTATAAAAATAATAACTAATATTTCATATGTAAGTCCTTTAATTAATGCAGGCAACATGAACTAGATTAATATTAATTAAATAATATACCGTTCAAACGGTTTGGGTCTTTAAGATTCTGCCTATGCTCACCAAGCCTTTAAAATTAGTAATATTGTGAACTATTATTACAGTTAAAAACAACACTTTTCTATGTGAATATTTTTTTTTAAAAGTTATTTATTCCTGTGATGGTAAAGCTGAATTTTCAGCATCATTACTCCAGTCTTCAGTGACGCATGATCCTTCAGAAATCATTATAATATGATAATTTTTGGATCAAGAAACATTTCTGATTATTATCAATGTTGAAAACAGTTTTGCTGCTTCCTATTTATGTTGAAATCATGAAACAAATTTACCATAATTCTTTGCTGAATTGAAAGTAATGCTATCAAATCCTGTGTGTGTGTGTGTGTGTGTGTGTGTGTGTGTGTGTGTGTGTGTGTGTGTGTGTGTGTGTGTGTGTGTGTGTGTGTGTGTGTGTGTGTGTGTGTGTGTGTGTGTGTGTGTGTGTGTGTGTGTGTGTCCTAAAAGTGATTCAGATTCAGGGTTGTTGTGTTGAACACCCTCCATCAATGCAGCAGAGATGACCAGCAGACCTTGATTTTACAGACCGCTCCAGCATACGCTTACTGTACCAGCTGTATGAATGAAACCATTCAGCTCAGCAGACAAGGGAGACAGAAAAACATGCACTGTGAGAAAACAGTTTTGGCTTCCAACTCTTTGTATGGCCAACTCTTCCAACTTCCAACTCTTTGTATGGCCATTCACAAGCCAGTTAGGGTAAAATATAAGGTAACAAAGTAACAGCGGAGTACCTAAGAAGACAAACAGATGTAAGATGTAGCGATTTAAACCAATGTCATAGTCAATTATTATGTCAAATTAAATTAAATTAAGCCGGTGTGTGCTGCAGGTGGAGATGTAATCCCTACTCTTATTCTAAACCACACATGGTCACAGTATGAGTACAAAAATACATTTTTTAAAAAGCACACTAAGGGAATACAGATAGTGACAGCAGGACATGATTTTAGTGATACCAGAAGAGTCGTTTTAATTATTTATTTTATAAAAGTGTAAATTAAGATTTAGGCTATTAATGCAAATCAGTGTTTCAGAAGACAAATTAAGCTTTTTTGTATAAATCTTTCAGTGTTCTAATGCATTTCTTTAATGAATAAAATACTCATTCCCTGTGCAGTCAAGTTCATTTTAGTAAAAAAAAACTCAAATTTTGCCACATGGTAGAAGGAAAGCATTTTATGTCTGACTAAGCAGAGCAATTTGAGCTGACAAACTCCTGCAGGTCATGAAATGGCACACAGAATACTTTATGTACTCTACTGCAGAGAGCAACTCACTTTATTTGCTTGTTATGCTGTACAATGAATGTTTCCATAGCCCACAACAAATAGGTCACAAGGTCATATCTACACAGTTATGTTGCTACTCTGCTATGTGGTTTAAAATAATAGGTCACACATTAACTGAAATAAGGCCCTAAAAACTTAAAATAGTGCTTAAAATGAAATAGAAGCATTTTTTAATATAGTACATAAATGCTACAGACTACTTTTAAAATGCGTTGTTTAGCATCATTCGTCATTAAATGGAAAAGAGCGGCTTAAGCATTCTGCCAAGCATCTTCTTTTGTGCTCCAAAGAAGAAAGGAAGTCATATGGGTTTGGAACGGTGTGAAGAAGAGTAAATGATGACAGCCTTTACATTTCTGGCTGAACTATCCCTGCCATGGCAGAAAAACTGCAATGGATGTTCATTACAAAAGGATTATAATGCATGTAAATCCTAGTGTAATGCGCAGGTAATCAGACTTCAAAAAGATTCGTTTCTTCTTTAATTCGTCCTCTTCATTTTATGAATGAAATTCAAAGAAAAGAAAAATGAAGAGGGGTCTGTTCTGAATAGTGTGAAATGCAGATGTCATGTGCTGAACCGCCACAGAGGACTCGATTCTGTATCATCGGGAAAATACAAACACGCTCAAGGCCACAGAGAGTCGGAGATTCAGCAGACACACGTGGAAACAATTCAACTGGCTGTCTGAACCAGAATGCCTCTTTCACACCAGCCATCTGTGAATGTATCAATAACATCCATTATACATACACCCTAAAAGAACAAAAATGATATGTGGCTCAGGTAAATGTTTGCTCCTGCTTGGAAAATCAATCCAAGCTGTTTGTTGTAGCACCGGGTCAAAGAACCGCATGATCCTTTTAATCAAATCAAACCAAACACCAGCACTGGGAAAGATCCAGAAAACATTGGTCGTAGTCTGTAGGTAAGTCTCTTTCTACAGACATTCATATTGCCTTCGAAATGTTTGAGAAAGCAGGTGCCAATTCACACAGACTGTACAAACAACTACTGCATTAGATGTGACTATCTGAATGGAAATTCAGGATTGTTGAGCGTATTCAGAGTATGCTTTCTTGAAGTCATTAATAAATTGGCAAATCCATCCGAAAAGTTCTTGGGAGTCTTGATCCAAAGGTTCTCCGAATTTTACCTGTGGACGAAAAAGAAAACAAATAAACAGTGATATTGTCAAGTTTATTTAACACTTGATACAATCAAAATTGCTTCATATTGTGACTGTTACCGTCTATTTCAAAGTCAAAATACAAAATTTTAAAGTTCTAATATGGTTCATCTGATCAAATCAAAACATCCAAATACCATCTTGGACCTGTTTACACCTGGTATTAAGATGTGTTCTGGTCGATCGGATCACAAGTAGACGAGGGAGACAAATTCCTGTTTACACCTGGTGTTTAAATCCGTCACTTTTGTCCACTTTCAACCAGTTCTGTCCTGATTTCTTCGAGGGTGGGTCTATGGGTGGGTTATCTTCAAACCAAACTTGGGTCTCTAGCCGACAAAGATTAAATCCCGTCTGGCTAGCGCGCTTCCCGTAATGTTTGCGCATTGAGTCAGTAGGGGAAGAGTAGGCGGTGTTTTGTAACTGTTTGAACGCATTCGAACACATGAGCGTTTACACTAAGAAAGAAAGCTGGTCAAATGAGTTTTCGTCTTCCTCTGGAAGTGATTGAAAGTGGAGATGCTCAAAACAGTTTAGACCCTGTTTACACCTGGTATTAAGATGCGTTTTGTTCGATCGGATCACAAGTGGACGGTACTAAATACACGTCACCTTGTGATCTGATTGAACAAAACGCATCTTAATACCAAGTGTAAACAGGGCCCAAGTCAATGTTCCCTTACATTTTTTCACTAATACCCATAAGTCATACTAGTTAAAGGGTTCATATTAAGCTGCTTTTTTTCTCTTTTTTTTACATTTTCAGCTTTCTTTAGTGTGTTAATGTTGCTGTTTGAGCATGAAAAAGGTCTGCAAAGTTACAAAGCACAAAGTCCCTCAAGTGGGAGTTATTCTCTATATCAGTACCTGTTTCTGAACTCCCTGAATCTTGAGTTTAGTCTTTGTAATCTGGACACGTCACATTATTCCTAATTTAAATAAATCCTGCCCAAGCCATACGTAAAATAAAGGGACAATACCTGGTTGAGAAAGTTAGTAGTGTGTTGAAACTCATGGTTATAGTAAGGGGAGGGACATTTCCCAAACACGCTTGAAGCGGTTCACCAATCATAACACACTGATTCAGCCGGCCAATCAGAGCACAGCGCTTTTCAGAAGGAGGGACTTCATGGAGACTAAACAGAGCGTTACTGACAGACTGGGAAGAGAGGAGCTGCCACAATGTCAAATATGTGAAAAATAAGGTGTTTTTTGAACATTCAAGCATGAAAACCTATTCTAGTAGAGCACAAATACAAAGTCAAGACTTTGAAAAAGGGCATATTAGGTCCCCTTTTTAATTTCTTCATCCACCTAAGAAACAACATCATCCTAGTTTAAAACGGGGGAGTAAATGATGGCAGAATTTAAACTTTTAGACAAACTACTACTGTGAACCACATGTCCAATCACCTTCATACCTAGAGAGACAAACCGTAATGCGGATAACCTAAGAGATATAAACTATTTAATAGCCAAAAAAATAAAAATTGCTCATTTTCCAATCCCTCTCAGTTTCTCTCTTCATCCTGGCTCTATTCTTTCCATTATTCCTGGCTCCACAGCCCCAAGTTGCTGTTTGCTGTATTTTTGCCCAAGGCTAAAAGTTTGGGCAGTAATTGTAAAACTAAAGCAATTCTCATCGCTGGCAGGAGACTCGCTCCTCATCCTGTCAACACAATGGGCTGAATGTTCACACTGAAACACTCAGTCTTGAAGAAAATTGGGACAGTTGGGAAATACAATACATGTTACAAGCAGAGGAAAAGGACTCTGCTTAAGAATTTGCTATTTTCCTTTATTATTAAGAAAGGTGTGTATTATTTTGGCCCTATTTTGGTCAGAAATGAGTAGAAACAGAGGTGGACAGTAACAAAGTACATTTACTATACTTGAGTATCTGTACTTTACTTGACTATTATTTTTTCTGGAAACTTTTTAATTTAACTTCACTACATTTGAAAGACAAATATCATAACTTTTACACCACTACATTCCTGTCAAGGTCCTTGAGTAGAACCTCCGTCAGTGGATGATTTTGGTTGCAAGGCTTTCATTTTGGTTGGAAATGAAGTCGGGTTGACGTCAGAACCCGACTGATGTTGGTTTCTGACGTCAACCTGATTTTAATTTTCAACCACAATACAACGTCTGTCCAACGTCGGAGATCAACGTCAATCTGACGTTGGATTCTGACATCAACCTGATTTTCATTTTCAACGTTGGGTTTGGGTTTCTAAATGCGAATTTTGTCATTATTTTGGAGCAAACTAGTTTATAGATATCAGTAAGGCTAACATATTCATACTAAAGGCCATAAAAATTTAAATGGGGCAATATTTGAGGGAACAGTCATTTGGGTGTCTGAAATCATTCTGGACATTATTGAGTGCACTCAATCTCACATTCAATCCCACTACTGGAACTGTGTTCTAGAAATAAATTTGGTATTGATATGAGGGCAGGTCAGCAGGTATAGATTCAGAGTCATAAGGTACTGTAAGTATTACATACATCAATAATAAAACAATGCATTGATATTTACTTTTTACTTTTGATACTAAGTACTGTTTAAAACGAGTACTTCTGTACTTTTACCTAAGTAAAAATAGGTCTTTACCACTTTTACTTGTAACGGAGTAATATTTGACCAGTATCTGTACTTTCACTCAGAAAGGAAGTTGCGTACTTTGTCCACCTCTGAGTAGAAACATAACACATACACTACTGTTTAAAAGTCTGGGGTCGGTAAAGTCTCTTTTGCCCACTAAAGCTGCATTTATTTGATTGAAAATACAGTAAAACAGCAATATTGTGAAATATTATTATCATTTAGAATAACTGTTGTCTATTTGAATATATATATATAGGGACCAAGCACCAATGATGCAAGGACCCTATTGAAATCTCTCAGTTTAATATTTTAAGATGTCATTTATTTCTGTGATGCAAAGCTGAATTTTCAGCATCATTAGGCTACTCCGGTCTTCAGTGTCACATCATCTAATCATTCTAATATGCTGATTTGCTGCTCAAGAAATATTCCTTGCTATTATCAGTATCAACATTGACACTGTTTTCAAAAACAATATTTTTGTGGAAATCATGATACATTTTTTCAAGATTATTTGATGAATAGAAAGTTTAAAGAACAGCATTTATTTAAAATATAAATAATTTGAAAACATTATAAATCATTTCACTGTCCCTTTTGATCAATTGAATGTGTCCTTGCTTAATAACAGAATTAATATTCTTTAAAAACAATTAAAATCATACTGACGCCAAACTAAAGTGGTAACGTACATCATAATGCAACATAATATGATCAATTTCAGTCTGAGGTGTGTCAAATGTCATTATGTAGAATTTTAGGATTAACTTCGAAATGGATGTTGGCCCAAAAGGGCATAAATTAGCTAAATTAAAATGGAAAAAATTAAGCAAAATCTCTTCATATAGAGTTGTATTGATTTTTTTTCTTATATATTTTTTATTTAAAAGTTTTTTTTTTAATATTACTTTTTATACTTTTATTTGATTTAAGTATTAATTCTTTTCCTTCTTTATTTCTTTATCACATTTGTTAAAATGCTGCATTTCTAGTTGCTTTGTAAATTTTTGTAGCAAACACCCCTCTAGTATACCCAAGACAATCTTCTGTGCTCATAACATATTTAGTGCTATAAACAACCCATGAACATCATAAAGAACTGTCATCATAAGTCATTCTCAATCCAGCATAATTTCCCTCACAGTGAGGGGGAAAAAACACTGTAACCTTGCTGAATGGGTGGGCTGAAATACATTCCCCTTTCCCAAAGTCCACCTGGCACAGATAAGCAGAAAAAGCCAATCTCCAGATAGCCGGTGACTCTGGCCCATCCATCTCTCAAGGCAACACAACAGAAGATATTGAAATAATAACTCAGGGATTACCAATATGTCAGTGTAGAGCTTCCTCATCTCCTCACACCTCTTCATCAGCTGTCTGAAATCGGCCTCTTGCTTCTCTATGGCCATCTAGAGCCGGAGATAAAGGAACAGCAGGTGTTTCGGGTGTGCATTTTCCTTCTTTCTGTTTTTTGGAGAGGTAGCACTGGCATTCTTAGCGCTCTTATCCTCAGAGGCTTTTCATCACTGATATTTCTCTCCAACCAGACCACATCAGAAAAAGCTTTTATACAATCAAAAGGTGTAACAAACCACAAGCTCACAAGGGTCTGCGATCATGCGATCTAAATTATCTACCTTTCTCTAAGGAGTTGTGCAAGAATGATACAGTACATTGGATTTTTTTTTTTTAAGAATATTCTGGCCAGTCTTTTCAATATAATGGAAATAAATAAGGACAGGGGCTGTCAAGCTCCAAATGGATTAATAAGGAGCATAAAGCATCATAATGTATTATATATTCTTTTGAAGTAATATGATAGCTTTGTGTGAGGAAGAGACTGAAATTTGAGTCATTATTCAGTGAGAAAAGGAGCTTTGTCCAATTTGAGTCATTCTTTCGAATCTTTTGATCTTTTGATCCAGTTCACAAAATCAATCTAAATGATTAAATTCAACTGGCTGACTTATTGATCCGATCACAGTCATTATCAGCACACTGAAAATGAGTGACGACTTAAATTGCAAAGAGTGCAAAGAATATATCACAAAAACAATATATACTGTATTCTCGCATTCTTTTGCAGAAAGGAAAAAACTTAAATCATGGTTATTGCGTGACAAATAGAGACAAGTACACAAATCAAAATTTTGTGTTCGTGTTCCACAGCAGAAACCACTTGAATAAATCATATTAAACAGAAAACATGACATTAATATCTATGTTTTCTTTCAAATTCATGTTCAGACCAAGTATGTGATATACAATAACACAAAGCAAAAATAATTGGGTAAACATTTACCTTTAAGTCTTTGATGAATTTGGGGTGCTGATTGGCTGTGTTTTTCCATTTTTGTGCTTTCCTGTACTGGATGACCTTCTGAAACTCGTTCTTCACAACTAAATAGTGACAGGGGGGGGGGGGGGGGGGGTCTCTGTTTGAGGACATTTGTAATGGACTATCTAAACTCTATGAATAAAATTGCAATGCTTTCATGCAATAATGCACAAGCAAGCCAAGCAGCAACAGGTTTGAATCTAACGCTCAGCTGATTAAAAAATTATAAATTGTATGAAGTGCCTGAACACACTTGAATTTAACAGTGAAAGGGTTTGTTGATATTCTGAAAGGAAAATTGCTCAATCAAGCATCAAAAGCATCTAGAAAAAACAAGTTTGGTGCAGCAGCACACAGAATACTTCAGATAAGACCACGTACCATCCACCTCTGCTGTTAGACCTTTAACCGAAGCTGCAGGAAAACCACAGATACACACAATCAGATGGCATTCAATCAAATCATCCCGAAAAACATCTATCACATCTTCACTTCCAATGAAATTTTGATTAGAGTACCGCCAGGAACAGTCTCGAATTCTGCAAGCTCCAGGAAAAAGGTGGCCAAACGTGGTTCTCGCAACATGATCTGCTCCACAAGGGCATGCAGCAAGGTGAACTTCCGATTGTTCCCGCGCAGCTGAGAAAGCTGGAAAAAGGAGGGAAAAATAATGATTGTGTTTATCCACGCACCTGCATTTGAAAAGAAGATGGTACATTTGCTGTGTTCCGAAACGTATTGAGGTGCCTATGTAGGGAGCATTTTAATGCATCAGACACTTTTTTGACACTTTGTATTCCATTAAATACAGAATGATTTTTTATATATGTATATATATATATATACATACAACAATAAACAAACAGAAAACATATTATATAATTAAAATATGTATGTAAAATATAATAAAACATTTATTATTTTATGATAGTCCAAAACCTAGTGAGCTCCCTATGTAGGCAGCATTTTAAAGCATCATAGAAAACTTATTTTGATTTAGCCAAATTGCAGTGAAGGCAATCCCAGAATTGCACTGTGATCAAATATATAAATCAAATATATTCAAGATGGCTGAAGAGGTAAGAGAAATAACTATAAATTAACTTGTATTCCATTTAATGCTGACAAACTACATTTTTTACATTTAATATAATATAAAATATATAAATATTTATTGTTTTATATATTAAAAATGTGCGTGATGTTATAATGCTTATTAATGCCATTAGCAACACATTAACAACAAATTCTATTGGAATCAATTGTCTGTCAATTGCAGAGTGCTATTTGTGTGACATAGAGAGTTGCCAATGTGTTCCAAATTGGTCACTTATAAGGTTGCATAACAATCGGGATGCTTTCTTAGAAGGTAGCTGTCTATGTTGGCAGTAGGGCACAGGTTTGGGAATGGTTGTTCAAATATCCCATCTGATCAGAGGGTGTTATATTTAGAGGATCAGGTAAACAAATATTTATCTTGGGTGTGAGTGTGCATTTGTGAGCGTTTATGCACGCACATGCACGCATTTATGAATACCAATACCTTCCCCAAGGCCAGAGAAAGAGTGAGGTTTGACAATTCAACACCCACGTGCATATTACCATCAACTAAAAATGGAAGATAATGTCCTTGTACCGAAGAGCACCTCTATTGTGCACATGTGAAAAAACAGTTAACATTTTTCCAAAAGGATCTCCTTGACATCTGAAGGTTCTGCTCTCTGATTAACCATACAGACACAATGCAAATGCTTTTGGAGTACCGCAGCCTCGCACGAGTGTTTTTAAAGATTGGGAATTTGTACAGCAGGATTAATGGTGATAATGATAAGGAGTGCATGTCTCAGTTGCTAATTCACAAAAGTTTAACACTTATCAAATGTTAATGTGAATAGTTTAAAGGGACAGTTCACCCAAATATTTTTTAAAAACCTGTCATCATTAGCCCACCCTTGTTCCAAACCTGTATGAATTTCTTTCTTTTCTTTTCACAAAAGAAGAAGAATATGGGTAACCAAACAGCTGATGAGCCCCATTGACTTCCATAGTATGGGGGGGGGGGGGGGGGGGGGGCACTATGGAAGTCAATGGGGTCCATCAACTGTTTGGTCACTCATATTCTTCAAAATATCTTTTGTGTTCAGCATAAGAAAGAAACTCATACAGGTTTGGAACAACTTGAGGGTGAGTAAATGATAACAGAATAAAACATTTTGGTTGAACTATGCCTTTAAGCACTGAAAATGGATAACATAGTGCTAAACACAAAACAATCCTATCTAAATTGCATCCTCTTAAAGAAAGGATATGTAAAGCGAGTGTGCATGCCACAAAAACCAGAAAGCATGTTCAAGAGTGATTGTTTCAACTGATCTTCATATGAAGAGGCCTGTAGAGAACAAGAGTGGCGATATATCAAGCTCTCTAGACCCATTCTTTATGGTAATGCATGTAGACATGAAACCACTACAACAATTTCAACAGCCGCTAATTTAAAACTCACAGGGTGCTAAATGCTAATTTTCAGATGGGTGGAAAATTGGGCGATACTCTGTTTTCTAGTTTGTGTTGTTTACCATTTCAATCCCCGGATCATTCTACAAAACTAAAAGATGACATGGAAGCATCAAATGCACTGTTTGTTCAAAGCTTAGGCTTAGTTAAAAAAGGGTCATTACATTATAAAATATATTAAAATAGAAAACATTTCATTTAAATTGTAATATTTTACAATATTGCTGTTTTTGCTGCATTTTTGGTCAACTAAATGCAGCCTTGGTGAGCATAAAAGACTTTCAAAACTATTAAAAATCTATCAAACCCCAAACCTTTGAATGGTAGTGTGTTAAATATTGATTTCAAGTTATTTTATGTGATGGGAAAAGGAGAAATGGGATTTAAAAGAAACATAAAACAACAGTTATTTATACAATTTAGCAGTGATTATAAAAAAAAAAATATCAGACTGTAAAATTCTACAATAGACCAATCAGAATCAAATATACATTTAAGCCTGTCAAAAATACGTTTAAAATACATATTGGTCTTAAATGTTGTGATATCTTCAAATTTCATACACTTATGAAAAATATAAATAACTCACAAAAATATGATATATTAAATGATAAACTAGTTAAATTGTACAATTTAAATTGATTAAATTGTAACTGCCCTGTAAAGTTATACTTCAGCATAGAGTTAGAATGCTGTTCTCGTCTTTCTATGTCGTGTTTCTATGGAGGAAGCACAGAGACGGTGCACTCAGATACCTCATTAGCAAAGGAGGAAGTCATTCAGCTTATTGTGGAAGTGCCACTGAGGAACTGGGTTTTCAGCATCCTGGCCGCAAAAAATCGATACAAATTACCACCATGTGTTGCTAATGACTCAGCGAGCTCGGAAAAAAAGCCATGCCGCATGGCTAATGAATTGGGCTGCTGCGGCAAGAGTTTGTAGAAATGAACAAAGAGAGAAACTCAGGTACTGCATGTCTGATTTGTGTAGTGGATGGAGTCATAAAAACATGACAAACCCATTAGGGTATTGGGAACTATGTCACAATATGATACACGTCGCAATACATATATGCCATGCAATGCATCATAACAGAGTGCGACAAAGGGTTCTGGAAATACTAGTTCTGTCGGGATGACTTGTTCACGTCACTCATGCATAAATTAGGTCTCCATAATTAACAGTAATTACTTCACTCATTCATTATGTATTGTTTTTGAGTCTTTCTGGTAGAACTTAAAATCTTATTCACTTTCTCTATAAGTAAACTGATTTTTAACATCAAAGTTTTAAGAAAGACTGACCAATGATTTGTGCTTTTGAAGCTTTTGGAACTACAACAAAAAAACACAGCAATTGCCGTACTGTGTAGTAAGTGTGTACTGTGAATGATGTAAAATTCGCTCTACACTCTCAAATTAATTATTTATTTAGGCTATATATTCATATTTTTGAATACATTTACAAAATACTGTATTTTATCCTTAGGGAACAATATGAATGCAAGCAAAAATTATTAATAAAAGGATCTAAATTATCAAAGCAATATTATGAAAAATAGAATCGCAATAAATCAATTAATTTATTAATTTATCAGTAAGATGGGTAATATAGATAATATAGAAAAAATAGAAATATTTTGTAATATTATAACAGTCTTTAATGTCACTTTTGATCAATTTAATGCAACTTTAACGAATAAAAGTATTTATTTATTTAAAAAAAACACTACTGGTTTTTGAATGGTAGAATATGTGAGAGTGTGTATTTCAGGAGATTTTTATGGTTCAAAGCTGTGTGCACAACACAGTGTGACCAAAAACAGAGACTGCTACTTGCTGAAAACAGGAAAACCCTAACTTATATTATCAGTTACCCTTAATGCTGTTACCAAGGCTGAACAACTGGAGGAGAAATGAAATCTGGTATAAAAAAAAGAAAGAGAGACATAAAATCTGTATGCCAATAAGATGTTTTATTTGCCTTGGCTCTCCTCGCCATCCCCCAAAGGTAATTTGCTGGCGGTGCGGGTCCTACCTTAGTTAAGGATGAGAGGCGGAATCCCTTGGCCCTGTCCTTGCCTGCGTTCTGGTTGAGGTAATTGCCCACAGCCAGAAGGTACTCCAGCACACTGACAAATGGCTCACAAGCCCACAGCTGCTGGCTCATGCGGATCTTCTGGATAATCAGCTGCAAGACAAACAGAGAGGCCAGAACATGTCATCTCAAACTAATCCAACTGAAAACTTTTCCCTGCCTCTCACTTAACAGCCACAGACACTTAAGCACAGCCGGATTTCTCAGCGGTCTTGTTGACACAGACCGTTCTTGTCAAGTGTATATCAGAGCCTACACAGGAAGTGCTGTAACATAATATATTATTTGAAGCTGGAAAGAAAGTGAAACCTGAGGATTGATAGCCGTTAGGTTAAGGGGTTCTTACTGAAGTAACAAGTATAAGGTGCAATCAACGACTACCATTCGTCAACAAGACACTTAAATCAGGGCTATTACAAAGAGTGCTTGACAAGTATACGTGCTAAAACAAAAACAGAAGGGTGTATGACTAAGGTTAATATTACAGAAAATGGTGCCAGTGGATAATATATTTAAAGTCAACATGAACTCAAAATTGACCCTGTTTACTTCCTTAATGCAAGTTCCTGGTTGAAAGAAGACATTTTTGGTGGAAGATTTTTTTTATTTGTTCGGCCTTCAATATTCAGCTGACATCAGCTTAGGAAAAATAATAGCTATTTCAGCATTGTTTTAGGCTATTATTGTAAGTAATGCTTTCTAAAAGCTAGTTACAGTTTTTTACAATCACTTTGCTACTATTTTCAGAACCTTGATGTCATTTTTCAAAACTCTAGACACAAAACTCACAACGGTTATCACTTGTAACACAGGCTGTCTAATGTTCAAAACATTGCATTGTGCATTCACATCTTTAAAGAAATCTTGCACTTGCACAATCATTGGTTCAAAGAACAAATTTACTGTGAAATACCATTGAAACATAACTATAGATCACCCACACACAAGCAACCGATAGTTTCACTGTGTCATTGTTCGTACAATCATTAAATATTGTAGAACAAAATAGGTGATACAGGTTTCATTATGGTACTACATGTACAGTAAATATACATCTCTGTAAAAGCACTGCAGTCGTAGAGAGAATACACAAATAGTGGAATCAGCGAAGAAAGTTTGTAATATATTGATGCAAAACACTACAGTACAATCACAACATAGGTTTATTGGAATCAAAGCAAAAATATAAAATATTAGGCTGCATCCATGGATATTGTAGTCTAATTGGTTCATGCTCCACGCTAATTGGTGACAATGAATCTCGTTATCTTGAAACTTTCATGATTTACTGTAAACATGGAAGATTGCGTGTGTTTCCATACAACTATGCATTAAGAGTAATGCAACAGTTACTTATCATTTTGAGCAGTTGTATCAATTGATAGTTAGATCATTGTACGGAAATGAATAGACACTCATTTGAAATGTAATGTGTGAATTGCCTTTTGAAATAGTAGTACTGTGATGTTAAGTTGTGTCATATTGAACAGGTGATTTTTGTTGAATGAACAAATGATCTAAGTTTTATGTGTATTGTATCCAAGCAATTGAGAAAAGGGTTAGAGTTTTGAAAAATGTGCATTTTGATCATTGGTTGTGAGTTTTGTGTCTAGAGTTGTGAAAAATGACATCAAGGTTCTGAAAATAGTAACAAAATGATTGTAAAAAACTGTAATGCAGTAAATGAATGCTGGGTAATGCAATAAAGGCTGTGGTGACGAAAAGAAAATGATAAAAAACAATAATGACAAAATAATAATAATATAAAAACAATTTAGAGAAAAAAGAAAGTATGAATGAACAAATGAACGAATGAATAAGTCAATAAATGCTCTAAGTGATTCACAGGTCATTATATAAAATCATTTAAAACACCTAAAATATTCATCCAGAGCAAATGAAATGAGTGAGTGAGGAGAGACGGGTTTGTGTGTAACTCGCTGCCGGAGAGATGAGAGAGATTAAGTGCAGATGGTATCGTGTATCTATGCGCAAAATGAGTATTGGTATTTCAGTATCGATATGTATCGAAAAATCTATTTTTGACAACACTACATTGCACTTAGTGCACATCCAGTGCTGAAATACACCTGCATTTGCTGGTAGGCAGATGTTAATGTCAAGCCCTGGATGTACAGATACCAAAATGCATAAATGTCCATATTCACACCAATGCACTTGTCTAGAAATAAATTGCATTTGTGAAAACTAAACTCACAGTGGATCAGGATACAGACTGAATCTGTAATATTCCCTGAACCACACTGGATTACTTTCAATGAACTTTATTTCCAATTATTAATTTAGGCTGTCTGATTAACATTACTATTGATACCACAAGTAACAAGTTTGTGGTTCTCTTGGGGCAAAGCCCTTGTGATTTAGCCAAGATAAACAGGTTTGACTGAAAGGAGTTTGCGAACACCATTGTGAGCTGCTAGCTTTAATTTCCATCACTAATTGTGGTATTAGGTTGTTATTTTTCAACCCGTCTAACAAGCTGGTGTACTGAACCCCTGAGCAAAGAGAAACAGCGGAGACCGCATCTGAAGGAAAAAAGTCCAGACACACAGCTTGATTTGACGATATATGAGACAAACCATTAGACCATATGCTCATCTATTTCCATCGTAACCTCAGCCTCAATCCATTCGAGCCCTCTCCTTCATTTCTACCTGGTGATTCACACCCTTAAACACTAATTTAACCAAATGCTAATCAAGTCCCAGTGGGTGGAAACATCAGCTAAGCTTCTTTCCAACACTCAAAATGAGTGATCTTGCTTTTTTTTTTACTGTAGTTCTCAAACTCCTGCTTCGCTAACCTCATGAGCCCTTTGAGCATTGCACGCTCTCTGTTTACTAAAAGCTCACAATGCCACAAGGAGTTAGCATTCCTCAGACAGCTTTTAGACAAAGCGCAACACACCTAGAGAGCTCTTCAGTATTCCCCACTCTAAGCCAGACCAATTTTCCACCCTAGCACCCAGCCTGTCAGATGGTGGCTAAATCCGCCTTAATGTTACAGGTTTAAAAAGTCAACCATTTCAGATAATCCCATGGATTTAATAGTAGGGGTGGAAACAGAAGCCTGAGTACTTGTTTTGGGAAATCTTAACAATGGAAGACCTTTTCGTGGGGTCCAAAGTTACACTATAACATTTTCAGAAACAAATATAGCATGGATCTTAAAGGGATAGATCACCCAAACATGATGACTCATGTTGTTTGAAACCTGTATCACTGTCACAACACAAAAGAAGATATTTTGAAGAAAGTTGGGGTCAAAACAAACACTGACAACATTGGACACCATTGACTTTCACTGTATAGACAAAAAATGTGTGTTCCAAAGAAGAAAGTCATATCGGTTTGAAACAATATGAGAGTCAATAAAAGATGAAAGAATTTTCAAATTTGGGTGAATTATCCATTCATTTAATCTTATGTTCCTTTAAAGTAAACATGAATAACTCATACAATAATACAATAATAACTCCCTAACCAAATAGCTATTTAGGAATTTTAGATTTCTGTTGTAAATAATGCAGCATTTCTAAAATCTTTTAGAAATACTTAGCAATGTAATGCTTGTTAACATGAATCTAATAAAGGTTACCAGAACAACAGCAAATAATGGAAGATTAGGAAAGGAGCATTATCAGACCTAAAAGTGTCAGCAAGACATTAGAATGTTAATTTCTACATTTTTTCAATTTCAATTTATAAATTATAAATACATTAACATTAACCTAAGGATAAACACACATTAAAAATTAAAGATTAAAATGAACCTATAGATTAATTAGTGCTGTAAATAGAAGTTTGTTCATTGTTAGTTCATGACACTCAAGGCATTATTAAGTGTTATAGAAATATGGGTAACATTTCACAATAAGGCCCCACTAGTTAATGTTGACTAATGCATTAAATAAAAATGAACTAACAATGAGAAAATTCATTTGTTACAGTATTTATTAATATTTGTCAATGTTAGTTAATACAAATACAACTGTTGCTTTTTCACATTTCAAATTCTCAGTACCGACACATATTTGTCAAATTCATCTTTGACGAAAGTCAGTGACACCACCGAGCAAAGCAAGGTGGACAGAACAGCAACATCGGCTAAAATAGCTGTCAATTCCCTGAGGCGAAAAAAACGTAAGCCCTTACTGACACCCAAATGCTGAGTCAAGCCTATTTCGATGCCATATAACACCCATAACCTCTGGAAAAATCCCGACACGTCCATGATCCTGACCTCCACACTTACTGGCTTAAACTTCCAGTCCCTGTCTAGTGCATAATCATCTTTTCACACGGAAAAAGCTTCTGAAGATGAATGTCAAATCTCGCATACCTTTAAAACACTACATTTGTTCATTAGAGGGATTTCGGAGCACTTAACATGAGAGTGAAATGTATTGGTGCAGAATAGAGGAGCCAGGTGGGTATAAGAGACTCAAATAAAAACTAACTTTTGAGATGCATTGAAAGTACAAGAAGGATTTCAACTTTTTTTTTTTTTTTTTTACTCACAGGTAGAAAAAGCCTTCAGAGTGCTCTTTGGGCTACATCTCCTTCTCCCCGGCACTACCTCTCTCTAACTAATAAATGACTTGAAGGAAATTTGCCATTAGAAACTCCTTCAGCCCACTCTAAGTGCTGATTCGCTGGGAACAGAACCCCTGTGTATTAATGCATGATTCTTTTTTTTTTCACCTAAAGTCCATTTCATTTATTTTTTCCCAAGCACCTGCTGTCTGCCAAGATTATCTTTTGCATTAGTAAATGAGCTTTTTATCTTTGCTTTTTATTATATCCCTCTTCGTTCATCTGTGTGCCTCAGGAGCCACTATTGCAAGGTTTTAATACTGATTTCCTCAAGACGTACTGTGAGACTCGAGTTCACATGAGACTGTTTTTCCACAAACAAACTTTTCATTTTCTTCTTCTGTCAATCATAATCATCAGTGCAGTACAGTGCTAACTGCAAAACAAATGCCAGCACAAACACAAACATGCAAATGAATATATGCACACACCACTAGCTGTTTATCATAACTTAAATGTAATAATGAATGCATCCAAAAGTGCCTCTCTTTTCTTGTGTCATCTGAAAAAAAAAATGCATTCTATATTGGCAGCGTATTGTGAATGAGCCGTATCGGTAAGTAATTCAGTAGAGTTCAGAGAAAAAGAGAGGCAAAAGAAAAAAGAAACTGAGACAGGCTGACACAAACATGACTGACAGGTGCATATGAGGTGTTTGTAATGCGAGTCTGACCGGCGTGAGGTCCTCCATACAGATGGGCAGCTCTCGCAACGTGAGCAGCAGGTCCAGGCGGGCGCTCAGGTCCGGGATGTTGCACATCTGAGGAAGAGCTGATATATCAGAAGACGGCCTGGACAATATCACAAAGATATGCAGCGACACCTTCACACATGCTCTGCTTGGTTCATACGGGTGAATCTCGCAAATTGAAAATGAAAAAAATCCAGGTCATATTTCACACCAAAATCAAAAGCGAACAAAAACCAAATAGTATATTTTAGGACTCCTTTAGACACTTTACTATAGGATTCTACGTGTTAAGATTAGTTAATGCATCCATAGGCATCATGAAGTAACACTGAACAATATTTTTTTTTAGCATTTATTAATCAATAAACTAAATACTAAAATATATTAGTATATGTACAGATAATTCTTTGCACTTTGATGCATTATTTTCATGACAATTAAGTGAAATTTTCTTTTACTGTTCATTTTTTCATTCACATTATTATTTTCTGATTATTGTAATACACTGTTACATGCAAAAATAATGTATCAATTCTATTTTTATTAAAATCAGTAAATTAGTTATAGGTGGTACAACACATACCTATGGATGTTTAAGTACTTTTCTATTTAAAAAAATGTATTCTTTCTCACGTTATGTCAATGTTACATGTCACATGTTACATGTCATGTCATAGTCACATCTGTTTAGCTGTGCATTTACTGAATGAGCACTCTACCACTGTTCGTCCGACTGCTCATACTGTATTTATTTTATTATTTTTTATTCTAAACTGTTTTAATTATTCTGATTTCTTTGGATTATTTCTCTATTTTATCTTTTATTCTAAACTGTTTTAATTATTCTGATTTCTTTTGATTATTTTAATTTCTTCTATGTAAAGCACTTTGAATTACCATTGTGTATCAAATGCGCTATATAAATAAACTTGCCTTGCCTAATGAAAAACATTGTTGTGCATTCTATGCTCTTGAGAATTTGGCAGGAAATTAGATTCATTTTTATGAAAATAATGTCACGATGCAACAAAAAAAAAAACAATGATCCTGGTTTTTATTAAACAGAACATACTTTTTAATTTTTGTCTTTTGATTTTTGGGTGAAATATAAAATATGAAATACATTTTTGACATGTTGCCTGAGATTCAGTCATAAACATTCAACAGTTTCCCAGATATCAACTGAAATACAACACCTCATGTATTGCACTCAGGTTATACACAAATATATATATTTCAAGGTAAATACATTTATATTTTACATGTTTTATGTATTATGTATCTCACATATCTAATGCAAAGTGACTACCACTGCTGGAAGGTGTTCTAGTAAGATATCATTATGCAGGAACGATGTTTGCCGAAAATCGTGAAACACTAAAATCACTTCTATAAATTCCAGCCTCAAACCTTTGGAACGGACTAGCACTGTGATTTATGTATCACAAACGGCATGTCTATGGTTGTTAAAATAACTAAAGATTAATCTGAAACAGAAGACAGCAACTGCTAAATTCGCTTAAAAAATCCCTCTATCAAGACGTGTGGTTCATTTGCAGTGTGAAGATGAAGGTTAAGAATTCAAACCAACAGCTGTCAAATTAAATCCCCTCATGGATTTTTCACATAATGAGGATCAGAAAAATTCGATGCACTTAGACACATGGAAACATAGCCATGTGCAAATGGCCCAGAATCTGTAGGTAATGTATAATGCGGACTAAAATACATGAGAGATTTGGAACCAATACATGAGAATCTACATATAATGGGACGCTTTTCGAAAATGCAGAGTAATACTCATTAATGTCAACAACAATGTCTGGATGAATCTCACGAAGCCTGTTAAAGGTGCTCTAAGCGATGTCGGGTGACGTCACTTCTTGTTGACCTTTAAAGTATTGTCAAACAAAACGGAGGCTATAGACCCTCCCTCCTCCTCATCCGTGCACTAACCCCCCAAACCCCACCCCCAAATCCTTCTTGTCGGTTATTGGCTGGAACAGCTTGTTATGTTTCGTGGTGCGGGTTAGCCCAGTTTGTTTTTGTTTCCGTTTGTGGAGCCTGGGGTGTCTGCAGAGACCGCGTTTTTTTACAGTGTGTTCAGGGGACAGGCAGCTAGCGGATAGTGAGGGGATGTTTGCTGTATGTGACAAAAAATGTTTTGGCCTAAAAAATGCGTGACATCGCTTAATGCACCTTTAAGAACATAGACATATTTCACCCCAAAAGTAAAATAAATAAATTAAGAAATTATATTTTGCAATTGAAACTTGTATTGCACCATTATCAATTTAGAAATGTGATATTAAGCAAATTTTCTCAAATAGTAATGCAAAAAAAAATTTGATGACACAATTCTAAGTATTTATAAAGTACTTACACATCATGGGCCCTATTATATACCCGGCACAATGCTGCGCCAGGCGCCACGTTGTTTAAATAGCAAATGCATATTCGCTCATGTGTGCACCCATAGGCATGCTAGTCTGAAAACAAGGTGTGCTCAGGCGCATTGTTGCCGTGTAAATAGCAAATCCGCCATGGCGCAAGTGCACCTGGTTTTAGAGGGAATGGGAGATGGGACTCTGTCTGTTTTTTTGCATGTTACGCCCAAAACACACCCATTACTCATTAAGAGAATAGGGACAACACTTTTAGACCATGCACTGGGCATGCCGAACATTTTTCCCGTGGTTGAACTAGCAAAAATGGCCCTAAGTGTGCTTGTGCCGTGCGCTTTAGACCATGCGCTTAGATCCTTAAAATAGGGACCCATATATTTACAAAGATGGTAGTATATAACAGTACATATTTCTTCAATTTATGTTGATTTGAAATATACACACACACACATACTGTATATTACATCCATTATTTCAGCGATTAACCAGAACGTAATGTCTTTACCTCCATCATGTACTGGTCCACCACATGCAGTTCAGTGAAGTCTCCTTTATGCGATTTATACATCTCAATGTCATCTGCGGTGGGCACGTATCTGATGAAGAACACAACAAATGAAAACATGGCAAAGCACTGAAATGTCTGCCCTAATTTAGTTTTACATCGGTCCAACCTCTCTGCTTCATAAATACTTCATAGATGACCATTTTAAGCGTGCACGATTCTAAAAAGATGTCACACAACCCTTGTTCCTTTTTTACGGGTTGACTGCCGAGCGAGCCTATTTTCTCCTCCAAGATTGCCTCCTTTTCTCTTTGCATCTCTCCATCCAGAAAAGGCCGCATGCTACTCTGATTTCTAGTGACCCGAGGAACAGAGGTCGATTAAAAGCCAAGTTGCAGTGAGCTTGTATAAAGTGCTCAGGTAGATGATGTTTGGCTGTTCCTGGCTTGCATCCTGTTTGAACCCAGCTCACCTCCAAAATGGACCTGTGTTCAGGTCGTTTTAGTGTGTTTCAAATCCATACCACACTGACTATTTCATGAGCCCAAGGATGTTCCGATGGAGAAACAAGCAAACTAAAGCCACCTAACATTAATATTGCAGTTTATGCTGGGACCATCTCGATTAAGATTGTATTCAGAAGCCCATGTGGCCGCACTTAGATTTCCATCGTATTTGGCTTAATAAATATAAATCTCAGTAGGTACATTAGATTATGCCTCCCGCATGCAGGTCGGCCTCCAGCAGTCATTTAAAGATGTTTCTTGCAGTAAAATGCAGAGGAGAACGCATTTCTCCAGCTTCCCTCAGGGCAACTCAATAGTTTCCTTTTCCTCAAATTCATCAGATAAAAGTTTTATAAGCAGGCTGTTCTGTTAAGAGAGCCTGGCATATGTTCTTTTATATTAGGATTAAAGAAACGCTATGGTGTCTTCTTCAACATGAACTGCCCGTGACTTCTCGTGGTCTCTATGGTCTTCATTACGTCTACCAGTATCTTACAAAACACAGACCTCACTCTGTTCTTTTACATTTAACTGTGGTCTGCTGATCTCAACCGCTATATTTTCATTTATATTTTATAAAAGGGTCATTAACTAATAACATGGACAAGAATCTTTTTTCAAGCATTAACATTTGAGGTTAAATATGCATGCATGTATAGTAGGATGTGTATATTTGTATCACCATTTCTTTTAGGGTTCTTACTCTTAAAGGGATAGTTCACCCAAAAATTAAAATTCTGTCAACATTTACTCACCCTCAAGTTGTTCCAAACCTAATAAGTCAAAGATAACAAAAATATATGTTGAAGAATGTCAGTAACCAAACAGTTGATGGGGCCTGTTGATTCCATAGTATGGAAAAAAAAATACTATGGAAGTCAATGGGCCCCATCAACTGTTACAATTTGACGGTGAGTAAATGATGACAGAATTTTCTTTTTTGGGGTAACTATACCTTTAACGGGCTTAAAAATATTACAGTATATTTCAAAAACTGATTTTTTTTTAAACTAGTCTGATCATAAAAGTGCTTACAAACTACCAAATCAGTATAAAACATGTTTACAATTGATGTAAATGGTATAATTTAGCTACACTAACACTACTGTTCAAAAGTTGGCAGTAAAGAAATTAATAATGTTACAAAAAAAATCCATTTCAAATAAATGGTTATTTATAATTCAACTAAAAAAATGGGGACAAAATGTATCATGCTTTCCAAAATAATATAAAACAGCAAAACTGTTCTCAGCATTGATAATAATAATAAAAAAAACGTTTCTTGAGCACTAGTTCAGCATATTAGAATGATTTCTGAAGGATCGTGTGACACTGAGGACTGGAGTAATGATGCTTAAAATTCAGTGTTTTGCTATCAGACATATTGCCATAAAGTCTTGTGTGCCAAATTATCATTTTCAATTAAAGGGACCAGCATTGGATCAAAATGGAATTTATAAATCTCCTGCACACACTTTTTAAACTTGACTTAACGTGATACAGCATCTTAAAAACATGGCACTCTTAAAAAGATGCTGAAAAAGCAGCAAAAAACACATGGCACCCACAGCCAAAGACATCAGTCTGCATGTGTTCATAGACCAACAATTACTCAATACACATTCAAGAAATGAACTATTGTGTCAGGTGTGGAGTTTGGCAGGCTGCTTTGTCTCCATGTATCTCTTACCTCCTGAGAGAGGCAATGTGCTCGTCTGAGAGACCCCCTTCCTCTTCATTTATAATCAACAATTTGTCCTTGAGCTCTTTTGGATGCACGGGGAAACTTTTGAGGAAAATATCTGTGGGGACAATACACAATATATTTACACAGGTACACACACACATTCAGTCTTGAGCAACTCTTAAAACAAGTTCTCCTGATAGCAGCTCTCCCCCACCTGCGATGAAAAACTCTCGAAGACAAAAGGTTTGTGTGCTTAATTACCTCTCTAAACATGATCCAGGGATGGCCAGATGTATGCTGATTTGCATTGTACAAAACCTGAATTGATAGGATTTTCATTTTAACTAATAAACCTAGCTGTGCTGAAGTTGCAAACAGAAAAAAAGGTATGAATAATGGGAGCTGTGGCAGCTGGGATGACGCTCATTACAGCAACATATTCACAATTTGATTGAGTAGCACCAGGTTCAAGGATACAATTACAATGTTAAGCCTCTTTTTTGCACTACAGAGAAACCATTAGCTGTGTGAAAGGAAGGTTCTTTCATGGTTAACATGATTTCCTATCGGCAATGAGCCAAGCAAGAAAATCTGATTTCATCCATTCTTTTAAACATGGGAGGCCATGTCACATTCATAAAAACCAACACAAACATAAAATACATTAACAGAGTATTTAGCATTCACAACCACTCGTATTGATTTGATACGGCAAAAAGGAAGGGTGAGTCTAGAATTTATCCATTGGGAATTAATTTGACAGAGAAAAAAAGTGTTTTAATATCAGAATTCACAGTAAATTTCTTAGTAAAAAGAAAAAAATGTGACTACCACTTCAAATGAGCTTGATGATTAGTTTATTCTGAACACTGCCACATACCCAGTTATAAAAGTGTGAGCACACTTAAGCAGTTATTCCAAGTTTTTTCTCTCTGAAATGTGTCACTTTGGTTTTCTGTTGCATTGCAAAGGTTGCAACAATTCTGATTTGATTTATCTTTGAGTTTATCTCAGCTATGCTGTCATCTTAATATTTTACTTAATGAATATAAATATAATATTTTTATATTTTTATTTAGAACATTTCAAAGGCAATTATTTATTTTTTGGAAACAACTGTTTAAAAAAAACACCAATACTACACAAAAAAGCAGGAGGAGAGGATGAGATGCGAAAGCAGGAGGAGAGGATGAGATGTATAAAGGCCATTTCCCAGGCCAAGCAGGGAGAGTGGATGAGATGGGAGAGTGTGGAACAACGCAAAATGGGCTGGCAAGTGCTTTGGTCAATGGAATCAGTTTCCTTATTAGGTCAACATATGATGTTCTCCCATCACCGCAGAACCTAAACCTCTAGGTAGGAGAGGTCCCTCTTGTCCTTTGTGTTCATCACCTGCCACATTAAGGCACATTTTGACAGGATGTAAGGTGGCTCTTAGCCAAGGTCGGTTTACTTGGCGCCATGACCAAGTATTGCGATGTTTGGCTTTAGCATTGGACGGCAAGCGTAGTATGACCAATAAGTTGCCGCCTGTTCTAGCAAAACATTACACACAGAAGACAATATTCCTCTGCCCAGGCAAGCAACCACCAAGAAAAGGTGCTTACACCAATTCTCGCCCAGGACAACTGGAAGCTGCTAGGGACTGGAAGATGCTGGCTGATCTTGATCAACGGCTTATTTTTCCACCTGAGATTGCCACCACTAACCTACGACCAGATATTGTTTTGTGGTCTGGATCAGCACGCATTGTTCAACTGATAGAGTGAACAGTGCCATGGGAGGATGCGGTAGATGAGGCATATGAGAGGAAGAAACTGCGGTATGCTCATCTGGCCACTGAAGCAGAACAGCGAGGATGGAGAGTCCAGCTTTATCCAGTGGAAGTAGGTTGTCGAGGATTTGTGGCACACTCTACAACCCGGTTCCTCAGAGACGTCGGATTCAGAGGCCAAGAGTTGTGTACAGGCCGCCATGCTACGGTTTCATAGAATTCTTGAAAACTTGAAGAGTCTGTTGGTTTATTTGTATAGGTTGTATAGTATTTACAGTCATTACGTTCCTGTGTATATTGCATGAATGACGGGTGGTTGGGCAAATATTGTGTTTTGCGGTAGGTGGTATGCCATACGGAACCGTTGCCACTGAAACTGCATATTAACGCACCAGTGGGGCTCGACAGCCTTAGTCAAACGGGTTGGCGCGTATGGTTGAGTTGCGGAGAGATTGTGGTTAGGTCTCAGCAGCAGGAGGGATGTAGAGGTCAGTAAGCTGGGCTGAGTTGAGTGGGGGACGGAGGGGGGTGACTCTGGGACGCCCAGAGTCACTGTCGAGCCCTCTTGAGGTGTCGTCGGCTAGTCGACGAAACACTGAGGACAGAAGGTGCCCCCTTAAAGACCCTAGAGATGTCCCCTACTTGGCTCAATCCAGGCGGTTGTCGTGCTGGTCCACTAGGGAGAGACCACACTGTAGTTGCAGCCGTCGTGTGTGCTGACACGCCAAGTACACTGCAGTTGTTAACGCTGGACAGAAGGGGAGTCACACCACCATATGGAAAGAAGCGTAAATGGGTGAAGCATAGTTTACTGTAAAGCTACGTCTTAGTGTTGCTTATCTTGGCAAAAGCCGAGTACAAATCAGCATGAAGTTTTAACATCTACTCTCGTGTAATGGAAATCACTGAAAAAAAAAATGAGTGAGAATAACATCTTCACTTGCATTAACATATAATTTTGTACTTTTCTGTTCCAATTATATGGTTAATCTTATTTCCTTATTTCGGTGATTGCACTGAAAACAGCCGGAGCTGTGGAGGCTAACAGTTTATTTTCTTTACGGGTGGAATATGCAGTTGGAGCAAAAAAGTCCAGATACATTAAAATGGAGTTCTATGATAAAGCCCTTCAATTCAGAAATAAGCAGGACTTTTTGTTTTATTTATGAAGACTGTGTGGTTCCATCATTGTTCAAGGACTGGACTCAAGGAGTGATGCTCACTTTAAAGCCATTAGATATACTGTAGCTCTAAGAAAGATTGAAAGAGAACATATGAGTAGATATATAGAGTCATGTGTATAAGAAAGTACACCCTTTTGAGCATATGGTTTTATGTATCAGGAGTCCTGACATGTAAAACCATAGAATTCAAAAAGGTGTACTTTCTTTTTCACATGACTGTATAGTGGGTCCAAGAGTCTGAGACCATTAGTGAAAATGCTTCTCTTTAGCAGCTTTCTAGTTTAAAACACAAAACAACCATTACAAATAAACACTATATGGACAAAAGCATTGGAACACATGACCAATGACCATTACACCAACGGGGACTGTTATGACATCACATTGGTCCCCCCTTTGCAGCTATAACAACTTCCACTCTTATGGAAAGGACTTCCACAAGATTTTGGAGTTTCCCATTCATCTGGTAGAGCATTTGTGAGGTCAAACATGGATGGGAAGGTCTGGCTCGCAATATCCGTTCTAAATCATCCCAAAGGTGTTCGATGGGGATGAGGTCAGGGCTCTGTGAGGGCCAATCAAGTTCTTCCACACCAAACACATCCAACCATGTCTTAATGAACCCTGCTTTGTGCATAGTCATCGTGGAATAGAAAAGGGCCTTCCCTAGAATGTGCCCACAAAGCTGGAAGCATTGTCCAAAATGTCTTGGTATGCTGAAGCATGAAGATTTCCCTCAACTAAAAGTAAAGGGCCGAGTACAACCCCTGAAAAACAGCCCCATACCATTAATATGGTACCCCATACCATACCACACCAAACATTACAGTTGGCACAATGCAGTCAGGCAAGTAATATTTTCTATGCGTCCGCCAAACCAAGACTCGCCCATCAGACTGCCAAACAGAGAAGCGTGATTCGTCGACCCACAGAACACAAATCCACTGCTCCGGCGTGCTTTAGACCACTCAATCTGACGCTTGGCATTGTACTTGTTGATGTGAGGCTTGGATGCAGCTGCTCGTCCATGGAAAACCCATTCCATGAAGCTCCCGCCGCACAGTTTTTGTGCTGATATTAATGCCAGTGGAAGTTTGGATGCGTTGGTGACTTTTATACACCATGTGCCTCAGCACTCTGTGACCCCGCTATGTGACCTTACGCTGCTATTCCTATACCTTGCTGCTATTCCTAAACGCTTCCACTTTCCAGTACTAACACTTACAGTTGATCGTAGAATATCTAGTAGGGATGAAATTTCACAAATTGACTTATTGCGCAGGTGGCATCCTAACACAGTACCACGCTTGAATTCACTGACCTCAGAATGACCAATTTTTTCACAAAATCTTTGTAGATGCCGACAGCATTGCTAGATGCTTGATTTTATACACCTGTGGCAATGGGTCTGCTTGAAATACCTGAATACAATAATTAAGAGCTGTGTCCTAATGCTTTTGTCCATATAGTGGGCATATAGTATTAATACAGCATATTTTAGTACAACAATGTGTGAAAAGGTTAAATGAAAACTGTACATGGTTGCAGAACGTCTTAATATTTGGTACTTCAGCTTTAATGGCAGCAACACTCATCATTATCCAGAAAATCTGAGTTGTTTCAAAGAGCATCATGTGCTTCAATGGAAGAATGAAAATCTGACCTTTTGTACAAAGTCTACATGCTCAAAGTCACAAAATTGCTGATTTAAGTAGTGATTTAGAAATCTGTAGAAATCTGAAATATTTCTTATTTATTGTATGCCATACATTTCCTTTACTCAGAATCTTCCAAAATCCTAAAACTTTCTGACTATTTTCTTGTTTAAATGAAAATCTATGTATTCTCAGACTTTTGGACCCCACTGTATATACAAAACTATATATCTGTGGGGAGAAAAAGTTTACTGTCAGATATAATTTAAGACATCAATGA
The DNA here is from genome assembly GCF_051911475.1 of Siphateles boraxobius. Lineage (NCBI taxonomy): Eukaryota > Metazoa > Chordata > Actinopteri > Cypriniformes > Leuciscidae > Siphateles > Siphateles boraxobius. The sequence continues at coordinate 17,519,002 of NW_027509205.1, read as the reverse complement.
TAGTAACCTTTTTCTCCTAGTAATCTAGTATTTCATGTGTGTCACCTCTTGAGTTTAAGAGATCTCAAACTGTGCTACCAAAGATACCAAAGTCTGCAATTATAAGTCAGAGATCTCATCTTAAATCTCCAGAGACATGAAAGAGCAACCTCGAAGCAATAAAACTGTCCTCCGGATAAAAGCGCTGCTACTAATGATGATTCTAAGGTTGTGTTAAAAGTCTCAATAGAGTCCTCAAAAGTGTCTGGCATCAGATTAGTCTTTGAGTTTGTATTATTAGGACCTAAGCGTGCTATAAATTATATCAAGAGCCGAATAAGCAGTCATATTACAGGAGATAATGAGTCTGTTCCAAAACCTAATGAGCTGCCTTGCTACCACCTACCTAAATATAATGCTTCCTTATAAGGCAGCATTGTAACAAAGTAGCAACCATACAAATAAGACTCGGTGCACTATTTATTCCAATACAGTTTAACATCAGCATGTTGCTAATGATCAAACTGTCTGGTGCAAAGTGGGGCACTAGCCCAAATAAACATAAAATTCCACGACATGTTATAACAGATTTATTATTGAATGCATTATGCCTACACATGCATTGATACATATATGCCTACACTACCGTACCAAAGTGGTCTGTAATATTTTGTATTATTTAATACTTCTCATTCAGGATGCATTAACTGCATTCTGTTTTGACAACCCTCTCAGAGATTGGCAATGTTAATACAGGTGGAGCTGGGGAAGATGAAGGGTTTCTGAAAGCGCGATGCAGATTGGAAACAGCAAACAATGCCAAGTATTTGAATGATGAGCAGCAAGCTCATTGGCTGCTGATACCACCAGCAACCAATCAGCTGCGCTATGAAGATACAAATAGACAAATAGAGTTAAGGACCAAAATTTTATATATTTTAAGAATCAGCCTGCGCCATCTAGAGTTTCATGACAGAACTCTGTATTTCAAATAAATGCTGATCTTTTCAAAGAATCCTGAAAAACATTGATCACTGTTTCTGTAAAAAATATTAAGCAGCACAACTGTTTGATAATAAGAAACTATTGAGCACCAAATCAGCATATTAGATTTTATATTGTAGTAATTTTTACTCTTTTACTGTAAATTTGATCAAATAAATGCAGCCTTAATGAGCATAAGAGACTTTAAAAACAATAAAATATCTTACCGACCCCATACTTTTGAACGGTAGTGTACAATGTTCTTAAAATACTTATTATGTAGGCAACTCACACTTTTTTTTAAGTCACCCTGTGGCAAAAATCAAGCTTTTAATGTTGTTTATATGTCTATGTGGCGTTTTTAATGTGCTATAAGACAAACCATGTGTAAATGAATAAGTCAACACTGAGTATTTTCTCTTTAAAACTGCAGTGAAACAAAGCCTGTCTTAAAAACAGGGTTCTCAAATTTTATCAAGAGCTTGGAGTGAGATCACATGCGGTTAGGGGAGGAGCCCTAATGGAGCCCCGCCCCCGCCCATCCCCGCCCCCCAAATTTACCCATTGTGCATAATTAACCAGCACAAATTGAAATTATAACAATTGGTAAATCTGATAAATGACAGAGCAACTCATCACATCAAATATACTCTTTAATGTTATATTTCAAAATTACAAATATACAAAAATATAACAAATTCCAAAAATGGCAATGATTAATGTATGTTTTGACAGGATATAAAATATTACCCAGAGCACTCTGCTTTAATACATGTAGCCTTAGTGTAACTAGAAAGACTATTAATACAGTATAATTATATAATTTAAAATAAAATGAAGAAATACATCTTCATTCCTTCCCATACCCACTAACATTTCCCTTAGTTTCAGATAACGTAAGCTAGCGAAACTGAGCCAAAGCTTCTGGCCTGGTTGCAAAGTAGTTTAGTACAATTAAATGTATTATAACTATATATTAAATGTTCTAGCCTAAAAATTTTAGACAAGCTTTCTTCCAACTTACTTTCTCCATCACGACGTGTGTTCGCGCAATGTTGTTGGTTACCTAGTAACGAAAGTACAGTGGCCGAGAATATTCCGTCAACTTCCGTGTGCTCGCGCATCTGTTGCCTAGTAACGACGCAATCTGGCCGAGATACGTGCTCGCGGCAGAAAACTTCACTTAGTGGTCCTTGCACCTCGTATACAACGTTATATATAAAGCTTGGAGGACAACTTGGTTGGCATTGCCTTTTCAGCGTGAGAAATACACGGTGTGGCGTCTGAGCGTGTGAACTGGTTGAATTGCGTGTGTCTCACGGCACATGCGTGAGACTTGAGAACCCTACTCAAAAACATCGCTGGTGTTTCTGACATTACAAACTACCTTGTAACCAATCACATCAACCGTGTGATTGTCAACGAGTGGATCTCTGAGCTAGTGTGAGTGAGTGGAGGCGGGGCTCATCTGCATAGAGGAAATGCATTAACGTCACTTTCCCGCCGGAACACGCCCCCTCAGCCGGACTGAGTGGCAGAAGAGCTGCTGCGTGACTGGATTTAATAGGGGAAACTGCGAAAACGCAGGTAAAACAAACGATTATCAGTTTAAACTAAAGATTGGACTCAATATAGTGTTCCTTACAACTTACTAAAGATCCAGTGATCCATGGATATTAACATGCAGCCAGGAATCGTGTTTCCTGACATTTATATGTGCCTGATTTCGACACCAGGAAAATACATACAGCAAATTTGCCTGTGAATGCTTTATATAAATACAAAATTGTCAGTGTTTATTTAAAAATGTCAAATTATACAGAATATACAGTGGTAAATATTTGATTGATGAGTTGTCACTGCAAAATATAACAATACAATATATAGAGAATGATTTTACCATTAAATTCAGCATATTGACACAAAAAGGATAACTGCAAATCCACCTTTCGCATCCTGGAGTCCAGTTGTTTCTATGAATTGCAGCGATCTATTTGCTTCTCTGTTCTGTAGCTTTAGGTAGTCTGTAAAAATATTCCTCATATTTCTTGTCAAATCTAGTTGCACAGTCAGTCTCAAAGCTCGTTCCCGTTTTAGACGCGTTTTGTGTGTTTTTCCGCAGCATTCACACTGAAAACCAATGCTGCCGCTCAGTCTTTTTGCCACTTGTGGGCGTAATTCCAGTAACTCCGGCCAACGGTGACGTCACGTGCATTCCCTCTATTCATTGAACTGCATATACTAAATGAAGCAAGTGTGTTGAGTTACATTCAAGCTATTTTAAAGCATGAAGAAAATTTTTTTAATGGAAATTTTTTTTCAATATGTCATTTTGGTGATCAAAGATGAGTTTTAAGGGATAAAGTTACTGACGGGGGACTTTAAATAATATGTAGACCTATAACATAACCATTCTGGACACTTTATTCTTAATAAATCTCACTGAGCGATTTGTAGTAGTTTGTTTATTTATTCACACAACGGGGTGGTAAAGTTTAGCCGAAACTACTTAGGCCCTACGGATAGAAAGCAGATTCATGATAAGACCCAGACACGAGTGAAATGCACAATACCATAATTTCTCCATCTGTATTTTCACCGCATAGCCATCCGTGTGCAGAGCAACTTTAAGCTACATCTGCTTACAATGTGTCTCTGCGGAATAAATCTACGCGGTAATTAGCTGAGGCATCGCATTTATAACCGTCTGTATTTTGTGTAATGCTTCAGCGAAACTCTGAGATACTTAAATATACATAAACAATGAATGTCATAATACTGATTTGGTCACAGACGTGAAAAACTATGGGACGAATGTGATGGAGCATTTCCTTCCACGCTAACACAGATGCCATCATCCAAGAACTCCAACAAGCTCAATCACCTCGCGAGTCGCTTTCCTTTTTCACGCAGACGGGGGAGTTTTCTGGCTGAGTTATTACTGATCAACATGCAATATTCATCTGAGAAGGCATTATCATTTTGCCGAGCTCCGTAGCCCTTTGCCCCTTCGTGTTAGACTGGCTGAGAGATAAATTGCCTGGGGGTTGCTCTGGGCCCTGATTGCCTACCACCGCAACTTGTCAGAGACAGGGGAAGAGGAAGAGGACACTTGGAAGGGAAGAGATAGCTGACACATAGGCTAGAAAGGGTGCCATGCATTTTTCATAGCGCTCCCCTAATTGAGGCACCTGTGAGAGAAACTCACAGCCGTTTGGTTGCTGCTGGTGTTATTGTTTTCGCTCTGATTTACAAGGATTTGCTCGCTTTTGAAATCCAATTTCTTTTCTTCCTTAGTAGACAAGGCCATGGTTTACCTCATTGTGAAGAGCTAAGTCGAAAATAAAATGTAAAATTTGTGGAAATGTCTTGTTTTTGGTGCAGAACTTTGCAAAAAAAAAAAGCACTTTTAAACCCTCATTTTAGTTTTAAGTGCACTTTAGGTCATTCAAAGAGACATACAATGGTGCTTGTCTATTAGAATCCAACAGTCAAGCACAAAACGTGGCCTCAACATTTTATAAAACATTTTCTAGGGATGTTTTAAATATTAATAGCAGAGATCACAAGTACCTACTTTCATTTGCAAATCATTGTTTATCTTTAATGCTTTTTTGAGTCAGTGAACACTAAGTAAAAAAGCATTACATTAAAAAGCGTCAGAAGCTATTCAAGTCTCATACAAATTTTGATACAAATAAACAGGGTGGTCAAAAATAACATGTTTTGTGCTACCTCTGACGTGCTTAAGAGAACATCAGCATCATTATTGTGCAAGATAGAGCTTGGCTTCTGGGAAACGTGCATCACAAAGAGGTATTTTCAACAGAACACTTGAAACCCAGTGTGATGAATCAACATATTCCATGCTTTAGTATCAGTTGGAGGACACTGGAACATTGCAGTAACTTTTTTATGCTGCAATTTCCAAGTAGTCTATCTATCAGTTTGATGCAACACTGCCACCTAGTTGTATCTTTTACAGTTGTTTAGACGGTCAACAGACCAGATTTATCAGGTTTAGATCTTTCTTTGTGTCAATATGTAAATTGTTCCTGAGCATTTGTTCTGTCTATGCTTCGTTTTATTTTCGTTGAAAGCTTAATGCTTCATACAGTAGGCTCCAAAAGTCTGAGAAAATGCACTACAGAAAATTTTCCATTTTTCTAATTAAAAAATATTTATTCCATTACAAATTATAGTATTAGCATAACAGTTAAAGTGAAGCTCTGAATTTCAATCAACCACACCATTGATATTTTAGTAGTATTTTTGCTTTATTATAGTACTTATTAATATTTTGAATTGGCTTTTTTATATATTTTCAGTTTCTAATTTAGTTAAAGTTTTAGTAATTTTGTTTTCTGCTTTTGTCATTTTTATTAATTTTTGTTTTTTATAAGTGCTTTCAAATCGATTAATCATGATTAATCGCATCTAACATCAAAGTTTTGACAACACTATTTTATATTTATATTTAAATGTATTATTAATTTAGTATTAGTTATTGTAGTGCTTTTTTATTTGTAAATGTTGTTTTGACATGTTTTTAAATATAATATTTATTTTATGTTACTTTTTTTCAGCTTAATTTCAATTAACGGAAACCATTCTTAATAGTTCAGTAAAATCTTAAAGATTTCTTCTTCATTTAACATCATAACATTTCTTTGTTTAACTTTTTTCAAAGTGCTAGTGCTAAAGTTTGATTCCAGGTTTAAATTAGAACAGATTTTATAGTTATTAGCAGACAAGCTTTTTAGCAGACTGCTATTATTTTAGAAAAGAGAATTGTTTCTTGATATTTCTTATAAGCAATGGCAAACCTCACTGTTAGTATTGTTCATACTTTTTCACAACTCAATTTATGATTCGGACATGAATAATCATGTGGCTCAAGAAATGTTTCTTGAGCCACATGTATCAGCATATTAGAATAATTAAATCAGCATATTAGAATAATTTCTGAAGGATCATGTGACACTAAAAGACTGGGGTAATGATGCTGAAAATTCAGCATCATTAAATTCACTTAAAAAAAACATTAATAAAAATTACCAATCCTAAACTTTTGAATGATAGCGTTATACAATATATATATATACAAAGCAGAAATTAGCATTTGACAGTCACAATTTCAATGTGATATCTTGTTGGGCTCATTGTTTTTCCATATAATGAGCCGTACACTACGACAACCTGAAAATACATTAATAAATGTAAGTAGAAATATAATCTTCAACTGCTTAGTAAGGTAGCACAATCCCACTCCTCAATAAATCACATGATTATTCATGTCCAAATCATTAATTGGGTTGTGAAAACGTATACAAAATACTAACAGTGAGGTTTGCCTTTGCAAACTCCTCTAATAAATAATTGAGCATTAGAAAGATCAAGAAACAATTCTTTTTTCTAAAGTAATCGGCGTAGCAGTCTGCTAAAAGCTTGTTTTTCAAATCACAGTGTTTTGTCAAACTATAAAATCTATTGAGGACTTAAGAACGTGAGAACTAAACTATGAGCAAATTGTTTTGTCAGATCTATTGTTATTCAAAGCCAATCCAGGAGAGGTTTTTAATGGTTGCTGCTCTAATCCGCACAGAGATCAATAACTCACACAGCAGGACTGATCCCAAAAGTTCTACAACAAATACACCATTCATAACAAGACACGGCCTGACATTTCTCCTCAAGCAACAACATTAGGTCATGATCCTCTTACTTTAAAGGAAGTTTACCTACAAATGAAAACCTGTCATCATTTACTCGCCCTCGTGCCGTTCCAAACCTACAAGAATATCCTGGCTGCTAATTTCTATTATGAAAATGAACTTTTCATTTAAAGATATTGGCTGATAGCCTGAGAGATCCTGCAATACTTACTGAAATTGTGAGCGATCCTTGAATTCAACATGATTTCCATAGTACTGGTGGACTCTGATCGGCCTGGGCCGCTTAACTCTCTCACTCCAAACAGCTCAAGCAAGCGTGAGGTGTCAATTTCAGTCTTGCTGGGGTTCCTGGAAGACCATATTGACTTCTCAATCTGCAAAGGCAGGAAACAGTCAATACCATTATTTCATATGATATTATTTCATATCAAGGCACTGTTTTGAATGCAAGTGATCTTTAGCAAATTATTACATATTAAGAAACAGATTTAGCACAACAACTATTGCAACGCTGAAACAGCAATGCTGCGTTTGCTATAAGGAATGTTGAATGACTCCTTTAGTCTGAATTTACAAGCAAACAACATCATCACACGCACATTTAACAAAAATGAGCACCTGTAGGGGTTTTCTTACACCAAAAATAAAAACTACGGTCTCACAAAAAACAAGTGTCTCTTATATATAAACCTATGGTTGTTCGGAACGGAACACTAGCATACTTTTTAAAGTATTGGTGAGCAGAAGAGACTTCTTTCAAAAACATTTCAAACAGCACCAACAACCCAAACTTTAATTAATTGTACCAATTAACTACAGCGGTTTTAATACTGTACAAATGGATTTTTTTTTAATGGCTTAAAACTAAAGGTAACACCATAAAAAGAAAGTATTTACGTTAAAAAAAGCATTGACTGAAATAAAATATTAAAACACTTTAAACTTATGCATTTTATTTCAGCTAGTTGCCAAGGTAACTTTTCTCATTATTTTAGTTTAACTTGATATAGGCTACTAAAATAACTACAACTAAAATAAAAATGAATACATTATATACATATTATATATATATATATATATATATATATATATATATATATATATATATATATACACACACATATTTTTTTTTAAAAGAAGCAAAAACTAATAAAAAAATGACTTTATAAAAAAGAAATTATTAAAACTTCGACTAATATGAAAATGGAAAATTAAATTTAAAACTAATTTAAAGTATTAATAAAAACAATAAGATATCTAAATTACACTAAAATAACACTGGTCCGACCAAAAACTTGCCACATCTGGAGCCCCTTCCATAGGCCCTGTTTACTATTAAGATGTGTTTTGATCAATCGGATCATCGAAATGGACGGCGCTATACAGGTGTAAATGGGGACTAAACTAATTTGAGCTTGTCCACTTTCAACCATTTCCAGAGGTAGTGGAAAACGACCGGACTGCTTTCGTAGTGTAAACGCTCATGTGGTCGAATGAGTCCGAACAGCCACAAAAGACTATCTACTCTCCATCTACTGACCTAACGCTAAACATTATGAAAAGTATGTTAGCCAGACCGGATTTAAACTTTGAAGACCCAAGTTTGGTTTGAAGACTATAAAAAGAACCAAGCACAATGTTCTCTCACCATTCCATCCATCGTCAACTTGTGATCCGATCGACCAAAACGCATTTTAATGCCAGGTGTAAACCGGGCCCTAAATAAAACCGAACACAAGACCAGATACCTTATCCTGAGTCACCAGGTCCCAGTGAAAAGCTTTTGTCCTCTCTGAAAGCTGCTTGGATTTCGTGGGCAGCGGAGGGGGCAAAGGAGCGGGCGGTACAGGACCTGGAACTGCTGACGGCACAGGCAAAGGTGGAGGCAATAAAAACGACAGATTCAGAGACGGTGATGAGCATGTGGCCACTGGAGAGGTTGGCTTGAGCACAGATCTGAACTCTGCTGTCCGGGCTGGCTTCTGTTCGGATGCTTTCATGGAGACGATTTCTGGCTCTAGTGTTGTTGGATCATCTACAAGCTCAGCTGGGAATGTTCTGGGTAAACGTGGTCTCGGTGTAGGTGGCACTGGTGGAGGTGTGAACTGCATGTGTTCGTTCTGTGTCTCACTTTCTGACTTTGTAATGTCAATGAGAGCTCTTTCAGGGGCTTCATAGAGGTGTTCATGTTGTGACTTTCGTTTCCAGTCCACACATAATTGTTTGATCGCTTTCACCCAGGCGTCTCGCTCATATTTGATTGCCTCTGAGGTCATATATTCGCTTTTCGGTATTCGGAACCTGAGAAAGATAAAAAGAGTGTCGTTGAGTTAACTTTCGGTCACACATTGATTTTTTCATGACTATTATTTATTGAGGTAAAGATCAGGGATTAAGAATGAGCACTTGACTCACAGGAAGTCATTCTTGTCGTTGATCAGCGTGAAGGTGTCGGTGGTGCAGGAGGTCTCCACCCTGACATTACCGTCTGAGAGATGGATGATAACGGCTGTCCCATCACCACCTGCACACCTGATATCATCCACACTGTCGTAAATGTCTGAGAGAGTCCAGACGGTCTCGCTGGAGGAAACGAACTCGTCTGGATTACTCCTGGGAGATTTCTGAGCAACAGTCCACAAGGTCAGCTGACCAGTCTGAAGATGAGCTTCATATCTAAGAGTGCAGAACATAGCATAAGTGTTAGTACTTTTTAAATATATATTTACTGTATATATTTTGTTATTTTTGGCCTTTTTCAACTTTTTATTAATAGAACAATAGAAAATTGGGGAACAGGATCAGGAAGTGATGAGAATGGGAATTGAATGTGCCAGAGTATGAGTCTAAACGGTGCCTGCGAGCCCGCCATTCAAAGTCCCTTTCAATGAAAGTCTGTTCAGTCGGCGGCCATATTTGCAACGCCTCTGTGCAGTTATTTCGGGCATCCAAGACCAACTCCTATTTATTTGAACGGGGAATCCTGAAATCTTAAAAACTGCTTCCCGTACTCACAATTAAATAACATATTTCAAATTAGCAACAAAATCTGATATGAACTGTCCCATAAATGTTGTTTCTTACGCTTAAATAGAGTTAAAAAAGCTTTTTTTTTTTGGAAAAAAAATCTGTATAATTTTTTTAAATTTTTGAAATAAGCCTCCTCTGCTTACCAAGTCTGCATTTATGTATTCAAAATTAGTAATAATGCGAAATATTATTAGAATTTAAAATAAATGTTTTCTATTTTAATACACTTAAAAATCTATTTCTGTGATCAAAGCTGAATTTTCAGCATCATTTCAGTGTCACATGATCCTTCAGAAATCATTCTAATATGATGATTTGCTTAAGAAATATTTCTTATTATTTATTTTTCCATGTTATTCAAGTTGCTATTTATGATCCAGTGGAAGCCTATGGGATTTTATTTTGCCGGTTTAAAAAATATATATATATATATTACTTTAAAAAGTGATGTACATACTATAATTTAGTATCTATGGTTAGGGGTTTGTTCAAAAAGTATGAGCCTGCAGGATAGCTGCCTAAATGAGCACCACTAAAATGTTAACAAACATCTGATCATTCTAGTGGCGTTTGTTCCAGTCTAACTGGTATAACAACTGCTAAGGGCTGATTTGCAAGAAGTAGACAAAACATAAAATGTCAGAAAATATATACTTTTTCCATTTGAATGATGCCAGTCCTCCTCTCTGGAGTAAAAGCTGTCCCTCTTTGAGGTTGTCTGGAGGTAAGTGTGAGCTTTTCCTTTCAACAGACCCATTCACAGGAGGGCTGTATATGTTACTATAGATGATCTGATTTACCAGCAGCATGATCTGCAGCAAGGTGAGATTACATGGTCTTTAATACATCAATAAAGATGCTTCATCATGGCCATGCAGACTCTAAAGGTTTTTAAAAAGACTGATCTGCCAAAGACTATGAATTCAATCCACGTTGCACGTGATGTTCTCACCCTCTGCTTGTCCTCTAAAGATGCCGCTTCCAGCTCATAGTCAGTCCGACCTCTGAACGAAATGGAGAACCTGGTACCTGTAGCTTCATGGCAGTTTTTCACATCAGAAAAGAGGAGCTGGCGTTTCACGATGCCTTTCTCGATGCTGCACATTAGGCTGGTGCTGAAATCAATCTGAAGAGAAGCGTGCATTTGTTATGTCGTGCATTAAAACGTTATATGTATGTACTTGATACACACCTGCAGCACTCGCTTCTGCCATATGTAGCGGTTGAACTTGCGAACACTGAAGTTATACTGTGATGGCTGTTCTTCCTTCAACAGAAACATATTATGTAAAACAAAGAATTCAATAATACTTCCTAAAAGGTCACTTTACAATAGAGATGATTAAAATCACCATTGAGATCTGCTCTTAATATTAGGGACAGGCCCACGACGACTGGTTAAACAACAAATCATTTCCTTAACAAGGACTGTGCCTAAACTAACCAGACACTTTCTTATGACGAATGTTCAACGAAATCAGTCGGACTGAATTACACACCCATTTTGCCAAGTTATTTTAAAATAAAAGATAGTCATGCTCAAAAGGTTACTCATCATTTAAGGAATCTGCTAAATGTTAATTATTTTAACAAAATAAGAGTTATCATACAAAATGCATGTTATTTTTTATTTGTCTGAATAAGATATTTTACATAAAAGATGTTTAAATATAGTACACAAGACAAACAAAGTAGCTGAATTTATAAAAATAACTCTGTTCAAAAGTTTATATACCCTTGTGTGTTGTTACCTGGATGATCCACGACTGTTTTTTTGTTTTGTAATAGTTGTGTTCCAGCAGTGACTGTATGAACCTTGTTTAGTAGTTGTGTTTGAGTCCCTCAATTGTCCTCAGAGTGAAAAGATGGCTCTCAAAATCACACAGTCACTGCTGGAAAGGGTTCAAATATGCAAAAGATGCTGGGAAAGGTAAACTGAAAAATTCGCAAAATGTAGTGGATCATCCAGGTAATGACGCACAGTATTCAGAATCAAGGGTATGTCAACTTTTGAATGGGGTCATTTTTTATAAATTCTGAATTCAGCTTTTTATCAGGACTATATGTAAACATCTTTTATGTCATATATCTTATTCAGAACAGTACTAATTAAAAAATAGCATGGATTTTGCAGATTCTGCAAGGTGTACATAACCTTTTGAGCACGGCTGTATATTTCAAATGTTGATAAGTTCTATTTTGGCAATAAGACTGTTTGCATTGCCATTCAATTGCATTGTAATTTTTCTGGCCCACTGTAGATCACCTCCAGGTCTAAGTTGTGTTGCTTCTGTACTGAGCCACTTCTAGCCTGATTCACAGCTTCGTCGATACTCATTTTCCCCGATTTCACCATGTCCATGAGATTCAGCTGCATTTCGTTGCTGAGCTGCAGAAACAATGAGAGTTTAAGTCAAGAACTGTGATTATTCTTAAGACAAGCACATGCTGTCTCCATGGAACATTGTTTGGCAACAATGAACTAGCTGACAAAAGACTATAGAAATGAGGAAGTTGTGATGATTTTTATTTTTGGCACACAATTTACCGTCATTGTAATCTTGTATTTCATGCTAGTGCACTTGATTTGCGGACACCTGATTCCCAAGACACGTTTGGTCTTTTTTGTAAAATTGTAACTTTTTATTACTATATATTATAGAGACACTATGATTCTTATTTTGGTTAACGCAATCAATGTGGGACATCAAATGCATTACATTAATCTGTAAATGAAATGGAGAACACAGCTTTTTTTTTATGAATTCACAACACTACATTCATTTACAGCCATGTGTTTTTGAGCTTTGATATCATTTTTGTTTATTAAATATAAACAAATGAAACAGTTTAATGATTATCCATTGTTTTTCAACACAGTACAGTTGCAGTTAAAACGATTTTTACACTGAATATTTGAATAATAGCTTTAAGAAATGTCTCTTACCTGAGGAAAATGCACTGTCTTTCTATGATTCATATTTCTTCATTGGGCTTCAAGAGACCAAAACATGTCAGATCAACCATCAGTCAAACTTAGACTGAGGATATTGTAAAGGTGTTTGTGTGTGGTGTGTGTGAGGGAACTTGGTATGCTTGTATGGAATGTGTATTTATTACAAGGCAACTTCCTGAAAAGCGGCTTACCTGAGTATAAAAAAGAAAAAGGAGAAGTCATACACCTCCACCCTTTATTTAACTTCTCATCTTTCTGTGGGACTCACCAAAATGCGTGTGTCTCTCAGTTGAGAGTCATTTAAAAATCTAAATCTATGGCTTATGTATTATGTCTTTGTCTCTGCTGTTGTGAATGTGGTTGGCTGTACTTGTACTGTGAAATTTGATGAGTAAAATAAAGCATGCCCCCGTTTGTTTGCAAGTTGTAACGCTAGATTCAACCGCTAGATGGCGTACATCCAACACAAAATCACTACGACGATGTATAAGAAGACTAAACTCTAAATAAAGTACAAACTACTTCTATATTAGTGTTGTGATCATGAAAGTGGTTTGTTACTTACCCTCAACAAACTTTAAAGCAGTTATTGCAGCTGTAAAATGGTATTTTAGTTTAAATGCGGTAGGCTACTGTGACTACAATTCACCAAGTTAAACATATAGCCTACTGTAGATTCAGACAAAATATCATAGTTACTACAGTTTAAATCCAATAATCATCAGGTAACCTATTTTCCACTTAGCGGCAGACTGTCTGTCAATATTTTTTTTTACTAATACGCATGCTCATTGCACATCGGCACCATGACCAGTCTGAAAAGAACACTGTAAAAAAATCCACCTAAAAGGCCTATCAACTTAAAAACTTAAGTTCAGTGGCTGCCTTTTTATATAATTACCTTGATTGTACAAGTCATTTCAAATTTAATTATAACTGAATAAATGTTGAATTGAATCCAGGACAGCAACATATGGCTTGTTCGACTTGAACTAACGCTGTAGCCTACAGACCGATCGGTGAATGACATCAAAATACCAAGAGAACGATTGGAGACCAGACGGCTCTGTATGCTTTTCGATCGCTCTTGTGGTACATTGATGTCATAAACCCATCGATCTGTCACTGTGCAGTGCTGGTTTAAGTTGAACAAGCCTATAGTGTCGGCCCAGATCCGGCCCACATCTTGTAGGCCTATACGCGTTGAATCCACATGTAGCCTACCAGATCCGGCCCGAAGCTATGTTGCTGTCTTGGATATCAAATAATGTATAAAAAAAAGTTGAAATTGACTCAATTATTTTGATGAGTTAAATTAATATAAAAACAGATCATGTAATTTGAGGGATGAGAGCAAAAGCAGCAGTAACATTTATGATAGTAGCCTGTTAACTAGCTTCTATGATTTTAGTCTTTTCACATTCAGATAGGATCTTGCTGTATACTTTGAGCATTGTCATTACAGATAACGCTAACTTCTGTATTTTGGTAAACAATGAAAATGGACACCATGACTTGGAATGAAATTAGCATTTTAATCAGTTCTGTTTCAACTCTTTGAAAAGGCTACACTTTCAAGCATTTAATATCCACATTGAGTGTTAAACGAAGTCATAACTTGTGATATTATGTAGGCTACAGTATCAATCCTCCCAAACATATTCAAATGTAGCTGAAAACACTCTGGCTTAAAATAACTCGTGTCAAAAAAGTGACAGACTGTGAAAAGGAAGTGTTTACATCCTATTCACCACTGGGTCAAGTTTACATATGCATGTAGATGTATTTTGTATAGCCTAGTAGTGTTTCAACCTTTTGCACTTGTCAATTATTTAACATACAGACTCTGCTCCCGTTATTGTCTGATACCCTACTTTTATTGTCTATGTAATTTGTAGATGCGCTTTGCCAAGCCCCATAGACTGTGCAATGTCTTGAAAGAGAAGCATCTCCCTCTGAGAACATGTAACATGTGACACCCATATTCTCTGAACTGTTCCTCGCGGGACTGAAAGGGTTTTTCACTAGAATGTTTAATTACAGTATGCCATGCCTCAAAACATTCTCAGAATGTATACCTGCTGGTGAGGAAGTGATACAGTCAATAAGTATGAAAATCTTCCAAGCGTGTCTGAAGTCAGACGTCATTGTGCTGGGATCCGGCTCGTTGAATCATTGATGATCAGAGAGTATTTCTTCTCTTCCATGGTATGTCCCTAAAACTACTCATGTGTATAATCCAAAACAACTTCTTTGTTACATGGGGATTTCCTCCTGCTGTTGTCTTGAATCCAAACCTGGGCTTTTTTCTTCTTTTTTTCTAAGGGAGAGTCCTATAGCAGCGGTGGGATTCACCTGTGGCTGTTGAGCTCTCACGCTACAGACGGCTTTACTAAATCTCCTCTTTTCTCACAGTGGCAAACTGTCAAATGTGCTCTTTCAAAGCATGCTGGCATTATCTCTACATTTTTGTACTGTTTTTATATCACTTGCTTGCTTTCTTATGGGCTATTGTACTTTTATATATTCATACTTATTATTTTATATTATTTTAGTATTTATTAATATTTGTAAAGTTGCTTTTTATATTTAAATGTTTCTTATATTTTAGTAATTTTGTTTTTTGTCATTTTTATTATTTGTTTATATTTCTTTTTAGATTTAATTTATTTTTATTTCAGTTGTAGTTATTTGTCAGCACTTTTAATGTTCTGTTGTTTTTTAAGGTAACGTTTTTTCCATCTAATATTTAAATTTGATGTTATTCCAGATTCATTTAAAATAATGAAAAATTATTTTTATATTTTTATAGTTTATAGTATAATAACAACACTGTATTTCATACTTTGTATATTATTTGAATATTATGTATAGCCTGCTGTATGGCACACATACACAAAATAAAATGTAACATATATAACGATATATTAATCTTAATATAAGTATAAATATAAAAATCTTCATATATATATATATATTGAAGTCTTAGTGTCATGATCCCAGCCCGGTTCCCCTGTAGTTGTGTGGAGTGCTATTTCCTTTTCTGCTCCATGCATGTTTTGTAGTCCTTTGTAGTTTTTCTTATTGATTATTTATTTTTATTTTTTTTTCAGGTGTGTTACTCCTTTTGTATTTAAACCCCAGTGTTTCTTGTGTTCCTGGTTGAGTCTTGTCCTACACGGATGTATGTTTCGTGCACTCATTCGGTTCTCTGGTCCCCCGTGTTGGAGTTGTTATTATGTTTATTCTTTTATTAAAATCACTGCATTTAGATCCAGCTCTCCTTTGTTTTTGAGTTCACCGTACATAACAAAAGACTCGACCACAAATGGACCCAGCAGTGGATTATGTGTCTCTGCCAAGGAGACTGAAAAATTGAGGACTATGTACAGGACTTTGTTGAGCTGGCTCATTTTGCCAAAATGAAGGAAATATCCCTCATGATCTTTTTTTTCGAGGGGGGCTATCTGAGCCACTTAGCTCGGTCATGCCGTTGCATGAACCTACCTGGACTACCAGGAGGAACGAGGCATTCATGCTGTATACGCTACTCCAGAGTCTCCAGTCGTCATGGCCGCCACGCAAGAGTTTCCAGCTGTCATACTGTAAACGTTGCACCTGAAGATACCAAGGTGGTTCCTAGGCATGTGAGATTGACTTCCAGTTTGGACACAGCACTGATATTGGTACAAGCAGCTAGCATCTCCATGGGGGTATCAAGTCTGTGGGTTTTCCAACTGTTGATGCCATTCCCCGCTACGACGGTGGCCCTTTTGTGTCTTGGCCGTGTATGCTTCAGTTTCTCCCGAGGTGGCGGAACCAGATCTAGTTTTGCCCGAGGCGGTGGTGTCCGCCCAGGAACTCTGTTTGCCCTGATACGGCCACAGTGGTTGCCTTCGAAGCCCCTACTGTCCTGACACGACTACGGAGGTCGTTCAAGAGCTTCCTGTGTGCCCTGTCACGACCATGAAGGTCACCTATGAACTCCCTGCCTCGGCTAGAGAGCCCGTTTTATGGTTCCGAGTCTCGTGCAAGGAGGCCGAGTTCAAAGACATTTTCTCCTGAATGTCCTGCCTGCCCTGTTATGGCCACGGAGGCCATTACCGAACTTTTTTTTTCTGTTTTGACACACTGCCTCAGAGGCCAACCCTAACCTGTGTTCTTTGCTCCAGTTCCGCCTGATCCGCCATGGGGACCTTCAGGCCTGTCTGATCTGCCCTTGTGGTCTTCTGTGCCATGTGGTGGTCCTCAGCTACACCTTGTCACGATCCCTGTGCTGTGTCTTGTATTTTGTAAGGAGGACTTTTATGTTAAAGTCTATTCTTGGTTCCCATTTTTTCTGTTCACTTCCTGGTTACTGCCTTGTACCTTGTTTGTCACCCTAGTTACCCACATTAGGTACCATGACGTCAAATCACCAACACCTGTCCTTCATCAGCCCCTTGTTAATCTATTTAACCTCTGTGCTTCAGTTGTTTGTTGGTCATTGCTCTCCTGCCTGCTCTCTGTGGATTACTCTTGTTCTTGGTTTATCTGTTTTTGTTTTATGTTAATAAACTTTTGTGCTTGGATTTGGATGCCCTGTCTCGTCCCTGCTCATGTTACACTTAGTGGTCAGAATTTTTCTGTAGCTAGTCACATGACGTAATCCATTCAGTAAATCATAGATAAACTATCTTTAATTATTTTATATTTTGTTTTGCATCTGTAGATAATGTGAAATTAAAGTAGGTGGATGGATAATTTTTTTTTTTTTTTTTTTTTTTTAGGTGGATGGATAAATAAGTGTGACTTCCATGCAAGTTTTGTCACTGGTGACGTGACTCAATAATAGTGTTTGTCTGTGGAGGAAGTGAGAGTCAAGCTGGGAAGTTCTATCTGGTTGCTGAAAGATAAACCATTCCCCTGTTATAATCTGTGTCTTTTTTGTTTGGATTTTTAGTTAATTATTGAAAAAATGTACTCTTTCATCTTTCTCTCTAAACCTCGAAATAACTTAATAAACTTCAAAATAATATAATAAGCGTCATAACCAATCTTTTCAAGACTTTTTCAGTAGCTCTAAACGTCTTCAGAGTTTGTACTCTCACTTCTTGGAATAGCATGGGGAAATGGGAAATGGTCACATGTCACATGTGGGCGTGTATGTCTGCGGGAAGAAATCCCCTCTTGAGCCTGTGATTCATTAGTTGAAGAGCTGCAGTAGACTGTTAGTGTCTTATGTGTTTGTGAAGCATTAACAACTGGTTGGATCCATTTCTATAGATATTGCCATCATGAGGACAGTTTTCGTTGTTTATTTGCTGGTAAGTAGTGTGCTGAACGCTTTGCGCGTGCATGATAACTGCGCGTGAATTATAACTGCGCGTGAATGTTAGTGTCTGTTGTTATTTACATTGTTGATATTCATTGTAACAGTACTGTTATTATTTTTCACTTGCAGCCTTTAGAATTCTTAGATTGGCGTTGTTGCTGAAACAATGACTCGTATGTTTCAGGTTACTTTCACTTTCTATTTGAATCCGCCTAATAGCATTAGAGAAGCATTTAAAGTATCTCTGTATCTAAGTGACATGTGAAAACAAACATGGGCATTGTAGTTGTTAAATAGTTATTTGATGCAAGTATGCCTATAAGGTTGCAGTCTGCCTTGCTCAAAACGGTCATTCTTGGTGGGGATCTCAGGGACTTTCCGTATTGCCTAACGTCGTTTCAGTTTTAAGATGTCCTGGTGGCTTGTTTTGGGGGTCTGAGAGTTCCCACGTCCTTAACTGACTTGGTCGAAAACATACATTTTGAAATATAGGGTTGGCTATTAATAACGCATTGTATGATAACTGATTATTAAAAAAGATTAACTTATATTTGCTAATAAAGATGTTTACAGTCAATATTTAATGAACTCTAAACATATTAGTCTACCTGAAAAAAGCTGTTTTATTCCTCATATTATCTCCTCGTGGGCGCTGACATGTGGACATCACATGACCTGTTTTGTAATGCCATACAGTATTCTTCATAATGTTCCTCTTATGTCTTTGACAGGTCACACTGTTGCACTTTGTGTTATGCTGTGAGGAGGATGAAATGCATTATAAGAAGAATGATAAATGCTGCAAAAAGTGTGGACCAGGTATGTGGACATAATAAATTTGTCTAGACTCGAGAAAGTATCACCACACAGTATAAAGAGCTAGAGCTAACTTGAAAAAAGGCAACCTATCAGATTCAACTTAAGTTAACTCAACTAGTTCGCTCCAGTTAAAGTCAACTTTTTTGTTCATCTAATGAGTAACAGGTAGTCTTTGAACTTAAGAATTCTTGTCAAAGCAACTTACAAAAGAAGTTGAGCTAACTTGAAAAAATAAGACAACCTATCACATTCAACATAAGTTAACTCAACTAATTCTGTCCACTTAAAGTCAACTTAGAAACTTTTGTTAATCTAATGAGTAACATGTAGTGCTTTGAACTTTGAAAAATTCTTGTCAAGGAAACTAAAGCATGTTTAGCATTTAGCAATGTAAGCATCTAGAAGAACAAAAGTATAAGTTGACATTAACTGGATCAAATTAAATGAGTTAACTTATTTTTTCAAGTTAGCTCATCTTTTTTTAAATTGCCCAGTCCTTGCTTTGTCTTAATATAGTTCCACATGTTGCCTTGAAATAAACCCATCAATACTACCATATTTCACATAGTCTTAGTCCTCTTTTAATATACGAATCTCTTAGTTTAATCCGAGTGGGTAGTTAATGTGAGTGTGTCACAGGTAAGAGGATGATGGTGGACGACAACTGTGAGGACCCGCGCTGTCAGGACTGCCAAATCGGAGAGTATCAGAGCGGCTACACGACCGAAACCAGATGCGAACGCCAGCCCAGCTGTGACAGGAGTAAGTGTGTAGTACTGCTGAAATATTAGGAGGGAGGGAGGGGTGGGGGGTTAATTAACATTGTTAATAAATACAATGTAAAAATTACGCAATTAGCATCACTAATTAACATTGTTAATAAATACAATGTTTAGTCTTGGCCTCAAGATATTTAACTATTTAATTAAGACGAATGTATGTTTTTTTAACAGTTACACATTCAATTTTGTATCTATTAATATCAATAATAATAAAAAAAATTAAAACTTAATTATTAATATCCATGATAAACTTGTGGATAAATGAGTCTGCTAAATGAATACATCTAAATGTAATTTCTCCTCTTGCTTTTCTGTTTAAACCAGATTTACATTTAAAGCCACAAGAGGATAAACCCATTATAACCCGTCTAAACAAATGCGTTTGTGAACCTGGATACTACTGTACACAAGATGATGACTGCAGCGTTTGTACGAAACACAGTGTTTGCAAGCCAGGACAGAGAGTCGCCAAAAAAGGTTTGTGCTGTCAGGCGTCACTAGTTTTAAATGTATATATACACTTGTTGATTCTGGCCTGAATTGCACCTCCAGAATAATAATATGCCACAGCCCTCTTAGACTATCACTTCAGATGTGATTTAGAGATTTTATAATCATTCTGTAATCATCTGATTTATCCTTAAAGACACTTTGGAGGAATCTGTTGAAGCCTGGTGGCAATGTTTAATCTTTGCCCCTCATCTCCTTGTATTTACACAGGTTCACCGGACAGTGATACTGTGTGTGAAACCTGTAAAAATGGAACGTTCTCCACTCATGATTCAGCCGACACTTGCAAGGAATGGACAACGTATGAAAAATCGTTCTGATTTTCTGTCGCTATTTTAAAAAGAAATTAATACATTTATTCAGCAAGGATAACATTATAGTGTTCCAAAAGATTTTTATTTCAAATAAGTGCTGTTCTTTTGCACTTTCCATTCATCAAAGAATCCTGGGAAAAATATATCACGCCTTTCAGATAAATATGAAGCAGCACAACTGTTTTTAACATTCATAATAATCAGAAATGTTTCTTGAGCATCAAATCAGCATATTAGAATGATTTCTGAAGGAATAATGCTGACAATTTAGCTTTGATCACAGGAGTAAATTACATTTTATAATAGAAAATAATCATTTTCACAATATTACTGTCTTCACTGTGTTTTTGATCAAATAAATGCAGCATAAGATATTTATTTCAAAAACATGTACAACTCCAAATTTTTGTTTATTATATATTTTCATTTGGGCATCATATTTATAGGTTTATATCAGAATTTAAGTCAAGAGTTCTTTTGACAATCATTTCTCTTTTTTCCTGTGTCTAGATGTGACTATGGATATGATCCAAACACTCCTGGCAGTTCAACTTCGGACCGCAGCTGTTGTGAGTAAAACGCAATCTTGCAATCTTCATTCTTTGTCCAAAATGGCTATGAATTTTAAATAGTAAACAGAACTGAAATCGTTGTTGATTTGTTAGCTCTTATAAGTCTTAATGTGGGTGTTGAAAACACAGTAGTGAAACCTGACAGTTGTGTGGGTGAAGGCAGTTCCTGATGGCTAAATTGGTGTGATCACTTTTGATCACTCATGCTTATTTGAAACAAGACTGTAAAGAGTTTGCACCGTTTGCAATACACACACAAATGCTTTACAAAGCTGTCAGTAGTATTGGTTTGATTACAGGTACCTTAATATAAGGCATGAGGAAGTCTTCTCAGTTTGTTGTATGTTTTGTTTTTCACATTTCAGTGGGTTCACCCGTTCACAGAGTTATCACTGGCGTGGGAGTTGCAGTACTTATGTTGGTTGTCATCGTAGTTCTTGTTGTGTTTTATCGCATGTCAAAAAGTAAGTACTGCAACCTACAAATTATCTACTAAATTTATCTACAATAACACAACGTATACTGTTTGTCACAATAGAGTGCAACAGAGTTGCACTTTTTCAGTTCCGGAAGTATTTTTTCCATTCATTTCTCTCATAGGGATTTCAAAGAAGTCGTTATAAGAGTTATAAAAGAGTTAATAGAGTTATAAAGCCATGAATCAAGAGTTAAAGAGTTATAAGCCATGAACCAAGCCAACAAGCCATGAGCTGATTTACAACATTACAAACTTTGATTTGAAGCAGAAAGCATTTGAAAATCAGACAAAAATACAAAGGCCCAAGACTCTGTTCTTAACGGCTTTAGTGAGTGAAAGAACTACAATCCCATGAAGCTTTGTGAAGAGCATAATCAAAGTAAAACGATAGAGAAATATAAAACTACTCATTTAAAAATGTTGATTATATATATATATATAAAATCTAAGTTTATTGCATAATATGCACATATATGCAAATATTCAAGACCGACTCTACGTCATTAGCTGTGCTTAATGGTAGTGGGCGGAACTAAAAAGCTACTTCTACTTTCTGATTGGTGGAATTTTCTGCGAAATCAGAATCATGGGTAATGTAGCTTTTCACTGTAAATTCTGCTGTTAAACAAATATTTTAAAAGTTGAAATAATGTGGGCCAACAGCTTCTACGGAAGCAAATACTATCGATTAACAACCTCGTAGCTCACAGTAAGGCTGTCTTTAAAGGTTTATAATTTGTCATTTAAAAATCAATTTCCCTTTGGAGAAAAGGAGTTTTTACTTCCGGAACCAGACTGTTTTACTCTATAGGGTTTCATATTACAATTTCTAAGTGATCAAGTGCTCATTATATCTTTCATAAAACAAAAACAATTATCAATAATTGCTGTTTTTACTTTTCTTCTAGAAAATCAGGGATGGAAAGAGGTAAATATCTGGGTTTATTACTTAATCATATGCAACATTCAAATTCATGCACAGCCTTAAAATCAAAACATTGAATAATCATGCGTGGAGATTAATGATAATGTTTTTTTTGTTTTTAGTTCCTCACAGCGAGGCCAAATATTATGGGCTTAAACATAAAACCGAGGCATCCAGAGGAAGCAGATCCTGAGAGAGCAGACCAACCATTACAACAACACCCTGAGGAGGACATTGACATCAGCATACCCGTGAGCCCCACGCTAAGTAACATGACGGAAAATGGAAATGTTGTTGATCAAGAACATGGCAAGGAACATATCATTTCAAGTACTGAATCAAATTCATATTCATATTCATAGAGCAAAGTCTTGTACAGCGTACAGAAAACAGTGCTCCCATCATGTTACAACCATCAACGTATAGAGCATTACATTATAAAGCACTGCTTTACTCTAAACGTCCCTAAACCAGCATGTGTCTTATACAATCATGTTTATTCATGGCTGAAACATTAGCTCCTTTGCATGAGCTTTGTGTTTTCAAACATATACTGTACTACTCAATGCTGGTGAGAGTGTTTGCCGTGTCATGACTCATGTGGTAGTTATGAAATAAAATCCCCTAACATAATTACAAGTCCAAAATAGAAGGCAAATTTAGATGCAAACAAAAATGAAAATAATACAAATAGTGATGGATTATAGTGGTGGTTGAGGGTGTTTTTTGTTGAGCTAGGTAGCATTCACACACACTACTTCTTCTAAAAGCGCGAGGAAGAAAAGTGGTGAAGCACTATGAAAGTTCCTATGGATGCTTTTTATGGATCCTTCTTCCAGAATGCTTGTATGAACTACAACTCTTTTAAATGGAAGTTTTGAACTTTCATTGAATATTTGGAAGTACCCTTTTCAGAACTCTTCAAAAGTGTTAGCTGGGATTGAATATAGCGTTGTACAAAAAAAGTGAGTGTAATTATTATTATGCTCAAAATCATGTATAATATACGTTTTAATATTTTGGCTTTGTATTCATTTGTTTGCTGTTAGACAGACTGTTAAATGTTGTGCTTTCTGTGATGCTTTGTATTGTTTTATGTAAATATTACCATTGAAAATCACTATTTTTGTTTGTGAATTGTTCTTTTATTGTATTTTATTTCAGGTTTATGTAAAATAAACTCTCTATACATATTAAAGCATTCCTGATTCTCCATAAATACTCCGTCTATCACTGCAAGATATTTACTCGCCACTTATGAGGTGTGAAATGTCCACAGAAAAACTATTGACACATGTTATAATGAGTGAGTTTTAAATCGCTCATGAGACATGATTGTCCAAGAGAAACATTGTGGGATACTCTGACTGTCCACAAGAGGTTGCCATTTCCATGTCTGTGGAGTTTTGGGATAAAATAGTTCATTGCAATATTTTCTTAATCCAACTCACTTCACTTTTTTTGGGAAAATATACAATTGTAATGGATTGTATTGGTGTAAATATTTCTGACTTGACACATTCTTATAAAGCTCATATTTTTTGTATACATCTAAACAAACATAGCTTGTTGAACTATAAATCAGGGTGTAGCGTCTAAAGCATAAGACCATATGCTGGGATCAGGAGGCCCTTGTGTGACACATTGATGGCCGATTTAGGCATTGTATCTCACACCATTGTTCAACACCTCAATCCTTATCTCAATATCACAGCCTTTTGCCTGTCATGTTTAGACTGGGATTACACATCATTTGGGCCACTGAAAAGGGGGCATGGAGGAGATTGTTGTGCCCAGTGTGTGTTAGCTGTGAATATGTGCTTGGGGGGGTTGCTTGGAGGTTCTCCTTTTTTGTACACAGGGGTTTTTTCATTATCCTTGGATTAACAGACCACAGGACTTTGAATTTACATGGAGGCCATAGCGATTGGCAAGGAAGAGTTTTCCTTTTATCATTCCCTCTGCAGAGGGGACGCCGCAAAAACAGAATATTGTCCTACGGCCTAATCATGTTGGGGTGTTTGTTTCAGAGATTTATTAAAGAAAAAGGATGCAAGTTTTTTTTTTTTTTGCCCCATCGCTTGATGGATCAGTTTATTCATTTGAGATTCTATTATTTGATCATTTTCTTATGGTAGTTTATAACTAGGAGGGTGAAATATGCACAAGAAATTTTAATCGCTATAGCATGACTTGTTAATTTTTAAAACGTATTTGTAATCCTTTGTCGCACCATTATATTATGTTCATAATATAATTCACTTTTTAACTTTTTGCACTTTGATTTTTTGTGTCAGAATACTATTATTTTCTCATAAGTAACTTTGTTCAGGTTTTGATCCTACCTTTAAGCACCAAATGAGGGTGTAAAGCCAGGTAGAGCCTCTGGCACTTTTCGTCTGTCAAGTCGTGACTAAACAGGAGAATAATCTTAATTATCACCCTTTAAGACGGAACAATTCATGTCCTTAATCCGCGATGCTTTGAATTGTTTTAACAGATCAGAGCTAGATATGCAAATCCCTTAATAGTAGTGTCGTCACTGATAACATGAAGCCTAAATCCAGCCTTGAAGTGAAACGCTTTGAACGCGTCTTGATCTGCCTCGAAAATCTGAGAATTCCTCTCGAGCGACTGCAATTATCATATATAAAGTTCGACTGTATACAGGTTCTTTTAAAGGTTTTAGAGAGTTATGATGGCTAAATGTGTGACTATAAAAATAAAACAATAAAATAGTTCTAAATTCTGATTGGATGAGCCGCGTTCCAAAGCGTTGTCAAACAGCGAACAGTTACGTAAATATATGTGGTTTAAGATTAATCAATTGATATTTTTTTTAAAAATCAATGAAAAAATCACCTATTCAAATCAATGTTTTTTATCGCATTGCTGTTGATATTTTATTTAAAAAGAATCGCTTTGCGCCAGCTCTGATTGGATGAGCGCATTTGACCTCGTATTTAGTTTCTGTAGCCTAATAATGAAGCCTACACTGTTAACGTCGGATATTACATTTAATAAAGGCAATTTTTTAATAATGAATGGTCTATATTTTACTTATGTTGGTGTTACCACTATTTTTTAACGTTTTTGCGGCTACGAACACTATTCGAGTTACAGGCAATTCACTGAACATGGACAGATTTTCGTGGCTTATTGCTTAAGTGAATTGGTCTTTAAGACTTTCAGAAATTCAATCGAAAGTATGCTCCTTTAACTAAAAGCAAAACAATGCAGAATTTCGCATTTAAAATTATTTCTCATTGTAAAAAATAACCCCCCATATCATTAACACTGACCATGAGCAAAACCTTTAGATTTTTCAACGTTTTATTTTAGCAAAAATAAGTCAGCAGGTAAATGCATTTATAATTTAAACAAAATAAATGTACAATATTTACAGAACACACATCCTTTGGTTTTTAAACCATGCAGGCATTTGATTAAATCTTGTATGCAAACTTCCACAACAAAATGTTCCCAATGGCTTCAAAGTGCAAAATTGAGTCTGTGTTTTGGATGAAGAGTCTCATTGACTTTGCTTGAGAAGGTTGTGTGTGGAAAGGTTCACAGGTGAGTAGGAGTCTCTTGAAGGCCATCCAGCCCACCATTTACCAAAGTCTGGGCTTTGAGGGTGTTTCAAATCACTGGGTTTCTTGACTATATCAGAGGTCGCAGTTTCCGCGAGAGACCAGATTTTAGGTTTCAGGACATCAACGTTTTGCTTACACACCTCTCTTTTGGTCTCACACGATGTGTCAGACTTCTCACTTTCTTTTTGCTGATCAAGTCCTTCTGCTAAACGGTCCTCCACCGTGACAACATCCTCCTCCTCATCAACAGTTTGTGGATCAATCTCATCTTCATCCTCCATCCCTTTCCTCAAGGACCCCTCCTCTTCACTCTCACCCTCCTCTTCCTCATCCTCCTCATCTGACTTTCCTTTGGAGGCCCAGCTGACCCGGTTCTCCTTCTTCAGGCGGCGCCGGGCATTGGCGAACCACGTCGACACCTGCGTGAGGCTCATCTTGGTGACGATGGCAAGCATGATCTTCTCGCCTTTGGTGGGATATGGGTTTTTCAGGTGTTCGCTCAGCCAGGCCTTCAAAGCACTGGTGCTCTCCCGGGTGGCCACCTTGGTGACCCGACTGGGGTCATCAGCTGGCATGTGACGATAAGGAGTGTAATAGGGTCCCCCACGTCCGAGAAGAGCTTGGTGATATGGTGATGCAGCCTTGAGGTCATAGGTATTGCTCTGAAAGTATAAGCAAGAGATTCAGTGTTGGAATATGAATAGTTTTGCATTACAATAATGACAGTAAAGAGTTTTTACAACCAAAAATGAAAATTCTGTCATCATTTACTCACCCTCAAGTTGTTCCAAACCTGTTGAGTTTCTTCTGCTGAACACAAAAGAAGATATTTTAAAGAATGTTGGCCATTGACTTCCATTGTATTTTTATTCCTACTATGGAAGTCAATGGCTACCGTCAACTGTTTGGTTGCCAACGTTCTTTGAAAAAATCTTATTTTGTGTTCAACAGAAGAAACTCAACAGGTTTGGAACAACTTGAGGGTGAGTAAATGATGACAGAATGTTCATTTTTGGGTGAACTATACCTATAATAGAATTTTTATTCTATATACATTAAAAGTTATACATATACATACAAAAAATTAAATATTTCTAAATCTTTTTACTGTGTTTTTTCTGCATTGATTTGTAATGCAATATGAGAAGAATTCAAATACTTACAATGTGTGAAATGTGTCCCGGATGAGGATAAGGGATGAAGCTGTACCCCGGTATTCCTGAGAAAGGTAAGGGAACCCCAGCCATGCCCACAAAATGCGGCGGTGGCTGTTGCACTCCAGGTGGGCAGCCCAATAATTGATATCCAGCGGGCATGTTGATGTTTCTGTCCATGTAGAAGTTTCCAAACACCGTTGGTGAAGCAGGCATCCTTACTCCCTGAGCTCTGGTGTTTGAATGACACTCCCACGAGTTCACGGGCTCTCTTTATAGGCGGGGCCGCATCAGTGGGCGGGACCAGAGCAGGTGATTGGCAGCTGTGATCCGAAGGATTTCTCTAGGACTAAATCCCTTCAAAGAGAATTTCGGTTGTTCCTTTTAACGGCCTCTAAAAGTCTTTAAACTCATGATGCTTATCTCACGCTTATCCGTACTGAAGAGTGGAAAATATTAGGCTCCGTTTGAAATTCCCATTTTCTGGAGATGCTCTTGTGATAAATCAACCTGAAATAGTTTCATATAATTAAAAATACATTACATATAGTCCAGTCTATATGAAGAAAATCCGCCTGTTTTAAATCATAGGATAATGTATAAGGTTTTTTCAAAAGTTAAGTCAAACTATATTTTATTAGTAGGCCTATAGGCTATAGCCTGAAAGATATCATCTAATTAAAAATGTATTTAAAAAAAATATTTTACATGTAGCCTAATATCCTATTCGTTTTGATTTATATTCACTCTTAAAATAAAGGTTTCAAAACAGGGTGTTCACAGTGATACCGCATAGAAGAACCATTTTGGTTGCCCAAAGAACCTTTCAGTTCTTAAAAAAACCTTTTTTTGTGTGCGAAAAACTTTTTTTAATTATTATTATTTATTTATTTTTATCTAAAGAGCCCTTTTCCACCTTAAAAAAACGTTGATGGAATGGAAAGTTCCAAGGCTATTAAAGATGTCATTAAGAACCTTTATTTTTAAGAGTGTACTTTTTTTTTTACATAGGCTATATATCTTGTTTGCATGTTGTCTAGCTAACATGCAATAAATTGAATGAAGTTCAGTCGGGAAAACTGAAAAGTTATAATAAAGCCATTCGGAACACCTTCAAATGTCGCACATTAACGTCTCAGAATAAACTTTTTTTTTTCCATCTTGCTGAGACCGTTTCATCTTTTTGTTTGAGCAAACCGATACAGGACAACTTGACGATCCATAATCAAAATTTGATTAGCAACACGGTGCAATGTGTGTGTCTGGAGCGTTTAAAAAGTAAGCAAATAGGCTACCTTTTAACTAATTAACACAGGTTTGAAAACTTTAGTTGCTTTGATTTGACATTAGATCTGATGTAATTCTAAAAAATGTAAATGTATTTAGCATGGATTGCGCGTTTGATTAATTGGTAAACATGATAGGCCTATCTTTCATTAAAAACATTAGGCGTTTTTCTTTTTTGCTATTATGGGCTATTTAGTAAAAATAGACTAATGCATTTTTTATATTTACATTTTTAAATAAGCATTGGTAAAAAAAAATGTTAAAGTTATATTAAAATATTATAGATTTATAGGCCTTAACAAATCTTATCGTGAGAATTGTAGATCTTTGCAACAGGTCTAACTTTTAACACACCGTCGTGTAGACGCAGGGCTAAAATAAACAAAAATCCGTCTACACGCCGATTTTATTAATCAAATAAGCGGTTTTTATTGTTAAATGCAATGTATTTAAATTAGTTACGAATTTTTATGTCAGATTTTTTCTTTCGGGTCCAAATAAACCTGGACTATGAATTATTTGGCTTTATTTTGACTGAACATCAAACCTCTTTTAAAAGGGGATGACTTTGTTTTTGCCCGCAACAAACCAGTACAATTGTCGTAATTAAATAGGTTTAAGTGAAACAGGTGTTGACTAATGTATATGGTAATTGCAGCATAACAGATGTTAATGTAGGGAGATACTCAGATAAGATTAGAATTCCTAAACATACATACCAATGCCCTGGAAAGAAAAGCACAGCAAACAACCCGATAGCAGGGGGTGCAGGCAGTCTCTGACATTGGAAATACAAGTTTTTTTGTTGTAGTTGAAACTTGCTCTTTAATCTGTTATCTAGTAAACAGATTTTACTAGATCACAAACTAGAAACACAAAGAGTGGTGGCATGCATCGTTTCCTAAAACTTTGACAGAACCTCACCAAATAAAGTTGAGTCATTTCTCATGCATCATTGCATTTTATGTTTTATTTACAGCTATGCTATATGTTTTATATACAGCTGTTTACCTTGATCTTTTCCAAAGGTTCATCACTTTTTATTTGGAAATGTTTACTAAGATTTGGTGTGCTGAGGTTGTGTGAGGGTGAGACATTTTAAGGGCTGAAAGACAGACAGATAAAGAGAGAGAGAGAAAGAGAGAGAGAGTTTGGAAGCAGGGTGGAGCTCAGATCCCCTTGGGCCAAGAGCAAATTTACTCAAGTAGCACAATAGTCAAAACGGAGAGCAAAGAGCAAAGCTTATGCTGCATCTCTGGAGATAAGCAGCTCAGGGCTGTGATTATTGTGTTCCTCACACACTCGGCTTTCTCCTCTCTTTCCTCTCTTCTCGCACACAATACAGGTGAACTCTTGTTCTGACAGGTCCAGTTAAGACTGTTTGCTCAGGGGATGTCAGTCATTTGCCGAGAGGAGAAAAGTGTGAGATAGTAGTCCAACATACTTCAGATAAGAGATGAGCTTTTTCCAGTCTTTCGCCACAGACTCAGGCAGCAAATGAATCAAGATCGGCATGAGCAGAGATTTCTCCTGAGAGCCGGATTCAATTTTTGTTTCACTCTACTGGAGTTCATTTCGAAATGATTGTGGTCTGTATTGTGGTTAACCAAACAGATCAACCAGATTAATCAGTACAAACCAACAAACAAAAGGGCCCAGTACTTACTAGTGTAACCAGAACCTTTAGGGTCAGCCAGAATCCTCAATAAATTCATAGAAAATATAGGTTTACTGTAAAGATATAATTAATTACCGGGACATTGGGAATATATTTATATATATATATATATATATATATATATATGATTGATTAATTGCATCTAACATAAAAGTTTATACATATGTGTGCGTGTTTGTATATACACACTTTAATATTGAATGTTATTAATCGATTTGACAACACTAATATATATATAGGCTATATATGTGTGTGTGTGTGTATACACACACACACACACACACACACACACACATATATAGCATATATATATATATATATATATATATGATTGTTGTCAAATCGATGAATTGTATCCAATATAAACAAGTTTGTGCAAAACTTGGTATTATAAGTCATACTTCAAAATGGCTGTTAAAGTAAAATAAATTACAATAAAATAAAACCATACAAATGCATGGTAAATAAAAAAAGTTACAATTTTATGGTACAATCTTGTTTTATGGATATTAAGACAAATAATATGATTTTTTTATGCTGTGTATTTATACTTTATACCTTTTTTCATGTAGTACAATATAATAAAAAAAAATAATTAACTTCTCCAAACATTAATAAAGAAACAAACAAAAATCATAGTTACTATAGTGGTGAGGAAATACAACGGTTAAACATGTCAAGACAAACCAGACTTGTCTAGGTACTTCAAAACTCAAAACCAAACTATCTGTTTTTTCCCCAAATGGAATTCCTTGCAAATAGGAGGATCGTCCATTGACCAAAGTATGCGTGTCCTAATGAGCTGATAATGACAATGGGCAGAGGTGTGACTTCATTTAGCGCTCATCACATACCGCTGAGCAGACAAAAGGCTTGAACATGTCATTAGAATGGCCAATAGTCAGGTGTCAATAAGACCCGTTAACAAAAGCATGAAGGGAATCCACAGAGAAGGTTTCACACCTTCTACATGTTAGTTTTTCTTTCTGGAAGTTGTTCCTTTTTAACCCGCTCTGAGGTGAAGAGAGATGCACCATTATGAATCAGACTTGGTGAAATTAAATTAAACACTGTGTATTAAGACTGTTAGTGTTTTATCTAAAAGAATACCAGCTAATAAAGAAATCATCAAATCTATTTTTACTAAAGCAGCAAAATGTAGAGAAAATTCATCAGAATAAAAATGTATGTAAATAAATAATACAGATGTTACTTTAAGGAACTTTTAAAATGACTTTCATTGCATGGTGTGGCTTGAGTTATATTAAAATAACATTTTAATGTGGACATGAATGAAACTGGTTATGAGTCTTTTGAATGTTACCACATTAAATGCAATTTTAGGTTGACAAAGCACTGTTTTACAGTGTAGAGAAACATAAACGTCCATTTGTGGTCTAAATTGCTCTTAACCCCTTTGAAAAAGAAGTTTACTTTGATGTGGGCCGTTTCAAGACAAGACAGGCCTCATTCTAAAAGCCATGACCTCGTAGAAGTGTTGCGCACCTGAAACAATGCTGTTGTTTTTACTGTTCAAAACCCTCATTTTGAGAGCTAATGAGCTATGCCAAGGCCACAGACCTAAACAGAGGGAAGTTAGCTGAACGTGAATGTTATCAGCCTTTCTCACCTCCCCTCTATCAATCACCCCCTCCACTATCCATCTATCTTTTGTCATTTGTGTTATCAGCCCCACTCTATCACTCCTCTTTGCAGAGAAGTGACATTGCAAGTACTCACCAATGGGAGGATGCCTTTGTTAGGGGTCTGGAGCAGTCCCGCCCACTCCTCTTTCTCTTTTGGGGTGTGATTTGATTGACAGCCCCCGCATGGGGTGAGTGACAGGTGGCGTTGGTTAGCCTGTGACAGCTAGCATGGTGGTTTGAGTTTATGCTGTGGCTTGGGGTCCTTCCACACGGTGTCTTACATGAGCATCCAGTATGTGTGATTGAGAATACTGTGCAATGTGTCCATACGGCTCCCAGATTCCTGCTATGTGTTCTACTGCCAGAATGAGAGACTGGAACGCTGCAAAAGAGGTCAGAACAAGAGAGTAAAGAGAGAACATCACAATTCGACGGACAGACAGATAGAACGATAAACGGCAAGATAGATAGATAGAACGATAGATAGATAGACTGCATGATGGATTAGATAGATAGATAGATAGATAGATAATCTACATGATAGATAGATAGAACGATAAACTACATAATAGATAGAGCGATAAACTATATGATAGATATACAGATAGATAGACAGACTGAACGATAAACTGCACGATAGATAGACACATGTATTAAGATATACTGTATAGACAGACAGAAATAGAAAGATAGAGACAGATTGATCAAAAACAAAATATAATAGACAGATAGAGATAGACATAGTCAGACAGAAAGTCGGATATATCAAAATGTATTAGACAGAGTCAGACAGAAAGACGGAAAGAAATAAGCATAGACATATAAAAAAAAATAGACCTAGAAAGATAGACAGATATGCAGATAGATCAAAATGTATTACTATATAAGACGGGTAGACAAGCAGACAGATGGATATCAAAATGTATTAAACAGACAGACTAGGAACAGAATATAAACATAGACCGAATTACAGAGAGATAGACAGACAGAAAGATAGGTTTTATAATGTATTATGATAAATAGAGACAGACAGATTGATTGGTATATATTGATATAGGTATATATAGTCAGATAGACAGGCATACAGAAGTATAGGCAGATCGATCAAAATGTTTAGGACATATAGTCAGACAGCTAGACAGGAGCACAGAATATAAGCATTGACAGAACTACAGAATGATAGACAGACATATAGAAAAGCTAGACAGAAATACAGGCAGATAGATCAAAATGTATCAGACAGGCAGATAGACATACAGAAATATCGAAGCATAGACATACATCTGACTGTCTGTCTTTTCATATTTCTGTCTATGCTTGTGTATATATCCAGAATGAATCAGCTGTATAGATTGAGCATTATTGATGATTAGAGATCAGAAACGTGAGGAAACTCATGCGGTACCGACGCACGGAAGCGAGACTCGCTTGAAGCGCTTAACAAATGCACTCCTTTTGCGGCTGTTCTCTCCTCACAATCAATACCTGGTGTGCTTGTAAGGCATCTGTGACATGACATCTACATTTTGGGTCATTTGTAAAACAAAGACTACAAGGAAGCTGGGGGCCTTGAGCTGCTGGTTTCAGTTCCCCCTCCCCGGCACAATGGCGGCCCTTAACCGCAGGGGGAGCGGCCCTCAGATGGAAATGAGCAACCAAACCAACAATGTAGCGCCTAATCTCTTCAGAGAGCTGGGAATCAGTTACACAGCAGTAGAGGCCTCTCCGTGCTTTTCACCGCAAACGCAGACACACACACACCCTCCACCCCCCTCCTGTGTAGCCACAGGCTCCCCTTACACATGGGCCAGATACAAGGTATCCCCCTGCAACAGAAGGGGCAAGAATAAGTGGGGCGTGGGGTGGGGCAGAGGCCTCAAAGCACGGGATTAGAGCTAATGTGCCCTCCCTGGGTTCTAATCTCTTCAGAGGAGCAGCGTGTTTGAGGACTGCGGGGCAGTCAGATAAGTATCTATTACAGCAAGTTCCTCTTATCCTTCAAACACCCCCATGCCCTATAGGAAAGAGCTAGCACAAAATCACTTGCCTGTCTTCCCTCTCACTTCTGTGATACCCAAAACCCGAAAGCAAGAGCTGGCCTTTTGCGACTAAGCTGGAATTAAGGGCTCAGGACCTTACGGAGGGCCGCCAGGGCCCATATTTGCTCCATCTGGGGAGCTCAAAGCAGAGCGAGCGATGGGAATCAAAGGAGGAGAGGAGAAAAGAACCGAGGAACAGTTTTTTTTCTTCTTTCTCGGGTGTCGCTGGGAAGGTGCGAGGAAGGGGATCGTGACTGAGGTGGAAGATCTGATAGGGTGTAATCTTGTTAGGGTGATCCACGAGAGTGATGAGAGAGCCGGCATGCTAGATTATGGGAAGAGCCCAGAGGAAAGGTGGGAGACTGGAGCTCAACACTTCAAATGTGTGAACTTTATGGGGGGGAAAAAAAAGCTTGTAACAATTAGAGGTAAATCACATGATAATGAACAGGGGGAAAAATAACCCATTATCCAAAGTACAATTTATTTGTCCTTTTATATAAGAGAAAATAATTTACATTATGCAAATAAACATTCGGGTAACAGGAAAGACACCATCAGACTTAAGGCACAAACTAGCAGATTTACTCAACTTCACCTCTTTGGAATGCAAAAGACATACTTATTGTAATATAAAAATAGGCTAAAAACATACAGTTAAAGACAATAACCATGAAAATAAAAGAAACGGCTTTAGCAAAGGATTTTAAATCTATAAAATTACACATTTAAATATTTCAAAGGGAAATAAGGTAGAATGGAATTTTTTCATAGGGATTAGATCGAATTGTAAAATACTTGGCTGGGGTATTATTGGCTGATATTATTTTTCACGGTCCACAGTGCTTTGGTTACATCATCATAAAAGAAAAGATATTTCAAAGGCAGAGCAAGTCATTACATTTTGTTGAAAGATAATTAAAACATTTGCTTTAGAATAATGTACACTGAAAAAAAACTTTTTTAAATAATTATAATTGTATATTGTTTATTTATATGCTATATATACACACACAATATGAAAATAGGGTATTTTTGGTACATTCTCACACAGCCATAAACTGTGGTTCTGACTATTAAGTTTTGTAAGGTGAAGATAAGGCAAATAAATGGTGAAGTTGGACTTATTCAAGATGGAACTTAAACATACACTATGTAACTTTTGAATGAAGAGTCAATAAATCATTAATCCTTCTTCCAAAATGTGTTTTTGTCTTACACTGATTCACTATGGTAAGCATATTATAAGCCTATTTATATCTTAGACCTGTCATCATGGTTTTCAAGGAAAATTGTGTAAATAAGCGTATCATGTCTCATCATATCTGCAAATAGAGAAAAGTTGCTTATATACAGATCTATATAGATAGATAGATAGAGAAAAGCATTGACATATTTTGTGAAACTGAGTTCTTCATACTTGCGATGTAGGGTAATTTAAAATGCATTGTTTCATTGCTCAGCGAAAGTTGTAAATCTTTAACCTCTTAATTGAACAAGTAGTAGAGCAGAGAACATAAGACATTACACTACAACATGTCTCATTCAGCTGTGGCATAACATACTACAAAAGCTAATTTATCAAGCTGAATTGCTACTTAAAATGTGAATGTAACTTCATAATACTATTTGTGTGAAAAAAAAGCAGCAAAGAAAACAAGTGCGTTTTCATCTGTAAACCATCCGATTGGCACTAAAGCAAGACTGAAGATGTTTGGACGTCACACACAGTCTACCGTGAGAACTTTCTGGGCCTAAACGCAGGCAGCATGAGCTGATGAGCAACAGTCCTCTCCTCCGGTACGGCCGCGAGCTCCTCAGCTGATCCCCACTTCTTCATGGAGTGAAATAATGACGTGATCTTCCTGTTCCTGCGCTCTCCGGCCTGGGTTAGACTGTGGCACTCGCTGACTTCAGCTTGGAGAACAAACATCAAAGCAGAGTTAAGAAGAAGACCACACTGTGAATGAAATAACATGCTGGAAGGACAAATAGGGTGAAGACAAACAGTCTAAAATTGATCCACGAGGCACCCCGTAGATTCAGAAAAACCATACGCTAATGCGGAAAACTTCCTCAGTGCTGCTGTGCCACATGTGCCACAGGTCTGAATGGACTAAACACCCACATGCTACATTGCATATGCATAAAAAAAACAATGAAGTTTGACTCACATAGCTCATGGTCTCCTAATTGTGTATCACGTAAATTGAGGTAATGATGTGCTAAGTGACCGCTGTAGTCCCGCAGGTTCTCCTTAGCTCCTGTGAACATGTTCACATTTCAGCAATGTTAAATTAAGCAGACTAGGCATTAATATTCAGTTCAACAGCACAATTACACCTGATACTGTGTTTATACAACAGTTCGATAAACAAGACAGCGAATGACAATGTACATTTTTTTTTTTGGTCTCTAAAAATGACTTTTTCACACTTAAATAATTAAATAAATAGTTGAATGTCACCAAACATGTTGATTGTTGTAAAAGGGAAAATATCATGCAAATAAAGTTACAAATAAATCACAAATATTTCAATCAAGTTACTTCAAATGCAGTGAAATATGGTAAATTATTCATAAAGAAACATTCATCTGATATATCAGGAAGAATTTGCTTTACTGGAACAACATTTGACATGTCAATTAAATGTAAATGTAAAATGAAGTCTGCTTTCAAATGAATGCAAACAGACTTGAATGAACGAGATTATTTAAAATACAGATAATTTTCAACAAAATGTTTGTGAAGAAAATATTTACCGTATGTCCTAACCAGCAGGTCAAATATATGTCGATGTCCGTGCAGTGCTGCAATGTGTAAAGGTGTGTATCCCTGTGAGATAAGAATCAATATAAAAGATTGTCAAGAGCATGTCTAGATCACATTTCACCTCAAAATCAAAAGAATTAAATGTATAAATATATATTACAAAAATAAATGTCATTATCTTAACTTTGAAGATGCACTGTGACATTATTTTCATGAGAATATAGCCCATTTTACTCATTGTCACAGATTTGGCCACTGTGGCTAGTGGTTTTCCAAAGTTTTGACATCAGTACCATGTAGAAAATCTGCCATATAGATATTTTTTATATTATCTCACAATTTGGCAGCAGGTATATTAGGCTGTCACTTTAAGACCTGATGCACCGATCCATTATACGGTTACACATGCGTTTTCTTTCTAAGCTGTTTATGTTCACTTAAAACATAACTGACTGGGTTACGTGAATACCCACCAAGACCGACTTTTTGACATTATTTAGTGTCTTTGACTGTTTAAGCACAATACGCAGTGAAAGAGAACTATTTAGTGCTGAGAAGCGGCTTAATGTGCTGCACTTTGGGTCCGAGCTCGAAATCTGTGGGAAAGAGTCCAATTATGAGCAATGCGTGCAAACCCACACTGCCCTGTAACACCAACAATATTCATCCGGAGCAAAAGAAACGAATGAGTGAGGGGAGGCGGGTTTGTGTGTAACTCGCTGTCGGAGAGATGAGAGAGAGAAAGCACAGCTGGTATCGTGTATCGAAAATGAGTATTGGAAGCGTTTTAGATATTTCAGTATCGATATGTATCGAAAAATCTTAGTTGCACTTAGTTTATTTTCAGAAGCCTTTTTAAAAGACTACAACTGAAAAATGTATATTATATATAATATTCAAGCTGCCAAAGTGGGTAGTAGGAGTGACTGGGTTACACGCCACTGCTGAAATACACCCGCATTTGGCGGGTTGGTGGGTGTTAACGTCAAGTCCTGTATATTGATAAAAATGGACAGAATTTAAATAATGAGTCAATACATCATCAATCCTTCTTACAAAACGTTTTTGTCTTACCCTGATTCACTATGGTAACCTTATTATTATAAGCATTTATATTTTAGACCTGTTGCAATTTATTGTCAAGGAAGTTCCATATCAACTTAGTTCCATGTCTATTAGACACTTATGGATATACTTTCCATCTAAACTGGTGATATCTCTTCAGTGGCTGATTTATGAAGAACAGGATAGCCAAATTCATCCGCACAGTGACGCAGAGCCGAAGCTCAACCAAAACAAGGTTCTTCCGCAAAATGCATGCAGTTTTGTTTTTTAAAAGCTAGAGGTCCAAAAGTTACATAGTGTACCTTTAAATATAATGTATTTTGACTCTTTTCTTTTGATTTTGGAGTGATAATGTTATGTGTGACATTCACCCAAACAGAAAAAGGTTCTCTATTTTAAATATCTCTAGTGATGAATCTCACCACAAATCAGAAATGATAAGGAAACTGACGGGGTGAAGGGAAATTCGACGCTCAACCCCTAGTGCCCATGTCCCAATAATAATTTAGAAAAACATATCACAAGAGAATCAGAGAACGACAGAAAGAAGCGATGAGGGGGAGAGAAAGACAGGACACAAATTAACTGAGGTTACAGCAACAAAATCTAATGACAGAATCATAATTGCCTGGTAATTCAGTGAAATTGCTTTGCTCTGAGCCTGCTGTTGGAATACATGAAGACATTGTTTAAGGGAAGCTGTTAACATGACAGAGTTTGATTTATGAACAGACATTCTCAAACAGCGCCTGGTTTCATTTGCACAGCTGGGCACCCACATACCCTTTCAGAGGAGTTATGTCAGTAGCGGACGTTTTAAAAACGCACACTTTCTGGCAGCTTGGCACACACGTGAGAAACATTAACCCAGGCATGCTGTCATCCAGGGTGAGTGCAAGGTGAGGAGTACTTACATGCTGTGAGAGAAAAAGAGACGCAAAAATAAATGAATTGGAGTGTAGGCGTATATGCATTTGTATTGGACTCAAAATGAATAGTTTGAGTAATATCTGTACTTACTGCCTTCGTATTGATGTCAGCTCCTGCTTCCGCCAACACTGTGGTCATATCTTCTTTACCGTGTTTCGCAGCCCAGTGTAGCGCTGTCTGTAAGAGATATTGAAACCTTACAATACTAAAATATATACATATTTACATGAAATATCACATAACTATTTATATAACATCCTCCTGTACAAAGTATGACCTATGACCTCCTGATAACATGGTTAGTGTCACAAATTTGCTTACATTTGACCAAGAAATTATGCAAAATCCTTATGTAATTATAATTATTTCATTATTATATTTATTTTATTTTGATATTTATTTTCCTATATCTTGATATTTATTTTACTCTTTTATAAAATGTATTTATTTATTCATTCATATCTTTTTATTATTTATTACAATGGTTAATGCATCACAATGTTGCAGAATCTTAAGTATTCCTTCTTCAAACATAATTTAGTCATTATAATATTTATTCATTTGACTTCATTTTAATTTATTTAATTTATTCTTTCACTTGTTCATTTTTCATTTTTAATTATTAAATCTGAACTAGAAATTGTGCCGAATCCTAATATTCCTTCTAATATTATTTATTCATTATAATATTTATTTGTTACTTTTTTCTATTTTAATATTTTATTTTACTTATTCACTCAATTCAAATCACTTCACTTTTATATCATTTCTTTTGTAACTCCTTCAATATCGTTTTAAAAGCATCCCAGGGTGCAGCTCAAGAAATAGTTTGAAAGGATTGATTTAACATTTTTTTGGTCACTACATAATTCGTATATGTTCGTCTCATACGCTTCAAATTATTATTTTCTTTTAAATATATCATTTTTTAATCAATCATTTATATATATATATATAATTTTTTTTTTTTTAGTGTGGTCTTAGACTTTTGTTCATCACGGTCAATCTGGATCCTCATATTGGTTGTTTGACCAGCTTGTTTGAGCTAGTACATGATCGTCAACCCATCTGATTCATCTTGTAATACATCATTTACACTCCGCATGTTCATTCTCTCCCACTAGGTAGATCCCCACCCCCCTAACGCCACGCGGTGGAGCGGCCCGTGGCTCCCATAGGCTGCCAGAGGGCCCCAGCTGTGCACAGAGGGTGTGGAGGGGACGGTTTCCTGCCATCTAATGGCGGTCTAATTACAAAACAACAAACCAGTGTGCCCACTGCGGGGGGAGCACAGGCCTGTCACGGGGTGCAAGATTGATGATGTTGGTATGACCCTCTGAAGGAGGACCCACCCAGGCATCAGCCCGTTGACAAGGCCTGTCAAGAAGAGAAGGGGTCGCACACCACACACAAGCTCAGATGCTGGAGCTTCTAAACGCCCGACACTCTCAAACACGGAGAATGGAGGTGATGTCTATTGATCTCAGACTGAGAGACATATCTCCTTTATCAGAGCTCTTCACATATCAAATTCAACCGCTTTAATGAGGTGGTGCATCACAATGTTTCAGTGTATGTTATTCTGAAGAAAAAATATATCAAACAGCATTAAAATTTAAACTTTTCTCTGCATGTGAAATGCTTTTTTTGGGTATTTTTCTGCTGATGTAAAATGGGTCACGTGGGGGGGGGGGGGGGGGGGGGATCACAGCTGGATGTTCACAATCCAATCATATTCAGATGAATAAAATCCAGTTCTAGCCTACATTATTTACTGCAGAATTTTCTGTTGCTGAAAAGAGAATTCATTTTTTTCAAAGTTAGACAAAAGGCAATCTCATAATCTCCTTTAATAAGTTAAACGCATTAATTTGATGCCTTTTCCGTTTCTGGAATGTTAAAACAAACCTCTCAACCAATTTCATAAGCTGCATCCTTAGATGCTTTTAAAAATTATTGAAGGAATACAAAAAATTAAAATAATTAAGATCTTAGTTTTGTAAAGAAATTCATGCTGTATGTAGCACATAATAAATCTATCTGACCTACATTTTTTACCAATGAATTTTCTGTTTCACTCATTTTATTGCATTGCGAAGAATACCATTTTAACTGATAGAAAAAAAAAATATTATTTACTTATTTACTTCAAGCTATTTCAGCTGATATTACTAATATATCTACATATATATATCATACTGAATGCTTTTAGTTGCATTACATGGCTATTTTAGGAATAGATTCATACAGAATAATGTATCCCACAATGCAATAAGCTCTAAGTGAGTGTCCATTTCTAGTGTAACATCCATTACCGTGCAAAAGTTTGAAGTTGGTACGATTTTTAAACAATGTTTTAGAAGTCTCTTCTGCTCACCAAATCTCAATGTTTTTGATCAAACATACAGTAAAACCAGTAATATTATGAAATATTATTACGGTTTAAAATAATGGTTTTCTATTTATTCCTGTGATCAAAGAGGAATTTTCATTACTCCAGTCTTCAGTCTCACATGATCCTTCAGAAATCATTCTAATATGCTGATTAATCTCTGAATAAAAATATTTTGTAACATTCTAAAAGTGTTTACTATCAATTTTGATCAAATGAATGTGTCCTTGCTGAATAAAAGTGATAATTTCTTTAAAATATATATATTTAAAATGGCAGCATATGAACCTGAAGCAGCATCTATCAACTATGATTTTAGTAACTGACCAAAATTAATTTCACTAAAAATGCAGAAAAATAGTTTTTTATTAACTAGGTCCTTCTCGTTGACCGAAGTCACCAGACAACAATGGACTACATCCTGAAATGTTTTTGTACGCGCACATTTTCATCTGTATACAGTACGCAGTACATATCTCCACTATTGTGTATTCTTTAGCACATGCTCTGTCTACTGTAGGTGTTTCCAGTCCGGCTCGCAGGACATATTGTGATAGATGAAGTCTGGTTCCCCTATCAGCCGCTCTATTGTTTCCACTGTCGCACCCTTGAGATGGATTGGCTGGCACACATGCTTGACTGACAGCCCGACAGGTCTCATGGAGGCTCGGCGTGACGGACGACGGTCAACAGGATGTGACGTCTCCTACCCTTGTTCCTCAGGTTCCTGTTTTGGCCTGGCGGGGATCCCTTAACTCTCACTAACCAAATAGCACCTTTGTGATGACTACCAAAAGAGACATATTCACTGCGGCTTTTAAAGAAGAGAGATGGATAAATGGTGTACTCACAAACTGGGAAAGGAGGAAGTCCGGGAGGTATCAGGAGAGGATGACATGTTGGAGAAGGAGACAAAAAGAAAGAGATGAGCGCACAGGTGGCTTTTCATTTACACTTATCTTGTTGGTGGACAGAAAGCGAGCGGTCCTGCTCGAGTGGCTCAAAGGAAGCAGTGTTTACGTTGCATCTGAGATCACGACTGTTTATTTATGGGCTTCACTGCGAGAGGCTGAATTGGAATTTTTTTCCCCCAAAGGAGCTTCCAACGTGTGAAAGGAAAACAGAGATAATGCGTGTTGTGTCAGGTTACGGGCTCAGGGTGATGTGTAACTTTAGCGACCGAGAGGCTAAAGGCAAAGCATAGCTACTTAAAACTTAAGACTTAAACAATAGAGGGGGCAGAAAAGATCCACGACAGCAAAAAATGAGCATCTTTGACAGCTACACTGTAAAAAAAAAAATCAACCATTCCGGTTGATCACTGTTGATGCACTTTAATAATTTGTATTTTTGGTCAAAGCATGGGGAGTTATGATGACATAAATTTTTTATTCAGAAATAATAGATGTTTTCGCTCTACGTAGTGTTTTTGATTATATTTTGTCAGCACCTATACACAACTTGCTTTGGCATACAGAAGTAATTCTGTATAACCTTTTCAGTTTGTTCAAGAAACTGATACACAAGTTAGACAAACTAAGAAACTTCTACATCACTATTATATAATGTTAATGTATACATTAACTTAAAATGCAAGCTGATTGAACATTTTATTTACTCTACAAATAACAAATATTAATTTTGAGTTTTTAGAACTTACTATATTGTGTAAGATGAAAGCGTAGACCCACTTTAATTAAGTTGGTACAACAATTTCTCCATAAGCTGAGCAAGCAAAGCCCCCGATACTGATGGCAAAGTTATTTTTACTTTTTCGGTTAAGGGTAAAAAGAAGTCAGTATACAGTCAGCGAATATCCCGACACCGTCCACGCTGTTGTGAGCAGAGATGAATATGTCAATATGTGCTGCACGCTTTCCTCTCAACAACAAAAATGACAGTGGTGAGAAAACAGCAGTTATAAAGCATCTGATCATAGCGATGTGGATATGTCTGCACGATCTCTGCAATTTGGCACCCCAGTAAAGTCACGTCACATTTATTTATATAGCACTTTATACAATAGATTGCTTTAAAGAAAGCAGCTTTAAAGCATTAAACATGAAAAACAGTGTCAGTGTCATTTTCCTTTAAATTTACAACTTCAATTCCTACTATAAACCATCTCTCCTGTGTGTTTCATGCTTTTACTTGCGGACGCCTGACCTCAATGGACTAAACAGAAGAGATGAACTGGAGAAACGTTCCACAACAAAGGGGGCGGAGCCTCAGAGCCGCACCCATCTATTACATAATCGCCATGGACCAATGGTAGTTTGAAGGTGTTTACTAGCCAGAGCGAATTTTTCCCGCAAGTTCGCTTTGAAAAGCTGATTCGAACTTCAGAATCAAACTCCAAACACACTTTTTTTACAGTGTAGAAGGCAAAATGCCATAAAAGTCGTCGGATGACCTCTTAAACCACGTCTCGCAAGCGCGGTCGCCCTGTACCAAGTCGAGAAGAGGTGCCTCGCTTGGCATGCCTCTTGGTTCAGGAAGGGGGGCATCAAAGCCACCTGGGGGTCCGACTTACCACCTTCCTGGGGACATGGCGGCGATTGTTCTCCAATTAATCCCAGCCTGCTCTATTACTTTCAGATTATCTTTAAGTGGTTGAAGTCTTTGAGGTGAGCCCTAATCTTCCCGCACTTCAATGGCTGCCGTTGTATCTTGTCTGTGCGGGGAAGGCGAAAGGCTTAGAGGCTCTTAGAAGGTGGTCTGACACAGGACAGTGTGAGAACTCCGGCCCAGGCAGCGACCACAAACACAGACTCAAAGCTCTTAAGCGCACAGGGGGGACAAATAAAAGGATTTGAGCTTGTTTTTGGGGGGTGAAGGAGCTAAAAAGCTATCTTTCATAATCCTTCTGAAAATAAGCCTTTGAAATGCATGATTGGGGTTGAGCTTTGCTCTTTGGTCTGTGTTGCACCTGGGTACGAGAGTGGAAACTGTGGAAAGTCGGTAACCTTTGGAGGAGCCACAGGGAATCGGCGGTCCATAATTATGTACATCGCTGACAATCTGCTCACCGCACTGGCAAACATTCACATGCACTGTAACGGACTCAATGATCATCACTAATGAACTGAAGCAATGGTGCTTAAAAAATAAAAAAAGGCAGTGTTGAGGAAGAACTAACTATATTTTTATTTCATACTTATAAGTAGCTTTTCCAACAAGTAATAAAACATGATCGAAAGTGACCCTGGCTTGGAAAACTATATAACATTTTCCCCAACACTGAAAAAGGAAGATGACAAAATCCAACTCACCCCCTTTTAGAAGACAAATCCAGGAGAATTTAAAAAAAGAGAGAGAGAGAGAGAGAGAGAGAGAGAGAGAGAGAGAGAGAGAGAGAGAGAGAGAGAGAGAGAGAGAGACCATTAATGAACAATTTGTTGTACAATCACAAATTAGGTTTCACTAAATACTTGTAGAGGTTTTGATCTTGTGTACATGTCAGTATATGACATTTTAGAAGATCAGTCAAGTCCCTAAAACTAAGAAATATCACAAATGGAAGTATGTATTGATAACCTCTTTTTTTAAATCTTGAGCTGCATCCTAGGACGCATGTAAAACAGTATTGAAGCAGAAATATATACACACATATATATATATATACATACA
Source organism: Siphateles boraxobius (assembly GCF_051911475.1). NCBI lineage: Eukaryota > Metazoa > Chordata > Actinopteri > Cypriniformes > Leuciscidae > Siphateles > Siphateles boraxobius. The sequence goes on along the minus strand of NW_027509205.1, from coordinate 17,474,474 downwards.
CACACACACACACACACACACACACACACATATATATATATATATATATATATATATATTAGATCTTATACTCAAGTTTTTAACATCATGAGAAATATTAATTTAACCATGCATTCACAAACTTTCAGGTGGTAGAGTAAGTGTAGTGTTGTATGATTGGTTGCAAACTTACTGAGGTAAAGTCCTGGTTTGTTCCGAGCATGTGAAAAGACCAAGAAACATTAATTATTAAAAGTGAGTTTATGATATGAGGTGCATACATTCTAATCATATAAAGCATTTATGCATTCAGGCGGAGAGGGATACGAATATAAATCTTCACCTTTTTATTGGCCAGAGAAGAGTCTTGTTTCAGGAGCTGAATGAGATGAGACAGTTTGCCACTTGCTGCCGAGAAGATCCACTCTTTCTCAAGAGGATCCAGCTATAAACGAAATAAACAAGAGAAGCCATTTACATTATTGAAATTACACTGAAAACAAATGTTAAAAATATTCAGTATCTCCCTCATAGTCACAGTTACATATACACTACTGTTCAAAAGTTTGGGTTTGTTTTTGTCTCTAATGCTCACCAAGGCTGCATTTATTTGAACAAAATACAGTAAAAACAAGAATATTGTAAAGTATTATCAAGATTTAAAAAAACTGTTTGAATAATATATAGTAAAAATGTAATTTACTCCTGCGATCAAAGCTGAATTTTCAGCATCATTCCTCCAGTCTTCAGTCACATGATCCTTCAGAAATCATTCTAATATGCTGATTTGATACTCAAGAAACATTTATTATTATTATTATCAAGGTTGAAATCAGTTAATATCTTTGTGGAAACCATGATACTTTTTTTTTTTTAGGATTCTTTGATGGCAAAAAATCATTTATTTGAAACAAATGTTTTGTAACATTTATTTTTGTGCTCTTTTATGTGTTGGTGTTGGGTATTATCACAAACGAAATGAAAAGAAAGTAGAAGAAGAAAAAGTGAACAAATATTTGGAAAAAAATTATGTCTTTAAAAAATAAATATGTTTAATCTATTAAACTATTGGAATGGAAATATAATAAAGCATAAAAATCTTTTTGGAATATTATACATGTCTTTACTGTCACTTTTGATCAATATAATGTGTCCTTACTAAATAAAATTATTAATTTATTTATTTCAAATAAAAAAGTATTGACCTCAAACTTTTACATGGTAGTGTATTGTCCTAGCAAATGCCTTCTTATCAAGTAACCTTCAGAAAGTGCACATCATTCAAAACATCTATCATGGTAAATCTATTCGATTCCACCAAAAAAATAAGTAAATAATAATTTAGCAGATGCTTTAACCCTGTGCAACTGACTGCAATTCTTACAGGGAGAAACTTGGAGTAACCTGAGGTTAACAAAATCTTTTTTTTTTTTTACTGTCAAATTACTGATAAATGAATATTGGATCTCTTAAAGACATTTTTTCTGTGGTTTAATTAATGAAAGTGGTGGATAAAATATGTTTTTATTAGTTTTATTGTAGAAACAGTAACTACAGAAACAAAATATATTTTACTGTAACTATATCATAATACATGTTTCTCCTAATGTGTGTATGATTTATTATACTCACAGCCACAGCGGTGGATCCCAAACTGCCCCCGCAATCCTCATCCTGCTCAGATTCACTCTGGGAAAGAAACAGGACATGATACCATTGAAATAACTCACAAAACCACCTGGAAGTATCACCTGCAACACAGAGGAGTCAGTGTGAAACTGTACAGTTAGGAACATAAATAATCTGAGATGCTAGAGTGGGCGTTTGGGTTCGGCAGTCATGTGCTTCCTCTTCCTGTTCTGTACTTAAGATATGAGGGGAGGGAAACCCAGCGCTGTCAAGAATTAAACATCTTTGGTAGCAAATAAACAAGGTAAACAGCCCACAAAGACATTAATAGGCCCCAACAAAGGTGCAGTAAACACAGCAAATACAGGAAACACTCATAATGCCGCTCTATTTATCAGTACGCAGTCTTAAACGGAATACTAAGAACAAAACTTCCAGGGGCGTTTACCTCAAAAACACAACAAATCTGCTCTTTAAAATGAAAGGACAGTAAAAACAAAGAATAATTCCTCCAATTTGACCTCTTCTCAGGTCACACAACCATTAAAAAAAGCTTTAAACCTGTGAGAGTCACAGGTGAACGATTAGCTTAGCCAAATTTTTCTAACTATGTCTTTTTGTTTTTTTTATCGTACGCTGTTTTACCAGAATCCACTCGCTTTGTGAGCCAAAGAGAAGGTGAATTTCTCTTTATGTACCAAAGTGTCAGTCACGCTGAGTAATGTGAGGGAAAATTGAGAGGCTGGGTCATTTTTGCAGTGCACGTGCTTACTAATTGTTCTCAGGACAGCAATTGAGTGTCCGATCGGACAGTGGGAAAACACTTTAGCTCTTTCATATAGGCTACACTAACAAGGCCTCTTTTCCTAAAGAATGCAAGCAATATTGGTTTACCTGTGCTTAAACAGGAACTAAGCCAGACATATTTCCTTTTAAAACAAGAATGAAAATAATGTAACCGGTAAGGTGAGCGACTGAATAATTGCACGCAAAATTATAATTTTTTTTGTTATCTGAAAATCAACCAGAAAGGTAAGCAAAGATAACATGTAGCGTAACCCGAATGCAGTAATGGATACAACAACAAAAGAGATTTGTTACATTGAAAAATATTAAAATATGTTACCACATTTTATGCAGATGATTTCAGCTTCAGTGCATCATATTAATAATTCTTAAGAAGGACTAGTCAGTTCTTCTTGGAAAGAGCTTTCGGGCGTGAAGAGCTTTCAAGTGTGAATCAAGTTTGCAAATGTTGTGGTTGAAAGAGAAAGTTAATGCAAAACAAAACCTTCAATGTCTTAAAGCTCGAAGAGCAAAATATAAAAAAGACTCAATGTGATTAATAAAATAATAATACACATCAAAATAAAGCATAAAATCTCATGTTCCAACATTATGCCGTAATAAAACATTGGCCTTTCTCTAGCCGCATCTCAGATTGATCTGCATACAAATGTTTGGAGGGCACAGATGATACTTTTCTCTATAATGAGGTGGAGCATGTTGCTGTTTTGCACAACAATAGAAAGCTTCTTTCAAATGTAAATGAACGTGTCTTTCATGCTGTCACCCCTGGCTGAAATATGGCCTCTCAAATCCAGCTAATTATTCTGGCGCCACCTTTTGGTAAATCTTAATATTACAGATATCAAATGAGCAGCTTGTTTGTGGCAATCTTGTGGTGAATTACTGTGCCAGCTTTTAAATGAATGACATATAAGGATGAGCAAATAAGAGCAATGCCAAATGATAAGTTTATCTCAAGGAAAAATATATTTAAAAAAATGTAGAATGTAATATTGATGTGGTTTCATGGTATATAAAACATTTCAAGTTTTGAAAGGGTGTAATAATCAAATATTAAGTTATAAAATTCAACACCCTGTGCGAGTACACAGTACTATCACCATTTTCAAAAGAGTTCTCAAATATTTTCAATACCTTTTCTTTTAAATCATCAAAATCATGAAGTTTTCTTGGGGTTTCACAATTTGACAAGCTGAATTTGAGTCTGAATATTTAAAAAAAGCTTGACACGTGCTGAATTCGGAACCACATACTAATATACTACGCATACTACTTTTACCATATTGTTCTATGGCAGAAATAGTACGAATAGCATGCAAGTACACAGTTCTGTATTCAGCAACCGTCTACTGTGGGCACCACTGATCTATATGGCTGCAACTGATATCACATACTTCCCTACTACATAGTAGGTGAAAAACAGTATGTGACAAAAGAAGTATGTCAGAATTCACAGTACTCGTAAAAAAGAAGGTGAAAAGTACCAGGATGACTTACTACTTCTAGATTCACGATACCATTCGTGATAATGACAACATGGCGGATGTAGTACATATCTATATGTAGTACATATCTATGCCCAAAGTGGGCATCTTTGTGATGTCATTTCGCGTTTTTGTGGTCTTGTCACGTGACAACAAGAGGGCTTCTTGCATGTTGACAACGCTACACTTTCATAAAACTTTAATTTAACAGACATTTGGAAGTTTTAAAAATGTCTTATTTTAAAATAAAACTGCTGCACTTGTTATTTTTAAGACAATAATAAAATATGATGCCAAATTACTTTTTATATTTGTATTTATTGTATTTTAAATATTAAATAATATTATTTAGGTATAATAGTATATTAAGATATTAGAATTTTTTTTTACTTCTACTAAAGCCTCCAAGAAATATTTATTTTAAGATAACACATTAAAATAAGTTAAGACATCTGAATTATGTTAAATCACAAAAAAAATATGTAGAAGTCATTGTCTGTACGAAATGCATTTTATGCATTTTTAAAGATATTAAACTAATAGTTCTCTTTCATCATCTCGTGTTCGAGATCCACCTATGGGAAGGGCATCCGTACCTGACCTCTGCAGAAGCATCCAATTGCACCAAGTCTGGCTAGACAGACAGAAGCGCGCAGCCAATGCCAGGTGAGGCCACACCCCCTCACCTAAGGGCATATAACATCTGGGCGCGCTGCTATTCCTCAGTTGACATTCGCTTCTCGCGATCTCTGCATCTCACAGCTCGGTTGGATTTTTACACTGCTCACCTCGTGTCTTCAGGAGGACATATCGACCAGATCAGCCTCCGCCGGACGTGACAGTTGTTTATTTTTCAACTACTGCTGCTTTGCATTCGGAGCCGCCCACGCTCTCGCTATTTTCACCGTTTCTCCTCACGGCTGCCCGCCACGGATTTCTCCGTTTTCTTCGCTGGTATGTCACTGTCTAAGCCTGCAGCCTCTCCAGGGGATAGCATGTCACGGGCCTGCCCGGCCGCGTGTGGTGCCCTCATCGCAGCTAAGGATCTTCATCAGCTTTGCGTGGTCTGTTTGGGTCTTAAGCACGCTCGGGAAGCCCTTGAAAACCCGGAGAATTGCAGTTTCTGCCTCTTGCTGCCTAGGAAGCTGCTAAAACGCCGTCTTAAGGTGGCAGTGACACAGTGCACCGGGCTCAGCCCTTCTGACTCGGACGGGGGACACGGTGATGACGACGCGCTACCGGGGGCCTCCCGGGGCGCAACGTCTCTCGTCTGGGCTGACCAGCCCAATCCCGCCTTCCCCGAGGAGGACATCTTCGGGGACAACCTCACTCTCGTCCACGACCTGCCCGGTTCTGGCGAAGAGGAGGATGCGGCCATTCTTGGGGTTTCAGAGGACGAGGAGGCCATCCCGCCCTCTGGTGTTCCCCAGGCTACGGCCCACGCGGTTCTGCCTCAAGCCATCCTCCTGGAAGTGTGTGAGCGAGCGGCCGCTCGTCTCAACATCGAATGGCCGGCACCGCAGAGCGCCACCGACCAGGAGAGGGATATTTATGATGGGAAAGTGCTGGGACCCCCTCCCGGCCCGAGGAAACAACTCTTCCCCATCCTCCCGGCGTGCGCGAAGCACATGAGAAATTATTGGAGCGACCCGCTCGACTTCAAACACGGTCTCACGGGACTCGAGGTTAAGGACATGGCGGCGCACGGTATGGGCGAACCTCCCACCGTCGAACCTTCCATCGCCAGGCACCTTAACCCCGCTCAGGGCGGGCTGCTCGCTCCCCCCAAGCCGGTCTTGCCCAACAAGATGGACCGTTTTGCTGCCTCCGTTCACCAGGCAGCTTATAAGTCCTCGGCCGTGGCTGTCAGGGCCCTTAACGTTTCTTCGCTCCTCTCCGCCTACCAGGCGGAGATCCTTGAAGAGTTAGGGCAACAATTGGAAAAGGGAAATCCTTCTGAAACCCTGTGGAAGGAGATCCTAACGGTGAACGACCTCGTCCTCCGTAACGCTCGGCAGGCCGTCCAAGCTTGCGGGCGCTCCATGGCGCTTTCCGTGGTCGGAGAGCGCGCGCTCTGGCTGAACCTGTCGGGACTCCCTGACAGTGAGAAACGGCGCATCGCGGGCGCGCCGGTGGAGCCCGGCCGGGCTCTCTTCGGCCCCGCCGTCGCACTGATGCAACAACGGTGTGACGATAAGAAAAAGGAGGATGAGGCCTTCAAACTTTGCCTTCCTAGGAAGTCAGTCCCACGCCAGGCGCCCCCTGTGCGTTTGCCTAACCCACCGGCCACGGGACGACAGTTTCATCAGGGCAGAGAAAAGCCCCGCAACAAACCACCCCCTCGGCAACATAACCCAGCACCTACACACAAGCACTGGGGTAAGCCCGCTCCCGCCGCGGCCGCGGCCGGGAGACCTGCGAATTCCAACCCCACCGACTCGAAACGCAAGCGGCCTGCCTGATGTTCAGCCGATGGGGGCTTCGAGTCCATGTTCACGGGCCGCAAGCCCTTCGGACTCCCCTCCTCTTCTAGGACCCCCGTCCAAAAAACCCAGGGGGTCCCGCGGATGGGTCAGCTCTCCGTGTGTAAACGAGACTGCCCAGCTCGTGTGTTCGAGAGATGTGTGTTTTCCCCCCACGTTCAGGGGGCCCTTTGTAAGGGAAAGTTTAAGCTCAGTGACACCACACTGCCCACACTCTGTTCCCCTCACTCTCTCAATAAAGGCTTCGGCCCCAGTGTTTGCCCAACACAAAACACACAAAACACAAAAAAATACGAATCAAATGAATTCGTTTCGGCGGGAAAACCTCTCTCCGCAGAGAGAATTCATCTCACTGCAGAGAGAGGAAATCCCTCCGAACCCCTGCATGTCGCCTCTAGTGTACCCACTAGATGGCGCCATTGCATCACAAATAAACCTGTCGGTCTCACACAGCTCCGCTCTGGCCCGAGCGGGAGCTCTCGCGAGTCACGAAGCGGCTTGGCGAACCGTTTCAGCTCCCGAGTGGGTGATGCGTACAGTAATGCAGGGTTACAGATTGCAATTCGCAGTAAAACCCCCGCATTTCAACGGCATTCTCTTTTCTCACACGGAAGAGAACGCCTCTCACATTCTGAAAGAGGAAATTTCATCTCTCTTAAACAAGGGAGCGATTCAGGTGGTACCTCCCAATCTGATGAACCAGGGTTTTTATTCCCGTTATTTTCTGGTCCCGAAAAAAGGCGGCTCTCTCCGCCCTATCTTGGACCTTCGAGTGTTGAACAAACATTTGAGGAAATACAATTTCAGAATGCTGACACAAGGCGCACTCGCCCGTGCCATAAAACAGAACGACTGGTTCACATCAGTCGATCTGAAAGATGCTTTCTTTCACATAAGCATCTATCCTCCGCACAGGAAGTTTCTTCGTTTCGCCTACCAGGGCATATGTTACGAATTCACAGTTCTTCCGTTTGGACTCAGTTTGAGTCCCCGGTCTTTCTGTCTGTGCGCGGAGGCGGGCTTAGCACCTCTGAGAATATCAGGTCTGAGAATCCTGACTTATATAGACGATTGGCTCATCATAGCCGAATCAAAGGAGAAGGTGTTGCAGGACACCGACCGTGTGCTCGCGCACATCACATCGCTCGGGTTTCAAGTGAATGTGAGCAAGAGCAATTTCACGCCCAGTCAGAATGTCATTTTCTTGGGCTTGGAGTTGAATTCGGTCTCCATGCGAGCGCGCCTCTCTCAAGAGCGCGTTCGCTCTCTGATGAACTGTCTGACGCAGTTCAGAGAAGGGGCGAAAGTGCAATATCGCACATGTCTCAGGCTACAGGGTCTCATGGCTTCATCCACCCAAGTTGTGCCATTGGGACTTCTGAGGATGAGGGCGTTCATGAAATGGGTCTTGTCACTACATTTCAGCCCGATTCGCGACCTTTGCCGCTCGGTAACAGTGACACGCGCCTGCTCGGCGACCTTGCGCCACTGGGAGAGCGAGAACTTTTACGCACGGGGAACCCCTCTGGGGGCGGTTACGATGCGGAAAGTTGTGACGACAGATGCGTCCTTGACAGGCTGGGGTGCCACCCAGGAGGGCAGAACGGTGAACGGTCTGTGGCCAAACAGACTACGTTCAGCGCACATAAACTATTTAGAGCTTTTAACCATTTGGAAAGCTCTGAATCATTTTCTGCCTCGCCTGCAGGGACATCACGTTCTAGTACGGTGCGACAATACCACGGCTGTGGCTTATATCAACCGTCAGGGCGGCATGCGCTCGTCGAAACTCCACGCTCTAGCTTACAAGCTTTTGGTGTGGAGCAGACGGGTTTTCCTGTCGTTACGCGCAACTCACGTTCCGGGCATTCTGAACAGAGGTGCGGATCTGCTATCAAGGGGAAACCCAATCTACGGAGATTGGCGTCTTCACCCTCAGATAGTGGAAATGCTATGGATGAGATTCGGACGGGCTAGCGTAGATCTATTCGCCTCGCGCGAAAACTACCATTGTCCTATGTTCTTCTCTCTAAGGGACATGGACGCGCCCCTCGGGGTAGACGCACTGGCCCACCCATGGCCCAGAGTGCTCCTGTATGCTTTTCCTCCCCTGTGCCTGATAATTCCCTCATTGGCCAGGGTGAGAGAGCAGGGCCTGTCTCTCATTCTGATAGCACCCAGGTGGCCCAAGGCACCATGGCTGGCGGAGATAATTCCTCTGTTATACGCCGAGCCGTGGCGCCTTCCCGTTCGCACGGATCTATTGTCCCAAGCCAACGGGGAGATTTACCACCCCCACCCGGACAGGGTGGCTCTCTGGGCCTGGCCCGTGAGAGGACGAACCTGAACGCACTTGGGCTTTCGCCGCGTGTGGTCGCCACTATTCAGAATGCCAGGGCCGTCTCTACACGGTCCTTATATGGCTGTAAGTGGCACGTGTTCGAAGGGTGGTGCGATGGGCGCGGTCTCACATCTTATCAGTGCTCAGTTCCTGATATTTTGTGTTTCCTTCAGGACCTCATGGAAAAAGGGAGGTCTTTTTCCACCATTAAGGTCTATTTGGCTGCGATTTCAGCCTGTCATGTGGGTTTTGAGGGCTCTACTGTCGGGCAGCACCCTCTAATCCGCAGATTCATGAAGGGTGCACGCCGCTCGTTGCCAGTCATCAGGAGAACTGTTCCGGAATGGGACCTCTCCATGGTGCTGGAAGCACTGTCTCAACATCCTTTTGAGCCCCTGGGGAGTATTTCCCTTAAGCTGCTGTCCTTCAAGACAGCTTTGCTCTTGGCCTTGGCATCTGCCAAACGTGTCAGTGAGCTACATGCACTCTCGGTTCACCCCTCGTGCACTAAGTTCTCCCTCAGTGGAGATAAGGTTTCCCTTAAGCCTAACCCGGCCTTCATGCCGAAGTGCTTCCCTGCGTTCACTTCGGAGGTGTTGGAGCTGTCCGCTTTTCACCCTCCACCTTTTACCTCTCTGGAGGATCAGAGGCTGAATGCTCTGTGTCCAGTCCGTGCTTTACAGGCTTATATGACCAGGACCAGCGCTTTCCGGAAGAGCGACCAGCTCTTTGTTTCATGGGCCCCTCCGCACAGAGGGAGTCCCATATCGAAGCAACGCCTCTCACATTGGGTTGTGGGCGCTATAACTATGGCTTATGAAGCAAAGGGAGTGCAGCCCCCAAGGGGCATCAGAGCTCATTCCACAAGGGGCTTAGCCGCCTCTTGGGCTTTGTTTAGGGGAGTGTCACTGCAGGACATCTGCTCCGCTGCCAGTTGGGCTTCTCCTCATACCTTTGTGCGTTACTACCGGCTGGATGTCACCAGAACCTCGGTAGCACATTCGGTTTTAGGGGTTGGGTCTTCTTAGCTCTTCCCTGTACCCTGTTGAAACCAATAAGAGTGAATGGCCCGGCTGGTCATGTTCATTCTTGCCACCAAACATTTACTTCCCGTTATGGGTTTAGTTTATGTGCCTTGGTGGGTTGGGGGTACTTTCATGTATGTGTCTCATGCATGCTTCATGTCCTGCGTGTCCACAGCAGTCGGTGTGGCGTCACCTTTGCAGGTTCATGATTAATGGACGTGTCAGGCACCGCCTCCCCGGGGTGACCGTCTTTCTCTGGCTTTCAGAACCTCACTGTGAGTGTATTGGGCAATCGGGGAGCTGTCCATGTCTCTCCCATAGGTGGATCTCGAACACGAGATGATGAAAGAGAACAATAGGTTACTATCGTAACCCCGGTTCTCTGAAACATCGAGTGGAGAGATCCACCAGCTTTGCCCCGCTTGCTGCACGAGAAGCGAATATACTTACTGAGGAATAGCAGCGCGCCCAGATGTTATATGCCCTTAGGTGAGGGGGTGTGGCCTCACCTGGCATTGGCTGCGCGCTTCTGTCTGTCTAGCCAGACTTGGTGCAATTGGATGCTTCTGCAGAGGTCAGGTACGGATGCCCTTCCCATAGGTGGATCTCTCCACTCGATGTTTCAGAGAACCGGGGTTACGATAGTAACCTATTGATCCTGAACCTTCTATGTTCAGTGTTTTTATGACAACTAAGAGAAACTTGTTCTATATCATTACAGTTCTTCTATTTCAGACAAAGCAAACCAAACATCTTAAATAGTCTGTGATCAATTAAAATCATAAAAACAGATGAGGATACTTAAGCTACTTGGCTCTAACCTTTGACCCTGAATCCTTGTCGAGTTCATCTTCTCTGTCTGACGCCGAAAGCTCCTCCGTCAGATGCTCTGGTTTCTCTGCCTCTGCTGGCGGTGAGAGGGTGCTGTCTGACTGCAGATCACAAGAAAAGGAGAAGTTTCACTAAGATCACTTCACTGCACACAAATCAGCTGATGCTGACAAAACATCAAGTTCTTGGGCCAAAAGTACGGTGGCTGAGAGAGCTCAACACGCTGCAACTGAAGAAAAGGCATGCAAATAGAAGAAAAAAACACCAGCAAATTAAGAAAACAACATGATCAGTTTGACAACACATGTGCTGCAAATACTCACAATGTAAATACGATCAGGATGTTAAAATAAAAACACAAAAAAAACCTAACTTTTTTAGGTCATCAGTGACTAGTAGACAATAAACGGTAAAGCATATCCCAGACAGGTTCATCATTTTTGGCATTCCCTTTTGTTTCAAACATTTCTGTTGTGGTCCGTGCTATTTGCTGTGTGTTTCTGTATTTGATTGCGGTTTGAACTTTTGCAGCACATTTCTGTATTTGGTAACGTTGTGAGCATTTGCAGCATGTTTTTGTATTTGGTTTAGTTGCAAGTATTCGCATCGGATTTCTGTATTTGGTTTAGTTGTGAGTATTTGCAGTGCATTTCTGTATTTGGTTTAGTTGTGAGTATTTGCAGTGCATTTCTGTATTTGGTTTAGTTGTGAGTATTTGCAGTGCATTTCTGTATTTGGTTGAGATGTGAATTTGATGTGAATCTGTATTTGGTTGAGATGTGAGTATTTGCAGAGCATTTCTGTACTTGGTTGCATTGTGAACTTTTGCAGTGTGTTTCTGTATTTGGTTGCATTGTGAGCATTTGTAGCACATTTCTGTATTTAGTTGAGTTGTGAGTATTTGCAACGCGTTTCTGTATTGGCTGCATTGTGAACTTTTGCAATGTGTTTCTGTATTTGGTTGCATTATGAGTATTTGCAGCACGTGTGTTGTCAAACTAATGAAGATGTTTTCGTAATTTCCTAGTGTTTTTCTATTTTGCATGTGTTGTCTTCAGTCAGTAGCAGCACGTTGAGCTCTCTAAGCCACAGTACAAATGCATTCTCAGTAGACATCTATAGAAGACATCCACTCTTTATTCAGAAATCAGGAAAGCCAAATGGTATTTCATTCCCCAGAGATAAATGCAGCCACTTGCATGCTTTCATACAGTTTGTCTGTTTAACAGTTTTAACAGTACACAATTTCATTGTGGCTGAAATAAGTGCTGACAGGAAATTCACACTATTGTGTGTTGAACTGCACTCCATGCATGGGTGAAACTGACACTCATCGAGCAGTATTATTTATTTAAGTATTATTTATTTGCTATCATAGTTGTTATTCATAGTTTGAATTAGATTTATTTGTATAATTTTTTTTTTTTACAATTTGTTTTCATGTATTATATAATTTAGTTTTTTTAGTAGTTAGTAATTTTAGCACTTGTGGCAAGCCAACATTTCGTTCTTTTTTCATCTAATTCATTCTATTCATTCTATTCATATTTTTAATTTTATTTCAGCTTTATTTCAATTAACAATGTATTTAATAGTTTTACTTTTAGTTAACTATAACAACCATGTCATCGTTTCTTATAATGGCTATGCTGAAGCTGTTTACCTTTATAGAGAAATATATCCAACTTTCAAATAATTTTCACATAAAAATAATAAATGACAGAGTTGCTATGTGAATGTTGTGCTATATATATATATATATATATGCAAATTATTTAACCTATATACTCAGTGACATTGTGCACAGACCCAGTAGTTGTTTTTGTCAAGGTCATTGGAGATGCAAGTTATACAGTATCATCCAAAGATGCTTCAAGGCTTCAAAGATATATGAAGATGATGTTGAAACCAAGCAAAACAAATAGCCATTGATCATTCCAAAAATTAAATTGTACATACTAACTATACTCTCCCTTTGCCGGAAGTCTCAATATGAGGTTCAATATAACGCTTTTAACAGCTGAAGTCCTACAGCTAAAGATAAGGCAACTGAAACACAGTGTTATCTGCTTTTGACAAGCTTTCTCTTATCACCAGCTGTTTCTTTAATCCAGCTAAAAAAGCTTTAGCAAACAGTCTGAGGAAAACACTGGATTCTGGGTGATATCCAGGAAAATGATTAATAGAGACCTGAATTTTAAGTTTTATACTATGATGCTCTTTAGTTGATGCGGACATTTCATGCTAGTCTAACTGAGACTATGACACATACTTGGACAATAATAATTCACTCATTTGGAAAGCAGAGCTTTAAATATTATGTTCAATGAAATTACGTCACAGTTACGTCACAAAATATTACTGAAATACTGCGGTCAACTTACTCAGCCAGATTCCTCTTTAGTTCTTCTCGTTTCTTATTCTCCATTATGTTTTTTTTTTTGTGTAAAATCACAAGACGTCAAGATGTGTCATTTATGACAACATGTATGTGATGAAACTGGTCACCAGGGAAAAAGTTACTTTAAACACTAAGGCATTCCAATATTGTGTAACTCTCTAAAAAGTTATTGTGTTACTCCCTAAAAAGTAAGTAGTTACTATTAGTAACTACTTACTTTTTATGGAAAGCAATCTGTTACATTGCTTTTGTGTTACTTTTTCTCACCTTGCTGAGGCTTGATGTTCAGAAGTTTGAAAAATGTTTAAGCAAGCATGCATTAAACACATAAAAATGTATAAAGTAATGAATTTTACTTTACTTTTTATGTCTGATTACGTAATGCATGTCAATTGTAATGCGTTAACCCCAATGCTGCTGGTCACAGATCTGTGAGGCGCATTTTACTAATGCTATGGTGAGAAGTAAAACAGGGCTCCAGCATTTGAATTCGCCAAAGTACTATCACTGCGAAATCTAGTGAGAAGCATTCAAATACCAATGGAAACCAGGAGAAACGTTGTGCCATGAACGAACAAGTTATAGAAGGCTTTTCATTCCACAAATCACCAACATTCGTCATGGATTTAATGTAGTAATGCATTGAATGTAACCATGAAAACGGCTTTTGAATGTGTTACGTTCTAAATATAAGTATCTTGGGCATCTCATTACAGACCAGTTGAAGGACCGGTGCTACTACTCTCAAATTTTAGCTTGGAGGCCTGAAACAGAATGGATATCACAACAAGAATCACTCACATTATCGGTCTGGGTCGGTTCTGATGCCTCTGTGACTGTAATCATGGGTCCTGAGCACCAGGCCACCAGTGCTGGCTGTTTCTGGGCTGTTGGGTTATGGTTCTCCACTGGATTAGAGACCTGGAGCTCATTTTGTGGGATCGGATGAACCTGCTTGATCAATTCCCCAGCGCAAGGCTTTCGCTCTTTTATTAGTTGTCTATACTTCTTCTTGATGATGAGATATTTCTCTCCCTGAAATAAAAAAAGGAACTATTACCTCCATACTGTTATAAAAAAAAAAAAAGTTTACCATAAATTTAAAATTACCTCAATCTACTCAAACAAAATATCACATTTTTGGCGCACAAAATGAAATATTTTGTCGAAAGTCCAAAGCTATCCTTCAGAAGACTTATAGCATTATAGAGCATGGCCTTTATAGTGTTTTTTCTGCTGCTTGCACTTTTTTGAGGAAATAAAATGATTTTTAGTGATATGAAAAAGAGAACCTTGGACACTTGCAAAATATCTCTCCACAGAAGGAAAGCAATTCATACGGATTTGGAACCATGTTAAGGTGTTAAATGATGATTAAATAAAATATTTTTGGTGTCTTTAGCAAAATCATATAAAAATAATTTGGCATCAATCAAGCAATTCAGCAGAGACCCATTAAATTGATCAAAAGTGACATTAAAGATATTTATAACTTATTAACGGGCTTTCAAAGTGAAGAAACATTCATCAAAGAATCCTAAAAAATATATTTAACACATTTTCCACAAAACATATGAAGCAGCACAACTGTTTTCAACATAGATAATAATTATAGGAAATGTTTCTTGCACAGCCAATCCGCATATTAGAATGATTTCTGAAGGATCATGTGTCATTGAAGACTGTGATGATGCTGAAAATGCAGCTTTACCATCAGAGGAATAAATTAAATTTCAAGATATAATAAAATAGAAAAGAGTTATTAATATTTCTGTATTTTTGATCAAATAACTGCAGCCTTGGTGAGCATAAGCGACTTCTTTTAAAACCACTAAGTCTTAATGAACTCAAACTTTTGAATGCAATTCATGGCTGGAAAAATGGATTTTCAGATCAGATGGAAAAGGATCTCATGCGAGGGGAAGTAGGCCTACACGTCTAGGACAACGATCCAAAATCATAAGGGTGTGGGGTATAGCACTGATGTGAGAAAATGAGACCTATCCCAGTCACAGAGTAAATAATGAATCACTGTGGGAATAGAGACTTGTGCGACTATTCTTCAGGGACAGGGAATAAACACGATCGCATTACAAACACAACAATGCACTAACGATTATTTAATGAGACAGAGGGAGGAGATAATTAGTTTAAACTCTGCAATAATGATCTGACAACACATGTACTCACATTCTCAGATTTCACCACAGCAATTCTATCAATGATGAGTTTGAACTCTTCTCTGTATTTGGCTGCAGGAAAAAAAAGAGAGATTAAAGTGTTGTGAGTAAGAGATGATAATCATGTTTTCTCAGCATAATTTTCAAAATATTTCTTAAAAGAAAGGTTACTCGTACAATATGACCTTGCAGTAGTTCTTGGCTTTGCAAATCTAAACTCAACATTTCAGAAAAAACAAACAAAGAATATCAGAAGTTAGTCTTTCAAAAAATCAATCCACCCAAACATTGTTGTTCACGTCATTCCAAACTGTGAGGTTAATGTCTTCTATGGAATACAGAAGTAGTTAAAGGGATAGTCCACCCAAAAATAACAGTTGTCTCCAATTTACTCACCCTCACGTTGTTCCAAACCTTTATGAGTTTTTCTTCTGCTGAACACAAATGGAGATATTTTGAAGAATGTCTGCAATCAAATAGTTTCGGTTCCCATTGATTTCCACTATATGTTTGTCCCTACAGTGAATCTCAAATAGAACCGAAACTATTTGGTAAACAACATTCTTCAAACTATCTTCTTTTGTGTTCAGCAGAAGAAATAAAGTCATAAAGGTTTGGAATGAATTGAGTAAATGTCAATGATGACAAAATAATATATATTTTTGGGTGGACTATCCCTTTAAATTGTATAAATAAATGTTTTTGTTTGTGTTCCCATGGAAAAAATAAAGTCATACAGGTTTGGAAAGGCATGGGGGGTGAGAAAATGAAGACAGAATTATCATTTTTGGGTGAACCATCCCTTTAAAAGCAACATTTACTGGTTTGAGATTGACACTACACCCTGAACACTTGCTTATTTATTGATTTGTTCTGTCTGCAAGTTATTGACTTGTAAGATTACCCGTTTAATGTTTTGAACACAATGGACTCTGATTCCTGGCCTGTGGGAGTTTGTGATGTTATGCAATATCACTTCAGCACAGACTGACTGCATCAAGAAGAAATCAGAATCTGGCTCGAATTACTATACAAGAATAGAAAATGACAGGGAGGAGACCTGTGCAAACAAATCCTCCATTACTGCGTTGCTCATATTCCTTTTCAACGACAATTCCCAATGGATCATCACCCAGATCCTCCCAGCGCTGGCTCGTAGTTTTATTTAGATCCCAAAGACTTATTTTCCCTACTTTAATTTCATTCCATTGCCTCAAGGAAAATGTATTTTTGCTTTCACAGTTATATTGACGCAATGAGCTTTGACATGGAACTTGCAGTTCAGTAAGGGAGTCATGTTTATTCAGGAGCCACTCAACAATATTCAACAATATTATTGATTTGACTGCACTGACACTATTGGATGAGAACTGAGCTGGATGATCACTGTTTTCTCCAAAACTGCTAGATTAAATAAACCAATTTAATAATTAATGATCTTTACAATGAAATTGAATCAACACTGAACTGACTTCATGTGAACAATTAAACTGTTTTCTTTTAGAGCTGCAGTATAGCGGAAATGAACGGTTTGTATCATTGAATCATTCTCCTGTTCATCACTGTTGCTGCTTTGAAACAGTCTGTATTGTATAAAGCGCTATAGAAATAAAAGTGAATTGACTTGACTTGACTGTATAAGTCAATAAAAGACTGGTCAAACACTTCACTCGTGAGTCGCTTGAACGAGTCATCAAAAGAACCGACTCATAAGAGTCATCGGTTCATGAATTGGACTACACCGGTGGCGCTTATTTGTTTTTTTACAAGCACTGCCCGTGAGGACTCGAGGAGCGGAGGTTCAGGATATGTTCCTGTGATGCACCATGCCAGAAATACAAGAAAATACAAGTTATGAAGCCAACAAACTTGAGAACATTTATTTTTCAAATTTTTGATATGGCATGAACGCACCATCACTCTAGTAACCACTTGTTGTTTCCCCATTAAGGCGATTCGCAACCCATATTTTAAAAACCACCACTCTAGTTTTACTAACTTGAGCATATCATTTTGGCAGATTGTCATGGAAATTTCTCTCATAAAGGCACATTTTAAACTCTAAATGATCCTGTTTAATTTATACATAGCCTAACACAAAGATTTCTGTTGTTTGCAGGTGCTATTTTACTCAATCCTACTTTCTGTTGAATAGTTCCCTTTCGAGAGGTCTCTCCTATTGCGTAAGTAGCTTACGCTATGGGAAAACTCCTTTTCTCGAGAATATTGAAGTCTTTATGTAAAACGCATTGCAGCTGCACAGCTGACAGCAATGAACGAAGGCAGCTCGGTCATTGGCTGTGCTGCGGCAACTTGCTCGAACCAATGACGGGGCGACTCTGAATGCGCGACCAATGAGCGCGCTTCGCGCCCGCGCGCGTCAGAGCCCGCCAAGATGGGCGTGGCCAAGAGCTATATATTGGGCGCCCCGTCATGAGAGTTCTTTAGATTTAATCTCCTTCAGCGAACACCTTCTTCGCTGGATCCTCCGGATTATTGAAGCTTCGCCGTCGAAAAGCATACCAGCGGGATTTGCTACGAGGACGTCGGCACCTTCAGCCGCCTTCTAACGCGATCCTACTGAGCCATCCGGCGTACTGCTCACGCAAGTATTTACATCTGTTCGCTCTGCGACACTTGTAAAAGAGCAAATTTTCCAAGGCGTTGTTTCAACTGCCTTCCTGCGCGTCGTGCAGAGACCTTCTCCCGGACGGGGATCGTCACATCATCTGCGCTCGCTGCCTGGGCCGGGACCACGCAGAAGCTGCTTTGACCAAGGGCGGATGCCCCGAATGTGACGACCTGGGTCTCTCCGCACTGCGGGCTCGCCTCGCCGCTTTCGCCGTGAGCGAGCCCATCGCCGCCATCCCTCTGTTCGAGCCGCGCACTAAGAAAAAGCGCCGCTCACAGAGGCTTCCTGAACCTGAGCTCAGTGACGTCACGCCGAGCCAGTCTCCGCGTGCTTCACCGCCACTCTTGCCTTCCCCACCGCCGGTTCAGTTCACCCAGCCGGACCCACACCCCTCTAGCAGAGCGGTGGGCCTTGTGACTTTCGGCGCGTCCGAGGACGACGGGGGAATGGATGACAGCTTGTCAATCGACGCTGCATCGGACGACTGGCCGGGCTCCACTCTCGACCCCGCCCCGTCGACGCTAGCTAGCGCGAGCGGGGGCTCCACCATGGATAGCGAGATTATCCGCGTTCTCTCTAAGGCCGTGGAAGACCTCGGGCTCGATTGGTCTTCTCCCGAAGAACCAACCCGGAGCCGACTGGATGAGTGGTTTCTGCAGGGGCGCCAGCAGGCCCCTCGGCAAAGGCCTTCTCCCTTCTTCCCGGAAGTTCACGACGAACTCACCAAGTCGTGGAAAGCCCCCCACTCTGCGCGCCTAAAGCCTTCTTTTTCTTCCTCGCTCTCCTCTGTGGACGGCGCAAAGGAAAGAGGCTACGAGGGAACACCGCCCCTCGAGGAGGCCGTGGCCAATCATCTCTGCCCGCCCTCCACCACCGGATGGAAAGCCAAAGCTTCCCACCCCTCGAAGCCCTGCCGCACTACTTCAGCTCTCGCCGGTCGCGCCTACGCCGCCGCCGGCCAAGCTGCATCAGCGCTTCACTCTATGGCGGTACTTCAAGTGTTCCAAGCCAAGCTTCTCAGCTCTATGGACGAGTCTGGCCCCGAACCCGAAGCCTTTAAGGACCTACGCAGCGCGACTGACATAGCCCTGCGAGCCACGAAGGCCACCGCCCAGTCTATCGGCCGTGCCATGGCTAATTTGACTGTTCTCGAGCGCCATCTGTGGTTGACTCTGACTGAGATGAAGGACGCGGATAAGGCGCCATTTCTCGACGCGCCTATCTCCACCAGCGGGCTGTTTGGACCGGCGGTTAAGGGTTTCGCCGAACGCTTCACTGAGGCCCAGAATGCTTCACAAGCTATGCGGCATTTCCTGCCCAAGCGCTCCAGCTCATCGCAGAGCAGACAGAGGCCGCCGCAGCCGCAGCGGGCTAGAACAGCCCCCACCGCCTCTCAGCCCGCGCCTCAGGCTGACGCTCGACGCCGCTCGCGCTCTCACAACCGCAAGCCGCCTTCTGAGCGACGGGGTCCTCGGCCCAAGATTGTGCTGAACCCCGAGCCTCGAAAGCCGTCCTAGCCACAAGAATGAAAAGAGAGAGTGCGTGTCTCGCAAAAGCCGGACCACTCTCTCTGCAAAAGCTCAAGCATTACCCAGTCCCCTTACAGGCGGCTGGATATGTTCATACAGCAGTCAATGGGCCAGTCACAGAGCTCGCTCACCTGCAAACAAACGCCGTTTTTACGGCGACGCACAGAAAACACAAAAAGAGTCTTTTTCTGCCTGTGTCACTAAGGGTTCACATGTCCACAAGGTGTGCATTCCCAGATACTGTCAAAACAGTGCCAAATTCATTCCCATCTCAAGCTGCGCACCCCATGAATGTAGATCACGTGCCTACGGTCATGTACGCACCACTACACACAAGCACTGTTCACACAGTTATAAATTCATCCCCAGTAAAAGCGGGAAACATTATAAAAGTGACGCGTGTGCCTACCACTGTTTATGCACCCCCACTTATAAACACTGTCCTTACAGTGTCAAACACAACCCCAGCCCAGGCTGCGAGTTTTACAGACACAGCGCGCGCTGCTGTAATCACACACGCGCCCATTCACTCAGCTGCTCAGCGCGCGCCCGCGCCTCTGAGAGCTATGAGCTCAGGCGATTCGCTGGCCGGGTCCCTGCGTCACAGCGGCCCGCCCCTAGCCTGTATTCAGCCCATATCTGTACACGCAGCGGCATGGGAAAATATTCCAGATATGCCGAAATGGGTATTGAATATAGTAAAGCACGGATACTCGCTCCAGTTCGCTCGCAGACCACCACGTTTTACGACTGTGGTCGAGACGAAAGTGAGAAAAGAGTGCTCACATGTTCTACGCACCGAGGTGCGCAAACTAATAGAAAAGGGCGCTGTGGAAACTGTTCCCCCCTCTCTGAGCGAGGCAGGTTTTTACAGCCGCTATTTTCTCGTCCCGAAAAAGGATGGCGGTCTCCGCCCCATCCTAGATCTCAGACACCTGAACAAAGCACTAATGATTCGCTCGTTCAGAATGTTAACAACCAAGCATATCCTCGCGCAAGTACGCCCAGGAGATTGGTTTCTCTCAGTGGATCTGAAAGATGCTTACTTTCACATTCCAATAGCGCCTCATCACAGACCGTTTCTGAGATTCGCTTTCGAGGGACAGTCGTACCAGTACACAGTACTTCCGTTCGGCCTGTCCCTGGCTCCCCGTACATTCACGAAATGTATGGATGCAGCACTTTCCCCCCTAAGGCGAAGGGGAGTGCGAATACTGAATTATCTCGACGATTGGCTGATTCTAGCACAATCAGAGAGTCAGTTAATAACACACAGATCTTGGATTATCAGCCATTTAGAATGCCTGGGTCTAAGAATCAATTTTGCAAAAAGCATACTATCTCCCAGCCAGAGGATTTCTTTCCTGGGAATAGTTCTAGACTCGATGCAAATGACAGCGCGTCTCTCATCAGAGCGCGCGCTCACCATCCGGCGCCTTGCAACATCATTCAGGGCGGGCGCGCTCGCCCCCGTCAAGCGGTTTCAGAGGATGCTCGGTCTCATGGCCTCAGCATCGGCCGTACTCCAGCTAGGATTGTTGCATATGCGCCCTCTCCAACGCTGGCTCAAGAGCCGCGTCCCTACTCACGCGTGGCGTTCGGGCCACCTTTTAATCAGAGCGAACCACGGCTGTATAAAAGCCCTGACGCACTGGAAAGCCGCCGACTGGTACCAGTCAGGCGTGAGTCTGGGTGTGAACACAAGGAGAAAGATGATAACGACAGATGCCTCCAAAATAGGTTGGGGGGCCCTTTACGAGGGCAGGCCTGTCTCCGGCTTTTGGTCAAACCCGGAGAAGCGCCTACACATAAACTGTCTGGAAATGAAAGCGGTCGCTTTGGCTCTCAGAGCCCTGCTCCCACAGCTGAGAAACGAACACGTCTTGGTCCGAACGGACAACATGACGGTAGTATCGTACATAAATCGCCAGGGTGGACTCAGGTCGAGCTCCATGCATTCAATGGCCAGGAGACTCATTTTATGGTCCCAGCACAACTTGCGCTCGCTGAGAGCAGCGCATGTGCCAGGTGCCCTGAACCAGGGGGCGGACATGCTATCCAGAGACAAAATTCTCCCAGGAGAATGGGCTCTCAACCCGCTGACGATTCACTGGTTATGGAAAACCTTTGGCAAAGCGGAGATCGACCTCTTCGCCTCCAAGGAGAACGCGCACTGCCCTCTTTTCTTCACGAAAAGCATGGATGCGCTCGCCCAGAGCTGGCCGAGCCGTCCCTTATATGCCTTTCCCCCGATCGCGATGCTACCGCAGGTCATCAGTCGGGTCAGAGAGGAGAAAGACGCAGTGCTGCTGATAGCCCCACTCTGGAAGAACCAAACATGGTTTCCAGATCTGATGCAAATGCAATCTGCACCACGGCCGATTCCACTGAGGCCAGACCTCCTCAGTCAGGCCAACGGGATGATATTTCATCCCCGCCCCGATCTGTGGGCCCTTCATGCATGGCCCCTCAACGGGTTCCCAGGAACCTCACGAGCGGAGCACTAAAAACCATCGCTGAGGCGCGGGCGCCCTCCACGAGACGCTTATATGCCCAGAAATGGAAAGTGTTCAGTGTCTGGTGTAATGCCAAGGGCCTGAACCCTGAAACATGCGAGATTACGAACGTACTCGCTTTTCTACAAGGGCTTCTGGAGGCGGGCCGCGCCCCCTCCACGCTCAAAGTATATGTGGCGGCCATCACAGCATCACACGACCCTGTAATGGAACGTCCATTGGGAAGAAACGACCTAATTATTCGTTTCCTAAGGGGCGCTAGGAGGATGAACCCTTCACGCCCCCCCTCAGTGCCGATCTGGGACCTAGCTACTGTCCTAGACGCTCTTAAAGGGCCTCCGTTCGAACCACTCCGAACCGTGCACCTTAAACAGCTCTCGCTCAAGACTGCGCTCTTGCTGGCACTCGCCTCGGTCAAGAGAGTGGGCGACCTGCACGCGCTTTCGACAAGCGCTGCCTGCCTAGAATTCGGACCTAACGACTGCAGGGTCGTCCTTAGACCGAAACATGGGTATATTCCTAAAGTGCTCACCACTCCCTTCAGAGCACAGGTTATCTCCCTAACTGCGCTATCGTCCCCAGCAGACGAACACGACGCTAATCTACTCTGCCCCGTTAGGGCTCTCAGAGTGTATTTGGAGCGTTCTGCCCTATTCAGACAGACAGAACAACTGTTTGTATGCTTTGGCGGCCGTACGAAAGGTTCCGCCGTTTCAAAGCAGAGAATCTCTCACTGGATAGTTGAAGCTATAGCGCTGGCTTATGAAGCTAAGGGACTTCAATGCCCCTGGGGAGTCAAAGCACACTCCACCAGGAGTGTGGCTTCTTCCTGGGCATGGTCGAGCGGGATACCGATCGAGGATATTTGTGCGGCGGCAGGCTGGGCCTCACCGTCCACATTTATCAGGTTCTACAACCTACAGGTCCCGACACTGCATTCCAATGTACTATCAGCATGATGCTAGTTGAACTACGAGTTCGTATCTAGATTATGTATGTGCTTGTGTCACACTGAGCGCCTTCTAGCCGCTCTGTATTCTTTCCCACATATAAAGCTCGCCTCTGCCGGCTAGTTGGATGATAACTTTGCTTTTTTAGCTCAGGCACCTGCCTCTGGCTATCATAAGGCGAAGTTCAGCACGCACGGCGTTTTGCATGGTGTTCCCATAGCGTAAGCTACTTACGCAATAGGAGAGACCTCTCGAAAGGGAACGACTCGGTTACTAACGTAACCTCGGTTCCCTGAGAGGAGGGAACGAGTATTGCGTAAGCTGCCGTGCTTGTGCTTGGTTAGTTCGCTTCAGTCGTTTTAACCTAAAGAACTCTCATGACGGGGCGCCCAATATATAGCTCTTGGCCACGCCCATCTTGGCGGGCTCTGACGCGCGCGGGCGCGAAGCGCGCTCATTGGTCGCGCATTCAGAGTCGCCCCGTCATTGGTTCGAGCAAGTTGCCGCAGCACAGCCAATGACCGAGCTGCCTTCGTTCATTGCTGTCAGCTGTGCAGCTGCAATGCGTTTTACATAAAGACTTCAATATTCTCGAGAAAAGGAGTTTTGCCATAGCGTAAGCTACTTACGCAATACTCGTTCCCTCCTCTCAGGGAACCGAGGTTACTTTAGTAACCGAGTCGTTTTTGGTTACCATAGCAAGTGTCACATTGTTGAAGGTCAACATGGTAAGCATAATCTGGAGTATTAATCTTTCAAATTAGTATTCATATATAAATGAAAAAATCCTATAATGGCTCGATACATATTAACTGCATAGCATAGTCTAGGTCAGGGGTCTTTAATCTTTTTGATGCCCTCAAATATGATCATTCTCATCCAAGGGAAATTATGTTATATTATTATGTTTTTTTTTTTTTTACTTACTGCAGTGCTTTTAAATGTATTATTTATTTATTTATTTATTCATTCACATTTGTGTTATTTATTTATTATTTTAATCAAATGTTTTGTTTGTATTAATCACATTTTCATTTAGTTAATTAATTAATTTTTTTATTATTTATATATTTGTACATTGTAACACTGTTTTTCATTGAATAGTTTTGATATCAGTGATTACTTTTATATTGATGTTGATATATATAAGACATGACTAATATATTTTGTTAACATGTAGAAATGAAAAAAGCATTATAATAAAGCATTTTTTCACTCCAAATATGAATTTTTTTATAACTGATGACCCTATTAACTAATTATTTTATTGCTAATGAACATTATGAATGACTTTGTCATGAATAAAATGTCATTGTCAATGAACAATACAATAAAAATAATACAAAAAATTATTTTAAAGAATGTCATTCTTGAGACTTTCGCCTAAGAAATTGGTCTTGTTTTATGAAATATTTCACCCTTTTATATGTCAAAAACCAGATACCACAAACAAACAAACCTAAGAAGAGTGGGGATGTGGTATACTTTCAAACACATCACATTGACATAATTTGATCCATAAAGGGTTAAACACTACCACTCAAACTGGATTGTTCCAAACAGGCAAAACATATCAGGGCTTGGATCTTTAAATAGAGAATACAACCTTTAAACACAACCTTTCCGTTTTCCTGCCAGGGGAAAAAGATAGGGATGACAGTGCAACACGGCATCCACAACAACAGGAAACCCTAAGGGAAGTCAACACTTAACAGTTGTAGCCAACAGAATTCCTGCCATGGTACTAAGAGAGGAACACTGTTTAGCTTTCTGAGCAAATTTATTAGTCTACGCTGGCCAACTATGAGGACTCTACGTTCCCACAGAGAATATAGCAACTGCCTGAGATCCCATCAAAACCACCATCCTAAAAAGGACTGGAGTCATATAACCCCAGAATTAGAGCATGTCATGTAGGCTGATGTGGTAACGGGGAATAATTATGATAATTGGTTAGCTGTGTCAGATGGTACCAGAATGAAAGCAGATTTTGAAACCTCTGTACACAACTGTACAAGCACAGCTGGACGAAGCATTAAAAGCCATTACGGATAATTGTTTCATATATTTATGTCTGACACATGTATGTAGGATTAAATGCAACATTATCTAATTGAATTACTGTTTAAGTGGTTTATGAGAACATCATGCCTGTTTTTTAATTTTATTTTATTTGGCCCACTTTGCTGCAGCCAAGCCCTTTATTGCAGACACACCATTTCATTTTTTACATTAATATTTTATGTTCACACACAAAGAACTAGTGGTTAAACCAGTATTTGTTTTTCAACGACACATGCTTGCTGATAACTATACAATAGGTTTTTAAAGGGGCATTCGGCAACCCTAGCTATTTCTTTGCTGATTTTCACTTTTGTTGTCTCATGTTTTCTCAACGAGCTCCCCCTACAGCTTTGAGGCGTATATTTCAAAACAATGTCGTAAAAAAAAACTCACTTGCGGCACCCTCCTCCCCCTTTCTACCGCTGCTCATGTGCATTTGTTATTATCGGAGCCGGCCAACTTTATCGTGTGGAGCTGTGTCTACCGAGGTGGGTAATACATCATACACATTGAGGGCGGCGTGTGTGTTTATGTCGAATTGCCATAAAGCAGTTGTGTTTCTCGCTCGTTCTCGCTTCTCACGAGACTTCCTATTTCCAACTTACCGGGACATTAATCCTCATGTTGCAAGGTTGGTTTTCCGCCTTGGAACGTTGGGGGGAGTGGGGAAAGTCACCATTCTCACCAGAACAGGTTATTAAACCATCCAAATGATTTCTGAACGATTTTATTAAGCTGAAATAGTTGCCGAATGCCCCTTTAAAGTCACCATGAAATCCAAATTGGTAAAAAAAAATAGAAAAAATAATGGAATATTGCAGTATTTATTATTATTATTATCATTATTATTATTAAATGATTTCCCTGTGCAATTTTTTTTTAATTCATGTTCCCTTGTAATCTTTATACAAAATAACTTTACCCTCTTGCAGCGACATCTCTGATAATGTGTTTACTGGTGCGTGGGCGGGGCAACCAGTCACTCACATGAGATCCACCAATAGCAAACCACAACCATCCAATCAATTCCCGATGGACATAATCAAGTGCCGCCCTACATATTTCTTGTTCCAGAACCTGTTTCACTTGGATAATGTCACAGAAAAGACTATTGCAACTTCTGTTTCATGCCAACTTTGAGAAATATTCGCAACTTGTAATTCACAACAAAAAAAACAGCAATATCCATTGAAAAGGCTGTTGAAACTGACACAAGTGAGAGAGTTCATGCTTAGCAGGCAAGCAGCTACAGATATCATTTGATGCAAATATTGGTAAATTTATCCATCTTATATAGACCTATCAATAAAACATTTGGTCCATTTGAGCCATTAGAAAAGCAAAATCAGAAAAGAATAAGTCAGCATCAGCAATTCAACATTTATCATAATAAGTATGTGAACAGGATTTCTCAGAATTTGGGTACCTTGACACACCTTCCTTGTGTCAAATATGTGTTGTTGTTTTTTTCAATAGTTTGTTTTTTCCACAACTGTCAGTAATATCACCTTTATATGAATATGCACATTTCTAAATTAACGCTTTTAGCCTATATAGGCATATGCCAGATGTGTTATTCCAATTTGCCAATAGGAATATCAGCTTAATGTGGTGATGCCAATCAGTTTAATGCATTAAACAATTTAATATGGCCATATTTTGATTAATATTGAAATCTGGATCAAATAGTAAACTACACCGTCAGTGAATATTCTATTTAGAACTCCACTGTCATGGTTTGGGAATGTGGGGGCCCTTCCTGAGGGAGCGAAGGAAATGACAGAATTCCATGTGTAATTCTATCTGTTGTTGGTAAAGCTTTTCTAATCTAAAGCAGATGTTTGCCACAGTTACTTTTTAAGTCGCTAACAGCCATTTACTCAGACCTCAAGCAGAGCAAAAGCACAGTAGCCTATGCTGATTTCAGAATGAAAAAGGTGCCAGACTTGCCACCAAGAACACCCAATTTAGGCTACACTACTAGCAACTCGACTAATTAAAATGTCTATAATAGTTGGTCTACACTACACTGCCTCAGTTGCGTCGCACGCTCGAGTGTTGTGTTTTTATGACGGCATATCACATTAAAATTCAGTTTATTAAAACAACTTGTAAAAAAAGACCCCGCGCTTTTTGTTTCATTCAGTGTAACGTTAGCTAGTGTTTCTAAACGCAAAAACGCGTCTCGTCGCGTTCCTGCAGTTTAGATTAGGTGTAAAGCAAATGTGAAAAATGTCATATTCTCATTTACTCACCACGTAGCTGCAAATCGCTATGGTTTATAAAATGCTTATATGTTTTGGACAGATCTGAATTTTTGACTTTTCCTCCACAGGAACAGATGTAATCCAGTAAGGACGCTTCACTGATTTCGCCCATCTCTGACAGGGAACTGAAAATAAACAGTAATTTTACAACAGATGAGCTCTGGTCGTGATGGGTTCTTCTCGAAGATGCTGAAGCATGGCTTTGCTGGAAGCCTAGCTAATTACTGAAGAAAAAAAAGTGTACACAGGCTGGCCAAGTTCACTCCACCCAATTCTACTGACAGAACCTCCCACAGTTAACTCTTTGTGCTCTGAAGAATTCATAAAGAATACATGGCTTAAAGGGTTAGTTCACCCAAAAATGAAAATGATGTCATTAATGACTCACCCTCATGTCGCTCCAAGCCCGTAAGACCTCCGTTCATCTTCAGAACACAGTTTAAGATATTTTAGATTTAGTCCGAGAGCTTTCTGTCCCTCCATTGAAAATGTATGAACGGTATACTGTCCTTGTCCAGAAAGGAAATAAAGACATCATCAAAGTAGTCCATGTGACATCAGTGGGTTAGTTAGAATGTTTTGAAGCATCGGAAATACATTTTGGTCCAAAAATAACAAAAACTACGACTTTTATTCAGCATTGTATGTCTTCCGGTTCTGTTGGGTAACCGCGTTCACGAGTCCGCAGTGACGCTGATGACGTAAGACGCTGCTGACGTGTATCTGGTGCGTCCGTGTATTCGGGTTCAAATAAATATGGCTGGGCAAAAAAATGCAAGTCTTCCTCTGTGTGGAAATCCTTAGACATGTTTGTGAAGATTGTTTTGTTTCCAGCGTACGTCTCCCTCAGACTGTAAACGAAGCTCGGGCGCACCAGACACACGTCAGCAGCGTCTTACGTCAGCAGCGTCACTGAACGCAGATCCCCAACAGAACCGGAAGACAATACAATGCTGAATAAAGTCGTAGTTTTGGTTATTTTTGCACCAAAATGTATTTCCGATTCTTCAAAACATTCTAACTAACCCACTGATGTCACATGGACTACTTTGATGATGTCTTTATTTCCTTTCTGGACAAGGACAGTATACCGTTCATACATTTTCAATGGAGGGACAGAAAGCTCTCGGACTAAATCTAAAATATCTTAAACTGTGTTCTGAAGATGAACGGAGGTCTTACGGGCTTGGAGCGACATGAGGGTGAGTCATTAATGACATCATTTTCATTTTTGGGTGAACTAACCCTTTAATTTGCATCTCATAATGAGGAGGTCTGCCACTGGAGACTTATGTAGGCTATATAAACACCAAAATTATGATTTGAGATTCAAACACAAATCTGTAGGAACACTTTTATTAATACGTGAATAAAATATAGGCTAAATAAAATATTTAAAATATAAATGTATAATATATGAATATCATAAAATTAAAATATCTAAATATAAAACTATAACCCTAATTTATGTGTGTCGCATGCTACTAGCAGATTCCACTGTGACAACTTACCCCATAACAATATGAGATGCTATTGAGGCGTGTTGTCACAAAAGGCCTTAAAGGGATAGTTCGACCAAAAATGAAAATTCTTCCATTAATTACTCTCCCTCATGTCGTTCCAAACCCGTAAGACTTTCGTTCATCTTCGGAACACAACCCCTTTTTAACAACCACTTTGACGCTTCAAAAGTTCAAGAAGAGACCGTAAAAATTAGAATTGAGCGGTTTAGTCCAAAATTTTCTAAAGAGACACAATCGCTTTATATGATAAACAGATTGAATTTAGGCTTTTATTCACAGATCAACATTTATCAACTCACTCATCAGTTGTGGTAAACAGAAGCTCAAGCATGTTAGCTTGACATGCGAAAACCAATAAGGTTCATTCTCGTGTTACGCAGCACGTTTGAGCTTCGGCAAGAACCAGTGAGGTTCATTCTCGTGTTACGCAGCACGTTTGAGCTTCGGCAAGAACCAATGAGGTTCATTCTCGTGTTACGCAGCACGTTTGAGCTTCGGCAAGAACCAGTGAGGTTCATTCTCGTGTTACGCAGCACGTTTGAGCTTCGGCAAGAACCAGTGAGGTTCATTCTCGTGTTACGCAGCACGTTTGAGCTTCGGCAAGAACCAGTGAGGTTCATTCTCGTGTTACGCAGCACGTTTGAGCTTCGGCAAGAACCAATGAGGTTCATTCTCGTGTTACGCAGCACGTTTGAGCTTCGGCAAGAACCAGTGAGGTTGATTCTCATGTTACGCAGCACGTTTGAGCTTCGGCAAGAACCAATGAGGTTCATTCTCGTGTTACGCAGCACGTTTGAGCTTCGGCAAGAACCAATGAGGTTCATTCTCGTGTTACGCAGCACGTTTGAGCTTCGGCAAGAACCAGTGAGGTTCATTCTCGTGTTACGCAGCACGTTTGAGCTTCGGCAAGAACCAGTGAGGTTCATTCTCGTGTTACGCAGCACGTTTGAGCTTCGGCAAGAACCAGTGAGGTTCATTCTCGTGTTACGCAGCACGTTTGAGCTTCGGCAAGAACCAGTGAGGTTCATTCTCGTGTTACGCAGCACGTTTGAGCTTCGGCAAGAACCAGTGAGGTTCATTCTCGTGTTACGCAGCACGTTTAAGCCTCATCAAGAGGTTTGTTCTTGTTTGTCAAGCAGGTACAGTTGAGCTTCTGTTTATGTTGCTCACTGATGAATGTTTATAAGTAAAAGCCTAAATTCAATCTGTTAATCATGTAAAGCGATCAAGTCTCTTTAGAAGTTTTCGGACTAAACAGCTTAATTCATATGACTTAGTTTTTTACGATCACTTTATGAACTTGAAGCTTCAAAGTGGTAGTTAGGTAGCTGTCAATGGAGGGACAGAAATCTCTCAGATTTCATCAAAAAGATTTTCATTTGATTTCTGAAGATGAACGAAAGTCTTACAGGCTTGAAACGACATGAGGGTGAGTGATTAATGACAGAATTTTCATTTTTGGGTGAACTATCCCTTTAATAACGCAATACCGATGGAAATAGCTTTTTGTAATCAAGACTTGATGGCTACTGCTATCCAGAAAGTGTACACTAAACTATAGGACTTAAAGATAATTCAACTGGTGCATTCCCAAGGTGAGCTCATCTGTTAATGTTTACCGACTGGAAATGACTAGACATTTCGGGAGGGCAACATTCTCTACTGGACACTCATTCAGCTGATATAGCGGACAGTCATACGCTCTATCCTCACTGTCATTAGTCACAATTATTTAGCTGTGTGGATTGAGTGACCTGATAAAGATCTGGGTTGGTTATCAAACACAACTGGTGACTTATCATTTATTCAAAGAACCATATGCAAGAATCATTGCCTACACAATCAGAGACCTGCATGTGCTCTTCCTTTAGTTGCAGTGACAATACAAATTTGATTGAATGTTTCATGCTATCTTTTACTGCGGCTTCATGGATTTGACATCTGGTAATCCAAAGGTATGTCAGAGCCACAGTAAACCAGATTAATTGCAGAAATGGTAGTAAATGCAACTCGTTTACATCATAACTCGTTGGCGGTGTCTGGCATTTCCAAATGGATTTCCATTTAATTAAGTAATATGCTTGTCATTTAATTTTCATGTGCATTAACCCCCTTAAAATACAATACTGGAATGACAATAAGCTCCTTAAGGCTGATACAATAACAGTAATCTCTGTAAAGTTGTTTTTATAAACTGTGCCGTATGGTCACTTTCATTTTTCGAAACACCTAAGTAATGATTATGAGCTCGCAGACATATGTTATGTCTAATGGGACAGAATATGAACAGAAAAACAGCTTAAATATTAAGCCAAGTTGAAGTAATTCAGAAAAACAAAACAAAAAAAAAACAGTAGAAACTCTGGCCTGGTCCCTTAGTATTGGAATTATGTGAACCTTATTATTAATTTAATTTAATTTTTTTATATTTATTTTTATTAATACAATTATCTGTTATTTGTGGTACAAAATATTATAATATTAAATATTATAATTTATTATAATTAATAAAAATACTTTTTGTAATTATAATTAATAATAACAATTTAGAAAATTAAAAAACAAACAAACCTTAATGTGAACCTTATTATTAATTATTTGCAGTGCTTTTTATTATTTTATTTATTTATGCATTATTGTAGTAATAAATAACTATAATGAAGTGATACAAAATAATAATAAAAATGTAAAAGTAATTTAGGGGGAAAAACAACAGAAAATGAACTAGCAAATGAATTATGCAAATCTTATTATTAACTGTTTGTGATGCTTTTTATTGTTTATATTTATCAATTTAATTATTTATTTTTTGTGTTAATGAACAATTATGATAATTAAATAATACAATTAATTAATAATTAATATAAATAGCCGATCTATAGTAACACTACTACTAATAATAATAAATTAATAATACTAATACTAATACTACTACTAATACAAATACTACTACTACTACTACTACTACTAATAATAATAATAATAATAATGATTTCCATTACACGAGAGTAGATGTTAAAACTTCATGCTGATTTGTACTCGGCTTTCGCCAAGATAATCACCAACTAAGACGTAGCTTTACAGTAACCTATGCTTCTCCATCCATTCTTTCCATCTGGTGACGTGAATTTTCTGTCTGGTGTTAATACAGTGTATTGCGCGTCAGCACACACAACGGCTGCAACCACAGTGCGGTCCCCCCATAACAACCCTCTGGATTGAGCGGAGTAGGGAACATCTCTAGGGTCTTCAAGTGGGCACCTTCCGTCCTCAGTGTTTCGTCGACTAGCCCACGGCACCTCAAGAGGGCTCGACAGTGACTCTGGCGTCCCAGAGTCACCCCCTCCGTCCCCCACTCAACTCAGCCCAGCTTACTGACCTCTACTTCCCTCTTGCTGCTGAGACCTAACCACAATCTCACAATCTCTCCGCAACCCAACCATACGCGCCAACCCGTTTGACTAAGGCTGTCGAGCCCCACTGGTGCGTTAATATGCAGTTTCAGTGGCAACGGTTCCGTATGGCATACCACCTACCACAAAACACAATATCTGCCCAACCACCCGTCATCCACGCAATATACACAGGAACGTAATGACTGTGAATACTATACAACCTATACAAATAAACCAACAGTTGCTGCTGAGACCTAACCACAATCTCACCGCAACCCAACCATACGCGCCAACCCGTTTGACTAAGGCTGTCGAGCCCCACTGGTGCGTTAATATGCAGTTTCAGTGGCAACGGTTCCGTATGGCATACCACCTACCACAAAACACAATATCTGCCCAACCACCCGTCATTCACGCAATATATACAGGAACGTAATGACTGTAAATACTATACAACCTATACAAATAAACCAACAGTTGCTGCTGAGACCTAACCACAATCTCACAATCTCTCCGCAACCCAACCATACGCGCCAACCCGTTTGACTAAGGCTGTCGAGCCCCACTGGTGCGTTAATATGCAGTTTCAGTGGCAACGGTTCCGTATGGCATACCACCTACCGCAAAACACAATATCTGCCCAACCACTCGTCATTCACGCAATATACACAGGAACGTAATGACTGTAAATACTATACAACCTATACAAATAAACCAACAGACCTTTCAAGTTTTCAACAATTCTACGAAACCGTAGCATGGCGGCCTGTACACAGCCAGCTAGAATCTTTCCGTCTCAACCACAGCCAGTTGCTGCTCCTTTCTGCTGCTTCAGATAAGTTCTTTACTGTACGACGCAACTCTTGGCCACTGAATCCGACGTCTCTGAGGAACCGGGTTGTAGAGTGTGCCACAAAACCACGACAACCCACTTCCACTGGATAAACCTGGACTCTCCATCCTCGCTGTTCTGCTTCAGTGGCCAGATGAGCATACCGCAGTTTCTTCCTCTCATATGCCTCATCTACCGCATCCTCCCATGGCACTGTTAACTCTATCAGTTGAACAATGCGTGCTGATCCAGACCACAAAACAATATCTGGTCGTAGGTTAGTGGTGGCAATCTCAGGTGGAAAAATAAGCCGTTGATCAAGATCAACCAGCATCTTCCAGTCCCTAGCAGCTTCCAGTTGTCCTGGGCGAGAATTGGTGTTAGCACCTTTTCTTGGTGGTTGCTCGCCTGGGCGGAGGAATATTGTCTTCTGCGTGTAATGTTTTGCTAGAACAGGCGGCAATTTATTGGTCATACTACGCTTGCCTTCCAATGCTAAAGCCAAACATCGCAATACTTGGTCATGGTGCCAAGTAAACCGACCCTGGCTAAGAGCCACCTTACACCCTGTCAAAATGTGCCTTAATGTGGCAGGTGATGAACACAAAGGACAAGATGGATCCTCTCCTACCCAGAGGTTTAGGTTCTGCGGTGATGGGAGAACATCATATGTTGACCTAATAAGTAAACTGATCCTACTCTCTTCCATTGACCAAAGGTCTTGCCAGCCCATTTTGCGTTGTTCCACACTCTCCCATCTCATCCACTCTCCCTGCTTGGCCTGGGAAATGGCCTTTATACATCTCATCCTCTCCTCCTGCTTTCGCACCTCGTTGACTACCAGCTTCCTCCTTTGGGCTGGGCCTGCCTTGTGCCATTTAGGAGGAGCTAAACTGATCCCAAAACCCCCTCTTCCATGCTGTACCTGTCCCACGATATCCCCAATTTGAAGGTCAGCCTTTGCCTCTACTACAGATTTCTTTGCTGACCACTTTCTACCAGTTTTTACCACAGGGGCTGTCTCCCTTACACATTTGTCGCGTGACTCTGCTAAAGTCATTTCCAGTCTGACCTTGGCACACTTAAACTCCTCGGTTAAAGCAGAGACTGGCAGCTGCAATACTCCTTTACTATAAAGTCCCACTCTGCTGAGGCAGCGTGGAACTCCCAACCATTTCCTGATGTATGAACTTATTAACGCTTCCAGCTTATCCACTGTTGTCAAAGAAACCTCATACACAGTCAGTGGCCACAGCAACCTTGGCAGTAGACCAAACTGAAAGCACCAGAGTTTCAGTTTGCCTGGTAGAGCACAGCTGTTTATGCTCTTCAACCCTTCCACTGCTTGTCGTCTAACTTCTCCCACTCGAACTGTGTCCTTTAGATCCCCATCGTACCATCTCCCTAGACTCTTCACTGGCTTCTGAGAAGCGAGTATTTCAATAATATGAAAGTAATTCAGGGAAAAAAACATACCAGAAAACTAAGACTTCTATAGACTTCTATAATTCGATGTTAGGCTGCATAGATTAGGTCAGCCGGAACCGGGAACACTTCCCATAAATCCCGATGTACTCGTTACATCATAAAGGCCTCATTATGCTTCTGCGTCAACTCCACCGCGTATACGCCGTCACTCCTACGGCGTTGTGGCTGTTTTATGGTTCTCCGTCAGGTTGAGTTGCATCGCGGTGCATCTGACCAATCACAGCCCTTGTGGTCTGCGTCGCCTCGACGCGTAGTTACAATTTTTTGGAGGTGCACATCGAGCTACCCGGAGGGGTTCGTGGCGACACAGAGGGGTCTGTGGGGGTACACCGTCGATTCGGCGCAGAAGCATAAAACAGGCTTAAGAAGAATGTTATCTACGCTAATATTAGTCTCTGTTTATTCCGAGGTTTACCACAGTCCGCCGTGAATCTGATGAAGGACCTGTGCCTGGACACGACGACAACGCAGTCCTAAAGTGTAATCTCGTCTCTCCACTGTGAAGGCCTCCTTCCCTTTACCTCTGTACAGATAAAACGTTGTCAAAATAATTCCAGTTCACATGGCTACACGGAAGCGAGAAATAATTACCGGTATGTATTATAAATTTATAAGGCCAGACAAATAATTTGTTGAGGTCAATTTGTAAAGATAGACTACACGCCTGCACACATATATTCAAACGCGCATACCTAATAGATTAAACACGTAATACGCATGTGCACGCCGTCAGCGTTTTCACAGGTTTGCGTTTTTGAAGTTTGCGCAGAGATAACCTTTTTTTATTTTTTTATTTTCAAGGCTTGCACCTTGGAACCGATTTCAAGGTTTACGTTCTCGAGTCACCAGGCACTGTTTTGTGCAAATGAGCGGGCCGGAGCACGTTAAGGGATTTCTGTTAGACCGGTGTCGTGTTAGCACTAAGTTAATAACTAATGATCTTTGCAACGGAAGTGAATCAATCAAAACTAACTAAAGCTGGACAATAACTTTATTCTAGAGCTGCTGTAAAGCCAAAACAATCTCTGTTACTTTAATGTCCTATTATCACTGTAAAGCTGCTTTGAAACAATCTTTATTGTTAAAAGCGCTATATAAATGAGGGTGACTTAACTTGACTACTTATTGTTTGTGGTAACAAATAATTATGATAATGAAGTAATACAAAATAATACGATTAAGAATAAGAATATAATAAAAGTAATTCAGAAAAATTCTGACCGTCTAGCAAATTAATTATGTGAAAATATGTGATATGATTAATTATTTGTGGTGCGTTTTATTATTTATATCTTAAGTAATTGATTACAAATAATTATGATAACAACAATAATAATTATGATTTTCACTTGGTGAACGATAAAAAGTTTAAATTTCCATACATTTACAAAGACCAGACTTGGAGGTGGGCACGATTTACAGCACCCTAACAACGCCCTAGCAACCACCCAAAACACTCAAACAGTCCACAAAAAACCCCTCAGGACTTAACAGATGGATAGATATCAAACCCCACTCCAGATTTCCCATGTCTCCTCTTGGATCAGTATACAATATTCCTTGTTAACCTGATAAAAACCACTGTGCCTAATGATGCCCGATGTTGCTTGGCAGCTTTTGTGACAATACAAAGGTCAATCGGTGTATAATGGTGCCGGGCGACATGGACGGGCTGATAGGAGGCAGCTGTTCACATGGTGAGACACTCCATATGGCCTGCGCTTGTCACGGGGCCTTTTCGCACAGCCGAAAACCTAGTAAACATGCCTCAGTTCTCATTTCCCTTCTTATCCCTCATTCAAACACAGCCGAAATCCAATCACCTAGGCCTCTAAAGAGGATGATGTTGATTAAAGAGAACTCAGAGAACGGTGTTCACACAAACACACTTCCCTCCATCATGAGTGGAGAAACACAGCCAGAGAGGCTTACAGAGGGGATTGTTTAGACAGACAATGGTTTCTACCTGATTCTAATCCCAGAGCTGCAGAGAGTGCTGGGATTGGCGGCGTTTAATAAAGGAAAGTGCTCTTGTAATCTGGATTTCCCAAAGTGCCCTTTTGTGTTAATCAGACACATTTTACAGGATGGTTTATGACATCTGTCACAAGGAGAAGCAGGAGTTCATGATCGCTTGTGCTGAACTTGGTGAAAGATCTAATACAGTTTCAGTTGAAATTTCCATATTAAACAGACCAAAAAAAATAAAAAATAAAATAAATACACCATAAAGTTTTTAAGGAGAAGATGCTTTCCGCATCTGAATATATACACATATATTATATAAACACAAACTTTTATGTTAGATATGATTAACCACAATTAATCGATTTGACAGAACTAATACGTTTATCAATTTGGTTACGATTATTTTATGGTTTTGAAAATCTCTTCTCATCCCTTGTGATCCTTCAGAAATCATTCTTATATGCTGATTTGCTGCTTAAGAAGCATTTCTAATTATTATCAATGATGTACTGTTTAATATATTTGTGTAAACCGTGATATTTTCTTCAGGATTCTTTGATGCATAGAAAGTTTCAGCATTTATTTGAAATAGAAATCTCTTGTACCATTATAAATACTGTCACATTTGATCACTTTAATGCCTGCTTGCTGAATAAAGTATTGATTTCTGATCCCTAACTTTTGAATATATATATATATATATATATATATATATATATATATATATATATTGTATGGAAGCACATACTCACACACACACAAACAGAGCAGCTAATCGACTCAGATTGTGTAATTACTTTAGTGTTGCTGCGTAAAGCTGCATTTTTATAATTAAAGTCCAGTGTATCAGCGATGAAGCATAATAAACTACTTCTAAAATGAAGGATTACATTGATAAACCCCAGAAGGCCAGATGTGGGAATGGGGGAGGTTGGATCCGGCAAATCTAGGATGGGATTAATGGAGAAAATCCCACGGTCCGGAACGTTGCCTTTTCCATGAGGATTAGGGTCTTGTGTGGAGTCAACATGCTGTAATCCACCGATTAGCTGATATAATCACCTGTAAATACACCTTGGCCTGCACACATCCCAGAATGCTAACCACTGCCGAGCACAGAGGGGGAATGAGTTTAGACCAACACACTTTCAGGCTCAGAAAGATCTGAAGATGATGCCACAAAAACACTGATCTCATGAATCCGTTTGAGAGTAAATGTAAATACACAGCAGAGCATCTCATCTAGTCTTTATGTTTCTATAAAACATTTTCAGAATGGTAGACGTGCTGTGTGTTACGCATGATTAATTGAAAGTCGTCCTGTGCTTGATTACATATGATTTTTCCACCTCATTTTTAAAGGGATAGTTCAGCCAGAAATGAAGATTCTATCATTAATCGCTCTCCCTCATGTCGTTTCAAACCCGTAAGACTTTCGTTCATCTACTGAACACAAATGAAGATGTTTTTGATGAAATCTGAGAGATTTCTGTCCCTCCATTGAAAGCTACGCAACTACCACTCTGAGGCTTCAAAGTTCATAAAGAGGCGATAGACGATGTGAAGAACTCCCACCACACACCAGCTTAATGGTGGAGAGGAGACAGAGTGATGAGGACAATCACTATATAAATGGGGATGATTAGGGAGATATGATGATGGAGAGGCCAGTGGCAAATTTGGCCAGGATGTCAGGGTTACACTCCAACTCTTTTTACGAAGGACATCCTGGGACATCTAACCCTTCAGTGGGCTACAGGGTGATAGCTGCCGGCAAATTATTTTTATTTTTATTATTAAATAGTTTTATCCGTTTACTTCACGTTGTTATTCTTCTAGTTATTCATTTACCTATAGCGGCTGATTTGGAAATCTTGCACTTTTACAGAAAATAGCTTCACGTTGCACATATAGGTGGATACAGTCTACATTAAGTCAAAGCTCAGTAGCTTTAGAACTTGTAGTTATGGATTTAGATCAGTTCAAGTAACCGTTTAGATTATACAGCTTCAGATCTTTTAGATTACACTTTCTAATGTTTGACTGTCCTGCTGCTGGAAAAAGCTGATAAAGAAATACCAAGTAAAACTTTGAAGATCAATAGTCCTCACTCACTACCCTCAATGTCTTTCCTTTAGAAATATTTAAGTAATGAAAATTCCTCAAATACTAAATATGCTGCGAAAACTAATACCCTAAAATCTAACGTGACATAACCTTTATAAAACCAGTCAGTTCCGTGTGTTCACTGCAGTGCTTACAATTCTTAACTTTGATTCAGTAGCGCTCTCTAGTGGTCATAGTGTAGTCTGAATAGTTTAGTTTTCTGCTTATAGAATAACATCTAGTCTAGATGACCTATTACAGGGTAACTTAAACCCGGACCTGGATGATACAAAATTGTAATATAAAATAAATATAGGGGTTTAAATATATCATATAAATAACTCACCCTCCCTCTTGCAGCGTCCTCTCTTCTCTGATGAAGCGTTTACTGGTGGGAGGGCGGGGCAACCTGTCACTCACACCACGATCAACCAATAGCAAATCACAACCATCTAATCAATTCCCCATGGGCAAAATTAAGTCCTACCATACCTTGTTCGAGAAGCCGTTTTACTCGGATTTAAAAGACTAATGCAACTTCCATTTCATGCCAACTTTAAATATTTGATGTTCTTCTGCCACTTGAACCAGATGATGTCAACAAGGCAGCCAACATGAATGAAAACTTTTTTTACCCCACTAATATCTCATCTCATGCGACTCCATATTAAAAGACATTTGTCAAAGGCATTACTCATTTTACTCCATATTTTATTTCATTTCTAATAATTCTAGAACTTACTGCACTTTTAATGTTTTATATTGAAATAAAATCAGTGTATAATGAGAGGTCACTAATAATTCACATCAAACTCCGCCAATACTGAAAGATGTCTTTTATTTCGAAAGACATTTAAGGAACACTCCCTCAACATGGGAAAACAACATTATTTTGGTTCTTAGCAGATTTCAAAAATTAATTCAACAAATGACAATGACCAAATTAAGACGACAAAACAAAAAAAAGTACAACCGTGAAGTGAAAGGATACTATTATAAACCACATTTTATGTATAAAACAAAGCAAGCTCAATAAATATGACAAACACAAAAAGCCTACTAAGTAAACATATAATACATCATATTTACTTTGGGCAGGGTGGTTTTTTTTTGTTAGTTTGTTTCTTTTTCGAAAGAGAGTTCAAAAGGACTGGGTTTTAGTAATGCACCGGGCAGTTTCAGTTTAACCTTTCGGGTAACAGCAGTGAGATCATAAGCTTAGAAAACAATAAATCCTCAATACATATGTTAACATTTGAAAACCAAACACCCTATTCAGTGTTAGATGATCAATAATAAGTGCTCATCTAGGGTCAGGCGATGCTCTCTGAATCCTTAAACGTTATAAACCAAAAATACAGTTTTTTTCAGTCCGTTTACCTTTAATTAAACATCAAGCATATTAGATATTATTTATGCATTAACTTGACCCACACAACACAATATACAGTAAGGTGTTCAAGGTGCACATGTATAACTTAAATAAGCCGCGCCAACCTAAAGATTTAATCATATAAGCAAGTTGCATGACAGAAATATTCACTCCATCCTGTCAAATGAACATAACACTGGTCCTAAAGTAATGTGTAACGTGCCTTAGTGGCTACTCAAGTTATCTAAAGTCAAACAGTGATTTGGTTTAGGTCAAGATTCTAGAACTCATTCAGTCATACACACACACACACACACACACACACACACACACACACACACATTTGGATTCACACACTTTCCCATACATGAACACACACACACACACAGTAGTGCAGTTAACGTGAATCACCTGCGTCCTCTTTGTCGAAATATACTTTTTACAGAAACATTCTTAGAAAGAAAGCGAACGGGGTGGTGAGGGAATCCAAGATGTGGCGTTTTATTCTCATATTCTCATTTCTACTTCCTCTTAGCCACCACACGACCCATCGTAAGCTCAAACGTCCCACGTTTTCCTTTGATCAGTTGGTCTTGGAGTTCCGGTTCTGAAAAATGTACGGCCCTGCTGACCTCTTTTGAAGTTAGTTGTAGTTATGTTTTACAAAGTGCAACGAGTTAATGAGCCTGCGCTCCTCCCCTCCCGCAGAGAAATGACAGGAAAGCTACACGATGAGGAGTCCATCCGACTGGAAGAGGGAGCGGAGAGGAGAACTCATTGGGTAGAGTGCATTTGTGTCCCGAATTCAGTCTCACAATGTCGTCCCGAAAACATCTGTGCCAGAAGATACTACACTTCTCTAAGGGGAGAAAGAAGACGACAAGTGTCAAAAAAAAAAAGTTTTTCTACTTTTAACAACAAAAAATGTTCCAATGTTAGACCAACACCAACATTCCCTCTGAGTAACCACTAAATACTTTTAACTTAATAATAAATAAATAAATAAATAAAGCATCCTGACACCAAAATATAAATACATCTATCGCTTATATATATATTTCTTTACCTTTCCATTTTTCTCTTTCTTTTCATAGATAACATACCAATATAAATTGACTATACAAGAAAATTAACTGCCATCTAATGTAGTCTACTAATTTTATATTATATTATGTTTATTTAGTGCTGTCAAATTAATTAATCGCGATTAATCACATCTAACATAAAAGTATGTAAACATGTGTGTGCATAAATATATACATTATATATACACACACACACACACATATATATATATATATATATATATATATATATATACACACATACATATACACATACATATCAAAATTATGTTAGATTAATCGATTTGATAGTAATATTATATTAATTAAAAACTTTTTTGCAAAACTGCTTTGAAACAATCTATATAGTAAAGACAGATACACAAATTAAACAAACTAAATATTGAGGTAGATTGATTGGCAATGTTTTAATAAAATAAAAAATTGTATGTAATTAAATTAAAAGTAGACCCTCATTTATTTAACAAAACAGATGCAAATAAAAACAAACAGTATATATATACACACACACACACACACACACACACACACACACACACACACACATATATATATATATATATATATATTTAAAATATATATACACAAACACACATTTTATTAACCATTTTGAAATGTTTATCTTTTCTATTCTCTGTAAACCTGCTTTGGAATAATATATTTAGTAAAAAGACTACAGAAATTTAATATACCTCAGACACTGTATAAAATAAAACACCAACCAAAATTTTATAAATATCTTAATTAACAAATAAACTGTTCTTTATTAATTGTTTTTTTAATTTCTGCACATTATCTGTTAAATCGCCAAAAGAAAAAACAATATCCAAATACAGAAAGGTGACACTTACGAGGCTGTGAGCGTTGAGTTGAGCACCAGTGTGGTGCGTATCCTGTAGAGCTGGGCCAGTGTGAGTTTTTTGTGCTGCTGGGGTCTCTCACTGTGGCCCGTCCTCTCCGTGCCACTAGGGGGCGACAGCTCCCCGTCTGACGCACTGCAGGGAATCTGGTTGCTACCAGCCTCATGTGCAATTTTGGCTCGTCTCAATGTGTCCAAAAGCATGCCTGAGGGCAAACTGCACGTGAGTCTGTGGCTTTCATCCGTCTCTTCATCCTTCGGGAGACACTCGTCCGGTCCGGCAGGGTTGAGCTCCGTCAGGCTCCTGCTGAGCGGCGCTTCTACATATTTAACCCCCTGCTCCCATGTGCGCCGACTTCCTGTGCAATCTGTGGCTGCCCTGGCAATGCCCGGGTTACAATGGTGAACCGTGGACAGCAGGTTATCCTCTGAACGGGATTTGACAGCAAGTCTCTCCAAAAACGGCAGGCGACACTCGACGCGGGGTCGGCGCCTGGGCTTTAGAGACTGCGCCACTGAGTTCTGAGATCCAAATGAGCTTTTATCTTCCTCATCGTCTTCCTCTTCCACATTTTCTTTCTGCTCATCTTCTCCTTCGTCACCCGTGGTCTCCGCCTTGTCCTCCTCGGAGTCGTCTTCCTCCACCGGGGCCACTCGACTCTGGGATTCCACCATGGACTCTGGCGAGAGTGTCCCGTAGGCGCTGTCCATGGACATGGAACGGCACTGTGGGTCCAGGTCTGAGCCCTCCTGACTGTCCAGATGGGGCTCGATGTCTGTGGCCTGCTGGTGTTGGGCCTGCGCTGAGAGGGAGGACAGACTAGCATTACCTAGATCAGACTGAAGAGTAGAGGGATCCAAAGATGATCCAGACTCATCCATATCCATCACTGACAAGGTTTCTGTGGAGCCATCTGATTGGCTGAAACAGAAAAACCATAATGTGAGTTCATTTTTTTCGTGAGTTCATTTTTCGTGAGTTCAAATTGCCAGCCAAAGTTGTTTGAAAAAAAGATATATATATATATATATTTTATTTGTTAATTCAATTAAAATAATACAATTATTTTAATTGAATATATAAAAATAAATAATATAATATAAATGTATATAAATATATAATTTAAAATATAAAATGTAACGAAATATAAAATGTATTAAAATATGAATAAAAGACATTTTTATTCAAATAAAATAATGTATCAATGTTGTTAAAAATAATTAATTTATTAAAATAAAATAATTGTAATTATTTTAATATATATATATTATAAATGTGTATAAGTATATAATTTAAAATACAAACATTAAAATGTAAATGAAATATAAAATATTTATTAAAATATGAATAAATTGAATTAAATTCAAATAGAATAATGTATTTATTAAAATAGAATGTAATAAAATAAATTATACTTATTAACATTTATATATTGCTTAAATTATAAATCATTAAATGTAATCAAATATAAAAATAAAGGGCCTGGTTTGGTTTCACAGAAATGTCTTAGATTAAGCCAGGATTAAGCCTTAGTTCAATTAGGACATTTAAGTAGCTTTTATAAATGTGCCTTAGAGAAAAACATTACTGGTGTGCATCTTGAGGCAAAACAATGCAACTGACATATTTTAATATATATCAGTGTAAGTTACTTTCAGTTAAAACAGCTCAAACATGCATTTTAGTCTGGGACTAGGCTTAAGCCTTGTATGTGAAACCGGCCAATTATATATTAAAATATTAATTCTTTAATTATATTAAAATTAAAATAATCAGTTTATTAAAACTTAAATTAAATCAAAATAAATAATACAAAAACAAAATAAAACAATTTATTATAAAAAAAATCAAATACCTATTGCTCTGATCTTTGTGTCTAAGGTGAGGTGAACTGGTAGTGGAGTTACAGCTGTCCTCGTCTTCCCCCTGATCCTCCATTTTTTTCTTCAGACAAGCCTTCTGTCTGCGAGCTTCTTCTGACCGCAGCCGCTGCAGTTGATTCTAAAATGCATGCACAAAATAGCTAAATCAGCAAACTTATCTAGCAAGGACTAAGAGATGGTCTTCAGATGGTTTAGAATATCACAAATGTCAAACGGAGATCATTATTTCTGAGGCACAAGTATGACTTTACCTGGATATTGCAAATTGCATCGGTCCAGCTTCGCCCCTGGGTGGCGCTGTTGGCCTGGAAAGAGTAGGCAGCCACAGCGCTCTTGAACTCATTGAGGTAGATGAGGACAAATGAGCCTAGGAAAATAAAAAATAAAAACCGAAATACATTTAAACCTACAATTGAATTGATGTGATGTTGTTAAGGATAATTTCTGGTTGGGACAAAAACTAACATGGGAGAGATTGAGAGCGATTTATCTCATTGCCTCTAGTTAGGACATTAAATGATGACTATAGTTCACAAAATGCTCTCTTGAGATCTTCTGCTGCTTGTTTCTGCTCATTTGTCATATTAAATGTAAATGTAGACCGCTATTAATCTGGGCTCAGACTGCTCACCTGGGTCTTTGAGCTCTCGGCACACCACATTATGCAGGAGGAGAGGCTGTCGGATCACTTTCACCTTCTCTAAACGCTTCGCTGGTTTAGTGATCAGAAGCAGATCAGTGAAAAGGAAGCAGTAAACCTCCATCTATACAAGAAAAGATAACATGAACACAAGCAGTATTTAAAGGCCT
Source organism: Siphateles boraxobius (assembly GCF_051911475.1). Taxonomy (NCBI): domain Eukaryota; kingdom Metazoa; phylum Chordata; class Actinopteri; order Cypriniformes; family Leuciscidae; genus Siphateles; species Siphateles boraxobius. Next base: position 17,430,031 of record NW_027509205.1, on the reverse strand, counting down.
GAAAATTATTTAATTATTAATTAAAATGAAAATTAGCCCATGATTTACTTACCCTCAAGTCATCCTAGGTGTATATGATAATTGTTGTAATATTAAAAAATGTCCTGGCTCTTCCAAGCTTTATAATGGCAGTGAATGGCCGTATCTGTTTTGAATCCCATAAAAGTGCATCTATCCATCATAAAAGTTAATCTATCCATCATAAAAAGTGCTCCATACTGCTCCGGGGGGTTAATAAAGGCCTTCTGAAGCGAAGCGGTGCATTTGTGTAAGAACAATATCCATATTTAAAACTTTATAAAGTAAAATAACTAGCTTCTGGCCAAATGAACACAAGGATTCAACTTAAGTCTAAGCGCAACTTATGCGAGGAATGCGACGCCATGAAGCACTACGCTACTTCTTCTGACATCACAAGTTGCGTAAGTTGCGTTTTAGATGCAAGTAGTCTGTGTATGGCTGTTGGCCGGAAGCTAGAATTTTACTTTATGAGGTGCCATATGAATATTTTTTCTTACACAAGCGCACCGCTTCGCTTCAGAAGGCCTTTCTTAAGCCCCGGAGCAGTGTGGAGCACTTTTATGATGGAGAGATGCACTTTTATGGGCTTCAAAACAGAAACAGCCATTCACTGCCATTATAAAGCTTGGAAGAGTCAGGACATTTTTTGATACAACTCCAATTCGTCTGAAAGAAGAATGTCATATACTGTACACCTAGGATGACTTGAGGGTGAGTAAATAATGGGCTAATTTTCATTTTTGGGTGATCCATCCCTTTATTTATTTATTTAAAACCAACTACTACATTGCAAATGCTTCCAAATAGTCCCCAAATTGTTCAAATGGATCTGAAACTGGGAGGGATTCATGTTAATTATTTAATGTGAACTAACCCTGCTGTCTTTGCCCTCTTTCATGCGGAGCGCCCCCTCCAGGTGCAGTTGCCTGGTCTCTTCTGGTGCCGTGTCAATCATGGGTGCCATCAGGTCAATTCGGCTGAACTCCTTTAGAGCCTTTAGACATGGACGGGTTAAACAATACTTAAACTGTTTTCCACATAAATCACAGCCTGCTCAAACCAAAACCAAATTTCCAGCATGAAAACCATGACCAACAAGATATTACAACAAAAAAATGTATTTCTATGAAATCCAAAATATCACACTGGAATGATTTATCTTTTTTTTTTAATGAGTTCTTACCTTCTCCACCTCTTCGCTGGCTCCCTCCACGGCCTCGTACGACTCCACTCGAGCCGAAATGGCGGCCAGTTTCTGCTGCTCCTGACGCTGTCGCATCTGAGAGTCCACACTGTTGATAAAGCTCTCCACATACACCACCTGAAGACATTCACAAGCATCCAGATGAATACAAAAGATAAACATCAAGATATATATTTTTTGTGAATGTTCAAAAGGGTCGAACCATGCTGTTCAGCGCGTCTCTGGAGATTTGGTCTTCAGTTTTTTTCAGGATGGTCTTCAGGAGCAGAGGGTATTTGGTGAGTCTCTGGTGTGGTTTGGCTAGCATGTCCATCAGCTTCAGACGGTTACACTGTTTATTTGTTTCTGCCCACTGTGAAGATAAGAAATGCAATGATTACAAGCTAAATTTAGATCATAAGCAAAAAAAAAAATGTTTTTACAAAATGTAAAAAAATAAAAATTCCTTATTTTACATTTTATTTTCTTCAGTTGTACTACTCTGCGCAATTTGGTCGAAAACTTCTCTTCATGATATAGATCTTGAAGAGTTTGTTGTACATTTAAGATGAATAATTACCATTCTATATAGTCTATTTTTTTGTATAATCTAAAAATATATTATATAACATAATATTATAAAACATATATACATAAATATATATACATACACACACACACACACACACACACACACACACACACATATATATATATATATATATATATATATATATAAAAATTATTATTTTTTATAATAAAAATAAATAAATTCTGTAAACCTGCTTTGGAACAATCTACATGGTAAAAAGAGTTATAGAAATTAAATTTAATATCAAGGCCGATGGATTGCCAATGCTATAAGAAAAATTACATTTAATAAAAAAATAAGCAAAAAGTATAAATTACATTTACATTATTATATATATAATAATTCTGTAAATCTACTTTGAAAATCCATTTAGTAAAAAGAGCTACAGAAATTCAATACATCATGGATGGATATAGTTTGCTTTATATTAATATATGGTTGAATTTATTATCACACAAACACACACACACTTTGGTCGCAAACTCACCGTAATGTAGATCTTGAAAATTTCATTGTCTCTCAGCATTGAGCGCATGTATTCCATACAACTCTCCTCCTCCATGCAGTACCGGATATATGGCTGGAACCTGGACGCAAACTATCCACACAAACAAGACACTTTTAATTACTTGACTAGAAGATAAATAGCTTATATATATATAATATAATATAATATAATATAATATATATATATAACTCACCGTACTGAACCCCTGCTGCAGGTCCGTGGGGTCGATCAAGCTCCGTGTGTTTCGCGCTTTCTCCAGTGCCGGAAACATGACTTGAACCCACAGTGTCGAGTGCAGATGCACAATGTCGTGGACGTTGCTGAATAGCCGTGCGGGCTCTACTTCACACAGGAGACCGTTGTCCTGTAGATTTAGCAGGCCGCACAGGAACAGCTGCACAGACAACAGAAGACGCTTTAAAAACAACATCACATGGCATTTGCAATGCATTTAGCTTCCATAAAATAACATGTTTCTGATTAAACACAATTTTAGTAGGTAATAATGTCGGACAGGACTTGATTTCCTTCATTAGGATTTATTGGGTTATGAAAAGTAATACTAGTCAATATTATAAACAAAGTCTCACAATAAGACAAGAAACATTTATGTACAAAGACAATAAAGTGCAACTTTAATTTCAAAAGTTCTAACTGAAAAAAAGAAGAAAAAAAAGAAAGAAAGAAAATGTAATCAAGAAAACTGGCGACTTACATCAGTAATGACCCTGAGTTTCTTAATGTACGTAGCCTCAGTTTGGATCAGTTCCCATATTGCCTCTTGCTGTTGAAACTGGCGTCTACTTAAACTCTGAAAACAAGCAGAAAAAAGTCAGATTGCACTAATAAATGTGCAATGCTCAATATGTGAAATAGTAGAAATCAGATACATGTCCTATATCAACAGTTCTGAGATGCAAAATTCAGTTGATTTATGAGAAAGCTTGAGGTTACTGCAACCAATAATCGTAGTTGGTAATGTTTACATGTGTTAGCTCCAATGATCAATAGATGGGGACATCCCATGGGATTATGTTCCTGATAGAAGATGCAGTGTGTCAGTACCTCAGGGTCATCCAACAGTTGCCTCCAGCTTTCCTCAAGAGTCAGGTTTGGCTCCTCCTCTTCCTCCTCCCAGGAATCCTGGTGGAAGGCGAGCTGAGAAGGAACCTTGGGCAGACCAAACTGTGAGTACGCCTGCAACTTAGTTTGAAGCAGCTCCACACGGTCCACATCCTAAGAGACACACAAGGGAAATAGAGAAAATTGAAATCATCTTTCTACATTGAAGATGGATGGATAGATTGCATGACAGATAGATAGATAGATGGATAGATAGATAGACAAGACAGACAGACAGATAGCATGAACGATAAACCGACTAGATGATGGATAGATGGAAGGAATGACGGATGGATTCCATGGTATCTAGATAGTTCCATGGTAAATATCCCAAAACCATAATAATTTATATAATAGTTAGCTTTATGTTAATGATAGAATCCTTTTAAATCAACAAAACAACTATAAAGAGGCCCTAACATTAACAAAGTTTGTGATTTAGCAAAATCCCAACACAATTCACATCAGCAGACCACCAACCAACCAGCAGACAACTGAGGCGCTGCCTGTCTATTCAAACAAAACACCCCCGACAGGGTTTATGACACCTTACAGACACCCCTTTCACTAAACGCCACCTTCTCTTTAACCTCACAATTAAAGTCCATCCATTCATGTCAGTGACACTCTCATGGCCCGTGTGCCACTGGGGCTATTGTCCTGTAACAGGAGGGCCGGTGTACTTATGACAACGAGTATTTAGCATTGAGTGCTTCCAAACAATAGAGGCCAGACACAGATGAACTATAGGCTGCCTGTAGTGGCCACTGGAGATGACTGGTTAACCCTTCTTTTGTGGAAAAGAGTCCCAGTGGGACACAAGAACAGCCCCTGTCTGTCTTCTTTGGGGGTTTCATGGCTGATTGTGAAAAGGATGGAAGTGTGAAAGTGACAGGTGAGTGACAGCTTAGTCAAGTATCTGGTTTAAATGCAGGACGAAACTTTTCAGAGGGGGAGTTCTTTTGAGGCTCATGAATTTTGGGATTTTGTCTGTTGTATTGTTTTTCTCATGTATTAAAATGCAAGAGGAAATAGTCAAACTATACACATAGGAAGTGGATTTCATTGAGAAATACTACATCCGCCTCTTGTTTGAGTTTTGATTTCTTTAGTTCATTTTAAATCATTTATTCCCATGAAAAGTTACATTTTCCGCAAGTCTTAAGTTCAGAAATCATTCTAAAATGCAGATTTGCTGCTAAATTTAATCTTTACATGAGGTCTTTTTTTTTACGGGAAAATCACACCACTTGCTTTTCCAAGAAATTCCTGATGTTTTCAAGATGGGAGAGATAAGGTGAGAGAGTTTACCTTTCCTGCTCCGGCACCGAAGAACACGCTGATCCGGCTGGTGGCGCGGTTCTTCCAGTTGTCGGGACCAGCGGCCACACCGGCCAGTGAACCTCCTGGAGCCGCGATTGGTAAAGCCCCGCCGTGTACGGCCAGGGTGTCCGGGCATGGGATGTTGGCATCGCCCAGAAACTCTGTCATGTTCTTCCGCCGACGGGCCTGACCCTGCGAAGAGGAAGTGATGGAAAATCGGAAGATCCAGGTGAGTTGACAGTTTACAAATGCAGAAAGATAAAGCTTTGTGAGAAGGATATCAACAAGTATGTCAAGGACAACAGAGCGAGAGATACGGGAGAGACCGTTATCAGTAACAGTACGATACAGAATGAGGGCGTGTGAGAGAGATTTAGAAAGCGATTGAGTAAGGCAGGTGGGGTGGAGGAGGAAAATAAAATCAATGAACCAGCATTCATCTGTAGATATCAAACCACTACCACAATACAAAACAAAAAGTTAAAAATAAGGGTGGACACACATCTGGAATCACAATATTCTTAAAACCTGATCTAGAAATAGTATATTTCACATCATACAATTTCTATGTTTACATCTTCTGTTTATATTTTCTCAGGTTTTTCAGATGTAATTACATTTGAATAAATATAAAATATATTTTAATTAAATATAATTGTAATATATTCTAAATAAAAATATATATTTTTTCAAACTATATATAATTTTTTTCAAACTATTTACAGCTTAAATTATCTTAAATATATAAATATATATATAAAATGGAAACGTCAATTGCAAATTGCAATGGAACATATTTATTGGGGGGGGGGGGGGGCATAGCTTCAGAAACTCTGTCAGAAACAGAGTAATTGGAAAAAAAAGAGAATTGTTAACTAGAATTAGTTGACTATGACGAGCTTTGCTAAATCAGTAAAATGTACCATTTTATTTCATATTACCGTTTTATAATTTTATACATTACTCAACCCTAGTTGGACACATGGAAAACTTAGGGTACCTGCAAAGCAATGACATTAACAGAAACAATGATGCATTATGATTCATAAATTAATAATAAATAATCCTGCTGAATGTTACAATTTCCTCATTACATCATACAAAACAAAAATCGAGGAGGTCAGCAACCCTGCTCCGAGAGATCAAGACTGCCATTATTTTATAAGCAATTGTTCTGCCAGAGAGCACTGCAACATCTTTCTATTTAGACACACTCCATATTACGAGCTTCAGTGTGTGTAACAAACAAACAAACAGCTGTTTAGTATCTAAGGAAGTAGTAATCTCGCTGAGCGGGAGGCAGACAGGCTTGTTGACCCTTCTCCAAGACGGAGGGAATTCCACAGCCCTGAGTGCCGTTACCCGCTAACAACTCTTGCAAATTCCAGAGAGGACTACGACATTTTTGGGGAATGCACAAATAACAGGAAAGGTCTGAAGACAAAACAATGGAACTCCCTAAAAAACACAAGAGAAGCTGATGCTGATGCACTTAAGACACCTGTGCAGGTGTTTCAAATAACTAAATACATATCTATATACACACTAACATTGAAAAATCATGCCTGTAAGATGTTATTAATGTTTTGAAAGAAGTCTCTTATGCTCACCAAGGCTGCATCTAAGCAAAAATACAGTTAAAACAGTAATATTCTGAAATATTATTACAGTTGAAAATTAAATCTTATATATATTTTCCTCTCTCCAAAAATGTTTTTATTGTTTTGCTTGACTCTAACACCTGCAGGCATCATGTAGCACCCAGATTTACTCTCATTTAGACATGCACAGGTATAAATGAATATGTGAATATTTCAAATAAGGCATTTAAGTCACTCCAATAAATTCCAATAAATACTTCCAACCTCAATATAGGCTTTATCGGGTTATGGCAAACAAAATAACACGTTTACATGATGTACAAGATGTATATATACTAAATATGACAAAAAAAAATCTAAATTTCTTTGAATTTACCTAATGAAACGATTGCTGAGCTTCACAAACAACTAAATTAGTTACCAAGCCATGTACTATAACACCCGCCAAAGCATTTGCATGCGCTATTTAAGTCGATTAAGATTCCTTCCAATACTTCTCTGTGAACTGTACCGTTGGTAAGGTAATCAAGAACATCCCTGCAAAAGAATGACGGATTGGCCACTATGCCCCCCTTGCTAAATTTAGAACCGATGCAAAGAGACAGGCAGACGATGAGCTTTGATGGGGGGACTTCGGAGGATTCTGGGGTGAAAGGATGAGGACACAGATGTCAGGAAATGTTTCTACTTTGGGGAGGATGAACAACGGACGCCTGAACGCTGGTTATGGCTCACAATACCAGCACTGACACAACATTGAAAGTTACTGTAATAAAACAAAAACATTTATACACATTTTTATGAATTACAACCAATAAAGAAAGTACTCTATAAACAAACGGAGAAAACACCTAAGCAATAAACGGCACATAATTTATTCAAAAGCTAAAAAATGCAATTTGTTCAAACTCATGCAATAACACACACTTTAGGATCAGCTGTGCCTGGTGATTCTCACTCTCTGTGGAGGGACTGAATAACCAACGAATTTATGAAGCGGAACAGGGTTCCCAGAGTGTCTGATCTACTCACCATGGAAGCAAGCGGCATGTCAAATGAGAGATAGACCATGGTAATCTCTCAGCCGGGTTCACAGAGCCTGACCCATGCTAGAGCCAGCTGCTATGATCACTCAAACTCACAAAAAGTACAAAAGTACCTCAGAACCTCAGAACCTGCGACTCCTTAATGCGTTAGAGTTCTTGAGCCAAAATGAAGTGTGTTAAATGATAGATCACTAATTTTAATTCAGCGCCCCTTAATTTCCTGCTAAAAATATGAGGTGCATCAGGGCTCCGTACTAGGTCCTTTCTAGTGTACCAGAGCTGCTCAGCCTGCAATGAGAGGTAAAGCTTTCTCACTGAGCCTGTCTGCCTGCATTACTGAATAGGGCAGCCCAAACGTCATAGCAACTAGGAGGATCCTGTCCCATTGTGTGGGGCAGGAAAGAGAGGTGTGGCTACTTAAAGACAGAGGGTCACATGTAAAGAAGGAGGGGAGAAGCTGGGTCCCCAGGAACACATCCTGGTGCCTCAAAAACGCCAACCGTATGTTTGGGAACATATGTTTGATTTAAAAAGTCTAAAAATAAGATTACTTCAGTCCTTGCATACAGAAAAGGTAATTACACAATAAAGAAAATGTAGTTGAGACTTTTACAATTAACCACAAACTGGTTTTACATAACAAAACTGTTGCTGAATTAGTCTACTATCATTAAAAAGAGGTTCTGATGATCCTTGGGATTTATGTTGAATTGAAAGTGACAGTAGCATGGCATCCCTGTCCCTTGAGTGATTTCCCAGAATCTATTATTTCCTTGCCATTACAGGGAAATGACCTCAGAAACTGAAAACTGAGGGGAATCCCAGACTAGTACGTGCTGCAACAAGTCTTGAATTTCTGCATCGGTATTATGAATCTAAAGATGCCATGTGATCTATAAGAAAATGTCTGAGTGGATGATACTCCTCATTAGAGAAGTTAAAAAAAATTTATACCGGCCCTGGACCTGCATGCTCAGCACGTTAGTAACTCATTAGAGGACATGCCTGCTTAAAGAAAGACTGATGCACACTAAAATAATACATAATAAATAATAATATACATAATATATAATGAAAATAGATATAATGTTCTATAATTCCTTAATGTCAACATAAACTATCTCCAATCCATTCACTTTAGTAGTGTGACATGATATTTAAAGAGACAAATGGTCTTTTATGAATTGAAGACCAGGAAAGTACATTACATTTTGATTTCAATCTTAAAATCCTGTAGACTTCAAAGAAATCTTCAACATTTAAGCACACAATACGTTTCTTATGATTTTAGGCAATAGTAAAAAAGAAAAAGAATATATTGAATTGAATATATATTTTTAAATGTCAATTACCACTGTAAGACTGCATACATCATTATTTTATTAAGTTAAATTAAAACATTTATAATAAATAAATAAATGTATATTATTATTGACAGTGGATACAAATAAATAAAAAGATAAATAAAACAATTAATAATATAATTAAAATAAAATAAATTACAATACGCACACAATACGTTTCTTATGATTTTAGGCAATAGTAAAAAAGAAAAAGAATATATTGAATTGAATATATATTTTTAAATGTCAATTACCACTTTAAAACTGCATACATCATTATTTTATTAAGTTAAATTAAAACATTTATAATAAATAAATGTATATTATTATTGACAGTGGACAAATAAATAAAAAGATAAATAAAACAATTAATAATATAATTAAAATAAAATACAATACAACAAAATAAAATAAAGAATCCATTTTCCTCTGTGGATGTTTTTAAATGTCAACTACTTTGTTGTTTGCAAATACCACTGTAAAATGCCATACCTCAACTCTACAAATATAATTAAAACAATTAAAAATAAATTCATATTCTTTTTTTGTCAGTAGACACAAACAAACAAACAAATAAACAAAATAAAATACAACAAAATAAAGAATGAATACATTTATATTAATTTCCCTCAGTGGATGCACAGGTTTTTACCCTCTTAGTGCGGTTAGGGTTGAGCGATGTCTACCATTTTGGTATCAGACGATGTCTACAGTGAAACATCGCGATGGACGATGATATCGGGAGGAGGGAGGGGGGGGATTACATTCTCATTTTCCACTACATATTTTCCTCTATATCTCATCAGCAATTTCGATTTTGGCTAAATCTGCAGCAGCTGACCACTAAGGAGCGAATGTAAAGTGACGTGACATCACTGCCAGATTCAAACTGTGCTTTCGTGCTAAGGCTGGCGCTGAGCCAAAGACGGACGCGCTCGGTGCTTGTCATAGGCTATATCACAACTGTTCAGTGTGTTTAGCCACATACTGTTTATTTTAGGTTTCAGACATTTAAATGCATATAATTTATAGCAAAACAATACATTTATAGTTTGTAAAATACACAATGGTGTCTATGGAAGCAGCAATAAACCATTCAAATATATTTGCCGACGGTTTTTATTCATATCAGACACACAAATAACTATAAAGTCAACTCTATTTTTCTCCCAGTTCACCAGCCACTTTCATGTATTTCGGGAGAAACTGATTAATTCACGCGCTGTAATAAATCCAACAGACAGGAATCTCTGAACTGCGGCACAAACAAACATCTCGATGGGGGGGGGATCGCGATGCTGGCTAAACATTGTGATGTCTGTCAGCCATCACGATGGACGATGACTAAGTGCTGTATAAATAAACTTGAATAAGTCCCACATCATGTTAAGTGTTCAGCAGTCAGCTGAGGTTTTTAAGTTGACATTTCCCTACTTGTTACATTACCAGCACTCAAATCAATCCTCGTTAAAATTTTACTGCTTACCACAACATACTCCTAAAAGGGTCACGTCTTCCTGTATCTGTATCTGACTGATTCCCGACAACAACAGACTGACCACTGGGAACTGATGCATGTAGCTGCCTTTTAACCCAAAACTTCTCCATAAAACATAGTTTATCTCGAGAACACAACAAACCAGTGTGAAGATAAGAACAGCTTTTGATCAAGTTTGAATAATGATGAAACAAACACAGGTAGAAGAAGAACAGCTTAAGTGACCAGAGCTCACAAAAACACCCAGAAACACCATTCTGAGCAGGTCACATTTCATTTACTAACTTTACCTTGAGTGTCAACATAGGACTAGTCTCAAGGTCAACAACACTCACAGTGTCACCCACTTCAATTAGTCAAAGCAAAAGCATAACAAAGAGCCATTGAAGCTTAAGGACAGTCGTATAATCAGTGATCAAAACCACGATACGGCCTTATCGCCTGACAAGATAACAGCGTCTGTCTAGCACACGGGCCCAAACTTGTGTCGTCGTCAGGTAGCGGAATGATGCTAATGGCTTTCCATTACGTGCACATTCAGCTTCCATTACACAAAGCTCCTTCCCACACAATACAAACATTTGCTCATTGAGAAATACAGTGTCACGCAATCAAAATGTAGCTATACAGGAGTTTAATCACTGACGAACCATTCACTGAAACAAACACTCTAAATAACAACGTGCATCATGTTTCAAACCTGTTAACCGTTGCCTCCCTTTTTGAGCATAGATGTAAAAATGCACTATCCAAACTTAAATGATTGTAATTCATGAGAGCCTAAGGTTGGTCTCTATTTAAGGACACTTAGCAGATTATGGTTGAAATAAAAGCACTTAAAAAAATTAAAGTGAAAATTAAATAAGCTAAATGTAATGAACTTGAATACAAAATTACATTTACAAAACTTTTGGTTCTAAAATATATAGAAAAATCAAAGCTACGTCTAACCAAGTTGTGTTCCAAATTTGAAGTTGATATCACAAAAATGTGAGATTTAGTTTAGGGATGCAATACAAAAATCGGGGGGAAAAAAGAATAACTAGCTATTATTATTTGCATTATTATTTGCATTAGTGCAATTGGTCAAATCGGTGTTACCGTGAGCAAATGAATTGTATTCCCGCTTGAAACGAGCGTTCGTAAATATTTCAAATAAAAGTTACGCTCATTCTCAAACGTGTATCACTGGATCATGGATTATCGCGAAGCTGTTGTGTTTGGTGCTGCTGTATTGTATTTGCGTAAAAGACGTTGGACTCGGAGATTTTGGGTTCATGACCTACATGCAAACAACGTCATATCATAAATGGTAGAAACCCAGCAATGGTGATGATTAGCTTCCCCTCCATTTTCTCGGAACTAATGTTTTGGTAGCAAAGAAAGTTTACCCGATATGTTTCTCTGGAATCAGCCAGCACGAAGGACATCTATATTCCGATTGGTTGCTGGCTTTTGCCGCTGACCCGCGTCATAGCTCATTACCATAAAGTTGAGCTACTTTCAACTAGGGGTGCGCCGATCCGATACTCAGTATCGGTATTGCTCCGATACTACCAATATTTGCCGGATCGGGTATCGCCAGACGAGACCATCCAAATCCGATCCGATATTGTAGCCTACGAATGTTATTGTTATACAACACAAAAGGCACAAAAACATTATAAAGCACTATAATGTTTTCGTGTATTCCAAGTTTTCTGAAGCCATTACATATAGTTTAATGTGAGGTACAGATTTAAATTGTTAAATTAATCTACACCTAAGTGCTTCCCTCCGCTGCGGCTGTCAGTCATTCTCAGCACTCAAACAGCGCGTCGCGCTCGGGTAAAACAGTCAACACGATGAAACTCTCTCCAAGATGAGTCAATGTTCCTATTATTATACTGTAGATCTGTAGATAAAGGTCTATGGTTTGCATAAAAGGACTTTAACGTGCTGGAGTTTCACATGTTACTTTCTACCGGGTGTCTGTTAGATCACAACACAACTGATCAGTGATCACAACACTGGAGTAGAGAGCGATATAATTGCTCTTCACGCGCACATTAACTGAAATTTAAAACTGTTAAAGGCTCACACTAATGAATAAATAAATAAATATATGTATATCTTACTTTTGTGCTTTGAACTTTTCAATGCGAAATGCTGCGCGCCGTGACTCCATGTTGCTTCGAGCGCATCATTCTGCGCACGGGATGCGCATAAGGTTTCGTGCTGCTCTGAATTGGAGGCTTTCATATTACAATACTTTTGCGCAATGGCAGTTTATTGATAGCATTAGTTGTTCTGTCCAATCTATCATATGTTGCTGCTTCATTAAAAAGCAGCAATACTGAGTCCCAGGTATCGGAATCGGTATCGGAGGCAAAAAAGGCGGATCGTGCCACCCCTACTTTCAACTTTCTGATTGACGCTCAAAACGCGACACCAATGGATTTGACGTTCCTTGCAGCTGAGAGAAGCCAGCTTCCACTGAAAATTAATGACTTCCGGTAGCTTTGGGAACTCAAGTTGGCGGGGGTGGGAACGTACAGTTAGTGTCAGACCTTTCCAATGATACATGTTTTGTCAATATTTTATAAAATAGTTGAGTGCATTTTGTCAAATTTGAAACATGACACCGCCCCCCTGGGGGAGGAGCCTGCTTGAAGGTTTTAAAGTACTTTTCCATAGTAACCCAATGTCCAATTTCAAAACGGTTTTCAGGGATGAATTTTAAGTGTTAAAGCTTACCTAATTTATGATGACTTCTAAAAAATGTGATTGGGAAAAATAGGCAATAATAAGAAATGTGCCATGTGTCCGGGACGCGGACAGTTAACAGGTTAAAATCATGATTACTAGAGAGCAAGTCAATGAGTTCCATAGCTTTACCTGAAACTTTTTTGGTGATGGACTCTTGAGAGACACTTCACCAGGCAGATGGTCAGTATCCATGTGGAGCAGATCCCAACTGTGCCACGAGGACAGACGTCCAAAACGTACCATTGATCCAACCTGGACCTGACCTCAGGCAAGCACTAGTCTTACTCTAAACTTCAGCAGTCAACATCCAGAGAAGAGGCAGAAAACAAGCTAGAAGACTCCACATGTGCTCAGGATCTGGCTGACAGTGAGTAGATTTGAAGCTTTTGCTTCATGACTTCATCAATCTACTCCTCCCATCTTCTCCAAAGTCATTCTCCACCACATCACAGCAAACAACATTCACACGCTAGATGCTGATCCCTCCCACAGCAGAGACCAGCAGGCCTTCTTTCCATACAGTAGGGAAGTATTAAATAAGCGGGTGAGTGAATCTACCTCATGTTGCACTCCAAAAACATTCAGCATTTTGATGACAATTAAGCATTTCCTCATTACTGTAAAGCATCAGAAAATAAAAAAAACTAATTAGATAGCAAACAGTGTAGTAAAAAAAAAAAAAAAAAAACTTTTACATGTTTGCTGATCAAACAACCTTTATACTTATTTAAAAACAACCAAAAAAGGAAATGTGAAGACACATTATAAAGAGCATTTTGGGCTTAATTGTGATAAAATGGCTTGGTTTTCTTTATAATTTTTTTTTTTTAGTAATGTCTTTGTATTTTTTGGGTGAAAAGTGAGCATGATTGGTATGCACTAAATATCTTTTGCTAGAAAAGGGTGGTTTCGCTGATATAGGTATAAAAAGCAGTGATGACAGACATTTAATTCATTACGTAACAGGATTTAGAGTTCAGTAAATGCTTTATGCTACATTACAGATACTACTAATTAAGGTGATTTATGTGAGACACCATGAAATTGCTTTCCAAACAATGTTCTAACAAGATTCTCTCCACTAGTTTCCCATGAAGATAAGACCCTTTTTTTTGCTAAAGTCATGTTTTGTTCTACTGTCTTGGAACACTAAGTGTTAATGATCAGAAACTAAATGCATGGTAATTGTGTTAACTTCACAAGAGCATCAATCACATGTGGGGGTATGTTGTGTCAAGAGCTTTGTTTCTTTGTTGATAACCCAGGTAAATAAATGATCACTATGGTTTGCATTGGTCTCTTGCCTAATGAAACATTTTGTGCAACAGAGATCTGCCATATGGGCAATTTTTGCCCAAAGCTTGCAAGAGTTATTATGCACCTTAGACAAAACATTTTAAAACTTGATCCTTTCATTTATGGAGGGAAACCAATGAAGATTAGATCTTGTCTGCTCCGACACTAACCTCTATGCTGTGATATTAATACACTTTTGAACCAGACTCTTATCAGAGTTCAAATAGGAACAGGAAAAGCTCATTTCCTGCAGTTAGTTACAGCCGACAGATGCTGTGCAGTTTATCCAGACCTTTAATAGTCCATTGACTGAGTTACATTTGATCAAACGCTCCTCCTGGCAGCTTTTGATGCTATTTTTGGAGACACACCTCTTAAGTCTTTGAAATCAATGTTTCTCAAAGTACTGCCATACTTCTGTATAACTACTGATTCTATTGTAAGCTAATGAAAATATTGCAATGTTAAGCCATTTACCTTCTCATTAGAGACAGCATAATAAATGAATAAATAAAACTTTTATTTCAGATAGTTACTAAGGCAACATTTCTCATTCATAGTTTAACTTGTATTAAAATAACTAAAACTGAAAACAATTAATAAAAAATATTTATATATATATAAAAAGTACTAGTAAATTATATATATATATATATATATATATTAGTGCTGTAAAATCGATTGATCACATCTAACAAAAGTTTATAAAATATATGTGTATATATTATTATATTTACTGTGTATGTATATATATATATATATATATATATATATATATATATATATATATGCGTGTGTGGTTATATACAGTACCCGCAGACAGACATATATATATATATATATATATATATATATATATATATATATATATAAATATAATAATATTTATACACACATATATTATGCAAACATAAAATATATTAGATGTGATTAATCGATTTGACAGCACTAATATAAATACACACATTTCTTAATGCACTTTTTTTAAACTATGAATGTCATTGTATTAGACAATTTAAAAAAACATCTCACCAAGCAGCATTTTTTTCAAGAAAGACCAATCTAATTTTTTTAAGCTAAATATTTCACAGAAATATCCTTTGTTAGCAGTTAAACTATTAAATGGAAAATATGAATAGTGTTACAGAAAAAAAAGTATACTGACAATTTGTGATTGTTAAACTTTGCAAATCAAGTCCATAATGATGAACTACACCTATAGTAACTTTACTGGAACTACTACTTTAACCAGTTGGTTAAAAGTCATTAAACAAAAATGGCTCAGAAAAGTGATGTTAGTTCTGAAAAAATATCCGTGAGCATTCGAGTGCAGATGCCACTTGTTTTGTCATCTAATGCAATGATATAGTCAGTAGCTGGAGGTGTTGCACATTCACAACATAACCAAGAGCCACTAAATCCATCATAATGACACATTTCTCTGTGTCGCTGATCCATGGAGGCCCCTGGGGGCCACAGGGACTTCTGACCTAATCGCCTGTAAGGTTGTGTAATACACCTCTCAGGTCATTAGACAGGTGTCCTCAGGCAAGATAGCTCTACTGCGCACCTGTGTGGGTGAACGGTGTGCCACAAACGCCAACTTGCATTAGCAATCTAATCTTATTTGACTAAAGCAACAGAGCCGCACGTTAGAAGTGAAGAGGAGATGCTTGAAGTCGACGTATTTGGCGCGAGAGATGAATCTTACGCCACGGGATTAAAGCGACAGAATCCCAGCATGCATTTAAAACAGAACATCAACGGTAACCATAGTAACACCACTGTTTTTGTAACAAACATTTATACACCACTAGGACCATCATATTTAGGGTGAGTTGCTGGCAAAAGAAGGCCTGGGCAAAAACACAACTTTCACCTGAAAATCTGCTCTTGTGAGACACTCGTCTTTCAGCTCCTGGGAGTGTAAAAGTCATGATGCTACATCAAACGCTCACGCTTCAAAGGTCACTCCCCCACAGGGGCGGATCTGGCCAATCAAACCTCAAAGAGGAGTCCTGGTGTCACCGCCGCACCAGTAATCCCGGGGGTGATGGGTTTCTTTCTAAAGGTCAGACTTTGGTGAGGGGGCAAGACACAGTGGGCGACTTACCACATACAGGTCAAACGCGCTCGCAGACAAAACCCAGCAGCTCTCATAAAAATTCCAACCGAATAGTTGGCAGATGATTTGAGAATTCCATCAGCGAGAAACAGAGAAGGTCGGAAAACTTAAGACTTGACAACAGATCACTGCTACTGTCAGAACAATCAAAACATACGGTCCAAAGCATATCAATCAGGGGCGTTTCAGGGAAGGGAGGCAGTGTCTCCTCAAAAAACTGGATGAGAAAATAATCGATATTACAAAAAAATAACACCATGCAAATATTACAAAATGTGACATTAAAAAAAAGTGTAAAAAGTCACTTGTTTTTATAAAGTAACCCGATAAAAAATTCTGCTTTGTCATCACAGGAGTAAATTATATTTCAAAATATACTAAAACAGAAAAAAGTTATTTTAAATTGTTATATTTCACAATGTTGCTGTTTTTACTGTATTTTTGATCAAATAAATGCCTTGGTGAGCATTAGAGACTTTTTTCAAAAACATGAAAAAAAATATTTTTAGATGGTAAATATAAACTTCATAATTACATTAACTTTCTAGCTTTGTTTTGGCAAAAAGCACTTTACTACAATCCTGTAAAAAAATAAATAAATCAGGAAGCTGTAAAAAAAAAAAAAAAGTTTCTCGACCCTGTAAATTTTAATGATAACAAATGACAAAAATCTAATTCTGATCAAGGTTCTGAAAAAATAATGTATTTTGGGGAAAGTTTGGGATGCACTATTTGCATATAATGAACAACTACAATAGGAATTGCGTCACAAAGTGATAAGGAATGACCTGCTGGAAAACAGAGGGTGGTGGAACCCAAAAATGTCAGTTGATACCATGATGTAAACTCTGGCAGGCTGTTATCTTACAAATGTGTGAATGCAAACCACAAGACTTGAATGACACCAGAGGCGATGACTGTGAAAGTAGAAGCAGAAACAACAGCCCTTCCTTTTATTAAAACTGGTGAAAAATCTTAAGCTCAACCAAGCCACATGATTCACGTATCCTACCTGTCTGTCTGTAACACAAACAGGGTTTGTTTAAATTTCTAAACTCAAGTATGAGCAATAGCAGTACTGATGCATGCCTTTATGTCAATGTGTGCTGAGATAATATAACATTAAAGTGAATATGAACTTTGATTGATTCAAATGTCAGCAAAGGTAGGAGGTTTTCTTCTCCATTCAAAGACCAATCATAATCTTCCTTTTCGGTTGCAAACTAACCTTTTATTGTAAACAAAAAACTGTAAATCAAACACTGGGTCTAATTAGTGAGATTCTCTGTGGTTTTCCTAAAGGCCCGTCTTTCCAAGAAACTGGAAAAACAAACCTGAATCGAATGCGTCATTCCTAAGCAATATTCTCCCAACACGTGTAGTCTTGTTTTATGCTGTTACGTAACCTCCATCCATACACAGCAAAGCAAAGCCTGATGGGATGACAGTCTAGACCTGAATGCTCTGTTCTAAGATTTTATTGCTAAGCCTGACGATTCAATGTCAAATCACAATAAAAACCTATGAGGGACAACGACGGGCCTTTACCCACAATCCTACGATCTGCACTCATCTCCGACGCCTATAAATCCATGTTTGTACACGCACACAGGAGTGAGTTCAGGCTTGTCTTTCCATGAATCCATCTTTACTGAGCATCACAGCGCAACCGGGAAATCCAATCCCGTGATGATGAAAGAGTAACCAGTCATTTCTACAGAGAAGAGCTAAAAAGTACACAATTGCCAACATCAGAAGCTCAGAGTGACCCGCGTGAGGCAGAGGATGCAATCAGTAAACTTCCTGCATGAGGTATAATGTCTTGTGTTTAAAAGGAAGGTCAGATGGGACTAAGGTGTTGTTTAGATATCATGAAAGAGAGGAACACATGAAAATGGGGTCAACGGGTTCAGCAAATACACTTATTGGACATGCAAAGAGATTAGCCAATCATAACAGTGATCATTTATATATAGAGTATAAGTGTCAGAAAATGATCTTGTAAAAATGTAAAAAATTAAATAAAAAAATTAATTAAATAAAAAGCCACTACTATCAAGGAGGTGGACATATGGTCTCGTAAAACTGAATTATGACTAAAAACATTTATGACACAAAACAAACAAAACAAAACAAAAAACAATATTCTCATTTGGGGCAGACAAAAGGTCTTGTACGACTATTACGACAACAACGACAACCTTGACTAACACTAAGGACTTGGGGTAAAAAATAAAATGCTGCAAAAATGTGGCACTTTTTAGCATCTATAAACACATTAGGCCATGTTTCTAAAACAGATTTACAACACACACACAAAAAGAAAAAAAAAGCAACACTACTGACCAGTATGTCCAAACTCTCGCGCCTTGGTAGGGACCCGGGCTCTGCCCTCTCACTGCCCGACGTGAGGATGTACACACTGCCCCCTACTGTCGGCTTCATGTTGGGGAGACTGAGAGAGCGCAGGTCCTTCACGCTCTGCTCCACCTTCAGTTCATCGCCGGGTCGAGCTGCACAAAAACACAACATTATATAATCAATTAATAATAATAAATAAAATATACAATGCCTGTAACCATGGTAAAACATGCAGTGGGGCACACGACTTTGAGATTTTTTTGGCTTTAATAAAACACTATTTTAAACATGAAATCAACATTTAAATGAATTGATTATTATTATTATTATTATTATTATTATCATGTTGTTGTTGTTGCTATTTAAAAGCGAATTAATGTTAAATTATTAAATTAAACTAAAAAAATGTAAAATATTAAAATGACAAAAAATAATAAAAAACAAAATAGCTAAACAAAAAAACTTTGAAAAAAAAAACTTAACTAAATTTCGATGACAAACACTATAAGGACTTGGGGGTAAACGTATAAAATATGGCCCTTTTGGCATTCATATGCATATTAGGCCATGTTACTAGAACAGATTTACTACACAAAATAAACTAAATGATCAAATTAAAAAATACTTACAATACTGTGTGGATTATTGTTAGTAAAAAATAGTGTTTAATTCCAAACTCAGTACAACTGAATATGTTCGAATCTTTTGTTAGTGTGATTCAAAGTAACAGAAGGTCTTCAAAAAGAGTAGATCTTCAGCATGAATTGAACAGTTCTCCACTCTTCAGACTAGCTGTTAATGTGCCAATTATTTTAAATCTACCCCTTCACTACACACTCACGTCACTGGCTCAGTATTACGCAACAGCGGTAGGTCGGATGCCTGTGTTGGCGTTATCAGATTAAAGACGTGGGGATGGAGATTTGTAAAGACAGGCACATAGTTGTATAGTCATGAAAAGAGTCACATGAGTTCTTTAGAAGTATAACAGCTCTAATGAAGTTTAATTGGTCACACCTCATTTAGCAGGAAACTGTCTGGCTCTGTGGACACAATGTCTGTCATGTTGTGTAATACCGAGATAAGTTTTGAAGTATACTGCGGTGAACATGCAGGAAGAATGAGTTACCGCAGCTGAAGCGAGGAAATGTTGACAGCAAGATTGAAGCAATGAAAACTTGTTATATTGATGGGCTGGAAATGATGCTGATGAGAAAGTGGTCACTGCAGAGGACCTTTAAAACACATCATAAAACATACAGGGTGACTCTTACCTTTTACTTTAAGGTAATGTCCTCCAAAACGATATGCCTCAAATTGTAGTGAGAGTGGAGTGTTCGACTGGTCCAGGAATAGATGGACTCGGGATAACTCAATGCCCTTGCGCTCAAAAATTGGTCCGAGCGCCTCTCTAAAGAATAATAAAAGTGCATAAGTTTCAAAAACAGATGTATCAACACTTAAAATCAGCCAATCACAGATTTAGACCTTTGAATGGTAATTTTGAATGGTAGTTTTTCAAAATAACTTTGAACTCAAATATTGATTATGCAATGGACATATTAACTACTCATTCACAGAAAAAAACACACACAAAAACAAACTTTACTAGCTAATTTTGTTCCTCAACCAGTAGAGAATGGCGGTGGCAACACCAAGGTTGTGGGTTCAAATCCCAGGGTACACAGATCTGTTCCCTGACTCACCGTAACGTCTTCTTTTTGACAGCGGGGACGATCTCCGTGTCTATGTCTATGTTGAGGTCAAACTTGAGGCTGAAGCACTCCTTTCTGGGGTCCTATAGGGGGCGACAGACCAACACTGGTCAAAGGTGGGCGGCAGACACACCACTTCCAGTCATTTACACCAAACTCTAAATGTGATCATCACAAGATATCGATCAAAGGACCACATACTGGGGCTGCTGACGATGCCAGACGTGTCATTTCCTGTACACTATGTCAGATAGGAAAGTCCACATTCAAGTCTGTGCTTGTACAGTAAAACTAATGTAATATGTAGGATGGGGCTATACTGTTTGAGCTTGTTTTCAGATTATCATTGAGCAATGGAAAAAAAAGAGCCTTTGCAAAAAGATGACAGCGCTTACATCAGTGTGGCGTCGCCGGGGCTTCTTTCCTTCTCTTCCTTTCAGCTTCATACCTCCAGTCTTGCGTTCTCTGTCAACAGACAGAAAGACACCACAGGCGCATGAGGTCAGAGGGTCATGTGACATTATCACTTTTCATTCTTATAATTTTTTTTAGGGTTGAATGATTTGGGGGGAAGGGGGGGTGGATGGTGGCGAAACTTTTTTTATTAAATTTTTTAAAATGAAAATTGTAATAAAAAAAAATAAAAAAAACACGCTCCAGGTTTGCTGAGCTTGTTTGTAGAACTGCACAATTTGGCCAATTTTTTTTTACTATATACAAGTACGACTATAAAATGATAATAATAATATTGTTATTATTACTATTATTAATAAATACAAATATTAAATAAAATAAATGTGGCCCAATTTCGCCCAAGATTTTGTGATTATATCAATATGACTATAATAATTTTAATAATAATACTAATACATTTAATAATTATTGATATTATCATCATCATCATCATTAAATAATTAAACAAATAAATATGAATAATAAATATTAATAAATATCTTCATATTTCACGGTAAATTTTAAAAAGTATTTATGAAAAATAATATAAAGATACAGAAATATTGTACATTTGTAAGTAATACAATAATAATAATAATAATAATAATAATAATAAAAGTACAATACTAATTGTAATTATATATGGTAAATATTGTAAATAGTGCTTTTATTTTGTCAGAAAACGGCAGGGAGCCCTTAAAGCATCTCTTTGTTGAAAACATTCGGTTTATTTGGGAAGATGGTCAGCATCTGTTACATTCCCAAATGCATGTTATAAGCGACTCAAACTAAGAGTGCTTACAGTGATTTAGATTCCATATGGTTATTTGAATGTTGTGTGATGGTTGTGGATCACCGACTGACCCTCGTTCAGTGCTTCCTTCCTCGTCTTCCTCTAGGTCTGAAGGGGGGCTCGTGCGAGGTGGACAGGAACGCGTCGACACATTCCGCGCCAGGATAGAACCTGATGACACACATCTGATCTCACAATCTTCACTCTTTATAGACAGGGCTATTAGCGTTAACTGAAACTTAAATTATTAAAAATTTCTGTTGATTGAAATAAAGCTGAAATAAAATATTAGTTGAAAGACTTAAAATAAACAAACAAAAATTATTAAATGGAAAAAGTAAAACCAAATCTAACAAATGACTGAAATGCTGAAATAAAAATTAAACCCAAATAGCAATATTTAAAAAAAAGAAGAAAAGAATAAAATAAAATCACAAAAGCACAGAACAAAATGGCTAAAAATTTAACTAAAATTAACATGAAAACTAAAAATCAAAAATAAAAGCCAATTCAAAATAAAATAATAATACATTAATAAAACTATAATAAAACTAAAATAACTGCTTCATAATAATAAATCAATTATTTTCACTAAATATTGGTGCAGATATAATTTTTTTTTTAAATTGATAAAAAGTTGTTCAAGATCAAAAAGATAAAGATAAAATAAAAACAAAGAATTCAAGTAAACGTATTTAAGTTAATTTCTTTTAATAAAAAATACTTCAAAATATTTTTATACTTTTTCCCCCAATAAGAAATAAATATTTTAAAAAAAATTGTTTATCAAATAAATTTCTGTTAACTTATTTTATTTAAAATCAGCATCTGTTAATCTGTGACTGTACAAACAATAACTACCATTAAAATTCAAATGGACCTGGCACTCAGTCCAGGTGTTTCTTTGTACGAAGCATAAACCTGTTTGTCAGAGAGAAACATGAGTGTGTTTGTGCCTGTTGGACCATTTACCTTGTGGCTGTATGTCAAAGCGTGGATGCCTGTCAAAGTGCATGCTGTCAGACTCATCCAGGTGACAGCGAGAATCACATGACTCACACAGGTGCAGAGGGCTTTTACCGTTCAGTTCCTGACAGTCTGGGTGATGACACACCTACAGGAACAGAGAGAAATCATCCATCAGACCATGTGACCAGAACCTTTGAGTCACTCGGGGTCAGGTTCATTTCACTTCACCACACCACAAAAACACTTCATATCGTTGCTTCTGCAAGCTGAAGTCACTGTCTAGGTGTTGAACTTTCTCTTCTGATCATCTTTCACATCATCACATACAGTCTCAAACACAACCTTACACACACACACGGCTAAAGAGGTTCAAGAGTAGCATGGTACATGGTTCAAGAATATGGTACATGTGCAAAAACCATTGTAATAGCACGGTTTTGATAGCAATAGCTTTGACTCTTATGCTCACTAAGGCTTTATATGATCAAAAATACAGTAAAAAACGTAATATTGTGAAATATTATTATAAATTAAAATAAACTTTTTAATATACTGCAAAATGTAATTTATTCCTATGATGGCAAAGCTAAATTTTCAGCATCATTCCCCCAGACGTCAGTGTCACATGATCCTTCAGATTTGCTGCTCAAGAATAGTTGTGCTGCTTAATGTTGTTGTGGGAACTGTGATAAACTTTTTCAGGATGCTTTGATGAATAGAAGGTTCGAAAGAGCAGCATTTATTTGAAATCAAAATATTTTATAACATTATACTGTCATGTTTTATTAAAGCATACTTGCTTAAAGTGTTCATTTCTTCCAAAGAAGACCCCAAACATTTAAGCGATTGCCCATATATCAGATGAAAATGGTCCGGTTGTTTATGGAACGTCCCAGGTATGATATGTCACATGGACTGCTTGGATAGTAGAATCATAATGCTGTAGATATTTAACCAATTTAAGCATAGCAAGAAAGATGTGCATAAACAAAGTGTACCATTTGTGATAAAGCCAACGGTGGCCTTGTTTTTGACAACACATAGCAGAAACAGAGTCATGTGAATCATCTGATTCAAGCTAAAGTTGCACAGACAGCTCTGAAGAGATAAAGTCCTTGAGAAAAGATCCATTCTTCCATAGCAGATCTCAAAAAACGATTCAATCAAGAACCACAACAAGTTTCAGATTCATACAGTATACACCGTTATGTATGCAGCTTGCCGTTTTATATAAAAGCATCGACTGTCACACCTACTCGAGCTTAAGCCAAATCCTTCCGAAATGACTCATATTGAAAAATAGCGATCAGTCGACCGTCCCCTCCTCTTACCTTCCACATTATGGGGTGTGTGCAGGCCGCCCCATCCGTGGGCATCCGTGGACGGCAGTCCATGGCGGAAAAGAACAACACTTCAGTACCGTTACACACATCTAAACCGCATGGAAGGGTCTCAAGTCATCCCCTTCCCCCCAAAGAACCAACAAGATGTCCAATTAATCCACCCCCTTGGTGTCTAGTCAGGTTAAGCGCTCATGGGGGCAGGGCAGTTTTAGGGTAGTCCTGTTCTTCCCCAACAACCAAATCAGTCTTCAGATGTCCAAAGCCCCTCTAATCTGAGGAGCTAATCAACTGCTGTGCGCTCTCACAAACCCTTCTGATGGGGCGGTGGAGATTAGATTTGGCTCATCTCTTTCTCAGACTGGACGTCACCTCAAAAGGGTTCTACCCCGAGGAAGAAAGGCAGCCTCGGCTCCATAAAGTTTTTAAATAGAGCTTGCTTTTAAATGGGCCTTGTTGTCTGTAATAGGCATGACATGGTCAACCACAATAAGGACAATTAGGTTAGGTGTACTTTCATCTTTTTCAGATTCAAAGGCTTGTTGGGACTTTGTGCAAAGCAGCAGCAGCTTTAAAGGCATGAATGGTCGAATATGGATTCAATGTGACCACACAAATCACTTTAGTGCAGAACAAACAAAAGGGATAGTTCACCCAAAAATTAAACTTCTGTCATCATTTTCTCACCCTCAAGTTGTTCCAAACCTGTATTAATTTCTTTCTTCAGTTGAACACAAAAGAAGATATTTTGAAGATTGTCGGCAACCAAAAAGTTAATGGGCCCCCAGATTAACTTCCATAGTATTTTTTTTCCTCCATACTAGAAAGTCAATGGGGTCCATCAACTGTTTGGTTACCCATATTCTTCAAAATATCTTCTTTTGTGTTCAGCAGAAGAAAGAAACTCATACAGGTTTGGAACAACTTGAGAAAATCATGACAGGATTTTCATTTTTGGGTGAACTATACCTTTAAAGTTTAAACATTGGTGCATTCTTAAGCCCAAAGTATACTTCAGTTTTTATGCATATGCGAGGGTCCGCGTATAGTGTGTGTGATGCACTTTGTACACACAGTTAGCACATGCGCACTGAATTTGGTTTGCACTAATCAGTTGTTCCACAATAAACGTGGAAGATAAAGGGGCACATATTGGGGGGAAAAAAGCTAACTTTTGGTCAAAAACTTTACACAATAAAATTAGAATGATATAGCAGAATAAACATAATATGCAAATTAGTGCGGTAAAATCGATTAATCACGATTAATCACATCTAACATAAAACATTGTTTATATATATATGTGTGTATATTTATTATTATATATCATATATATGTCTGTGTGTGTATTAGGGCATACACATGTGTGTGCCCTAATGTGTTTGTGTCTATACAGTACAGACACACACAAAGATGTATATGATACATATAAATTTAATAATATACGTACACACATTATGTAAACAAACTGTTATATTTGATGCGATTAATCAAGATTAATCGATTTGACAGCACTAATACAAATGCATGTAGAAAGTGATCAACGGTGATTTAACACACACACAATAACTAAAGCACATTAGATTTTTTATAGTGGGGATTATAACTGATTATGAGAGAAAAGACGACAGGTCATTCCTCTTTACAGTAAAACTTCCTGCACAGCGATTGACAGAACAGTCTGTATACTCACGTAACTGTGTGTTTGCCATGAGCCGCTGCTATGACAACTGACAGCTTTTTCTGTGCCGTCAGGAGTTTGGAGAGCCGAGCTGAATCACGGGTAGGGACTAATGTTCTCTGACGAGTTATGGCACATTTGTCTGAAGGAGAACAGGACTCATAGTCGTTTATGGATTGGCTGAGAGTGTGAACCTGTCCCCGGGGCAGTGACATGAGATGTGCGATCACGTATTCACACCCGTTTAGTGATGAGGAGAGAGGTGATAAAGAAGTTCTAGAGAAAGTTGAGGAGAAGACTAGCTTTGCGGCAAGAAAGCTTTCTCACTACCTTCTTAGGCAGCTTCCTTCTAAAACAGCATACTACTGATTTGACTTCTCTCGAAATGGTCACTCAGTCACACAATTAGTAGTCCTTAGGAAGTGCACTAAAAACTCTTGACTTCAGTTGATTTCAATCAGTGTTATTGCTAACTAGAACAACAACAAAAATTTTAATCTGTCATTTTTGGTAATTTAAATAAAGCGGGAGTTATTAGATGATAAACAAACTTTAAAAACTTAAATGAAAATTAGAAATGTTGCCTTGCCAACTAATTGAAATAAATAAGTTTATTAGTACTAACAAACTAAAACCAAAAATTAAATAAGAATAGAAATAGAAATATTAAAAAAACTAATAAAAATGACAAAAACACATGTAAGCACATTATAATTTGTATAAAAAAGCCAATTCAAAATATTAAAAAGTATCATAACAGTATATAAATAATAGGAAAACATAACTGATTCGAATAGATTTTTTTTTATTAGCTTAATACATTGCTAAGCTAAGAATATGACACTGTAAAACACACCTGTAAAACACACAATGATATTCTGTAAAATGTTAGCTACTTCTCAGTCCACCATTGTACATTTTTTCAATGGGCTGTGGTGCATTCTGGGAATGAAGCTAAAATGTGGTCATCTTAGTAGGCAGAATCCTGTTGTTGATTGTTTGAAACAACCTCACACATGGAGCACACCTATAATACCTCCACTATTTTGTTTAAATAAAAAAAAATTAAATACTAACTAAAATCATTACCCTAAGAAGCATTTCTAAATGTTATAAGCGAATTTAGGTATCAGAAACATTATAGTATTAGCCTATTAAAAATGGATATTCATTTTGAGATTAGCTTTACAAACACGCACAATTGAGTCTTTCTGAAACAGCTTAATCGAGAGACTACAAGCATGTTATGCGCTGACCAAACAGTTGGGCAATTAAGGGACCCTTAGCCAGGGATCAAAGCCAAGGCCAGCTGAGTGTGTGTGTGTGTGTGTGTGTGTGTGTGTGTGTGTGTGTGTGTGTGTGTGTGTGTGTGTGTGTGTGTGTGTGTGTGTGTGTGTGTGTGTGTGTGTGTGTGCGTGTGTGTGTGTGTGCGT
Organism: Siphateles boraxobius; assembly: GCF_051911475.1. Classification (NCBI taxonomy): domain Eukaryota; kingdom Metazoa; phylum Chordata; class Actinopteri; order Cypriniformes; family Leuciscidae; genus Siphateles; species Siphateles boraxobius. Next base: position 17,402,880 of record NW_027509205.1, on the reverse strand, counting down.
GTGTGTGTGTGTGTGCGTGTGTGTGTGTGTGTAGGCTGTCTGATTTTGAAGTTGTGCTGGATTACCCATGGGCCTCAGGAAGGGGCCCTGTTAGAGTGTGGAGGTGAATGTAAGTGAACAGCAGAGAGAAACAGACAGCTGTGAACACACACACACAAGTGTCCAGAGGGGCTTATCGAATTTAGGGACATGTGGCACCATTCTTAGCTATTGCATGTGCTCACATACAACAAAAACAATAATGTACTTTTTTTTGTTCAAAACTAACAAAATTTAAATAATGAGTCAATTCATCACCAATCCTTCTTCCAAAACGTGTTTTGTCTTACCCTGATTATAGTAAGCTTATTTTAATAGACCTTTGTGGGGAATTGCGTACATGCGTCACTCGCCCGTGCGTGTTTCGTCATCTCCATAAATATAGTGAAGTTGCTCCGGCTCCTTTGACGTGTGTATGGTGTGCGAGTTAGATAGGTTGACATGGAGCAGCTAAATGTCCAACCTCCGGAGAATCACCCATTTAGAACAAACTTCGAACAGAGGAGAGTCTGCTGGCAAGAAGAGAACACGATAGAGCTCGTAATAAAACCAGAATCAATATTAGCCTGGCTTTTTGGAGATGGCGAAAACTGAGGGTTTAGAAATGTTGTAAAAGTGACTCGGAGAGGTCGTTTGTTCAGACTGCAGGTAAACGTGTCCAAAATCTGTTTGTTTGTTTTTTGCTTCTCATGAGACTGTGAACAGCACAAGCCACATGGAATCTAATCTTTTCTACTCTGATTTGGGCCACACCCATACGTGGTACAAAATCCGATACAGGTCAGATGTTTTACAATGCGACCTCAGTCTGAACAGACATATTGGAATTCATATGACTTTTTCGTCACTCTAGGTCAACATTCGTCACAATTCTGTGCTCATGTGAGTCACTTCAAAGATTTTACATACCCAAAGTTATCAAGACCGTCGCAAAATGTGTCAGTGGTAGGACAGTGATGTGTCAGAACTCATAAGTAACAGTGACAGCTTTAAATACAAGCAAAACATGAGGGCTCATATCATTAATGTTTAAAAACTATGCTCTCTTTTTTCATATCCTTTGCTTTTTATATTGCCTACGCGGAAAAATTCGCTGGCTTCGACGGCAGATCACACTATAAATAAAAGAGTAATACTTCCATATGACAGCATGCTACGTGATGTCTTTAATCATTCTTTTGCGCATGTGGGTCAGTCCAAGACCATGATCTGTTTGCACTGGAATCAGATAATAGTCACATTTAAAAAAAAAAAAAATCTTATCTGAGCAATAAATTAGAATTGAGCACTAAGGCTCGCAGTGTGAATGTAGCCAATTACTCAACAGGTGAGTAAGGTATTTTATTGAACAGATATATTTCGCCATATGTAGCTCTCTAACACAGTTCATTGTAAAGCATTATCTATTGTGAAGGGTCATATTCATCCGCACAGTCACGCAGAGTACAACCACAACCAAAACAATGTTCTCCTGCAAAATGCATGCAGTTTTTTTTTTAAATCGCTAGTTACATAGTGTTCCTTTAACAAAAAGCTCAAAATAGCAAGGCTAAAACGACCAAAAATCTAATTACTTGTCACTGTAAATGTTTCGCTCCTCGTAATGACCATCCATCCCCATTTATCAGCGCTCATTCATCTGATGATTATGACGAAATGTGGGCTTTAATAATTTCATGCCCTAATTTCTCCATCAATAATCTTTCAAGCAATTAAGCCTTGATTTGCAAAAGCTTTTCATTAATGAAAAATCAGGCTTTCTTAAATATTTCATCAGCATCAATCTGCAAAGTTGACCTGGAGTGAAGGGGACCCATGGTGAACAGGTTTTCTGGTCTATATGTGGCTATATGTGCTGTGCAGACAGTGTGAAGAGTTTCAGGTCAAATGTCAAGTACAGTGTCCTTTAGTGCAGGATTAAACCGTCTGCCACAAAACTGAGCACCTGTTCCCTTTAACTGCACAGCTCGCTCGGTCTTATATAATGTACATTTTCATCCCTCTTTCGCACACAGATAATCATGTCAGCATTTAATCTCTCCTTTCATGGAAAGCTGCACAAGAAATTTGTCCTCACCATTTGGAAGGGCGAATGAAATTATGCGCGAGCAACAATGAACTGTGGAAAACGCTACTAACTACTTTTATTATATATTATTATATAATGTCTAGCATCAACATAGCATAAATAAAATAATGCTAAATCCCAGTTTTGTTACAATCATGCAGCACCAACATATCTACAATATCTTTTTTTTTTATTCTCATTCTAGATAGCATTTAATAGGACAATTTGTGCTGTGCAACACAAGTCATCAATATATTTGCTCTGTAGTCCTAAAAGTTAAAGACAGTAACTTTTAAATGCATATACAATATGTTAAAAAAAACTCCTATTTTGCAAAAAAAAAAAATTGGCTCGTTCAACTAGGAACTCTAAACTGGGTAACAGGATATGCTGAAACTCAAACAGAGGGACATTACAATATTGAGCAACATCAAATAAAACTCGAAGGGGGAAGATCGTAACAAAGCACACCTGTGCTACACGTACATTGCTAGGCATGCAAACGTTTCACATTTCATATGATTGCGCATTTATATACTACCTGAAATCAGCTGATAATGTATAAGCGTAATTAATGGAGTTAATGAAGGTCAAACCAAAAACTCGCTTTTCAACACGCTTCCAGTACCCACAGTTCACCCTTTCTCACCCTGACTATGTGAGATGTGAAACTGGATTCATGGCTGACCATCATCGAGCTGTGGTGCCCACGTGGGAGGCATGAGTTTGAGTCTGTGAGAAAAGGCCAAACGAGACCTGAAACTTACTGACAACAGCTTCATATTCTAACTAAATCACTGAATCATCATTGCAGTGCAATAATTATGAAACATCTCACATGTACTGCCATAATTTCAGACACCACACCTAAGGACACGTTTACTGACCGTCCAATGCTTTTTGCATTTAAAAACAGCAAAAGTGGGTTGAATCTGAACCAGCTTGATATAACCAGTGCTTTTGAAGAAGATACCAGGTTAGTGGCATTAAATAACAATACTCAGTCTCAGTTTGTTTATGGCAGGGTTACGCATACAGCGAAGCGAGTGCATTTAGCAAAGCATTGTTTGGGATGTTCGATAAGTTCCATCGTGAAATATATGAAATAAAAGCCGTCCAATCAGGTTGTGAACAAATCCCTATGCCTTTAGGTTCACTGTTAAAATCCCAATGTGAACACTAAGATGACCAGTACTAATTTTATTTATTTTTTGTTCCGGACCAAACAAACCGAACTACAAGTGTGAACACACCCTCAGTCATGTTTTTCACTTTTAATTAATTAATTAAAACACTAACTAAACAGAACGATTTCTAAACACACGAAGTCTTATGATTAAATACAGCTTAAAATCAGCCCAACCCTGACAGCATCATGGTGTGATTAGTGTGAGAAAACGGTCTGAATCACTAAACAGCCTTAAATGTCTTTATTCACACTCACGCATCTGTGAATGTCCCGTCTGACGCTTATGACGTCTATAAACATTGACAAGCTGATGCTTAAACACAACAGACCAAAATATACATTCAGACTCATTAAACGCTGATTCATGTCCCTCTCGAGTTCAACCCAAATACAGTTATCCGTCAAGCTTCACTGATTAGTCATCCAGAAAAGAGTTAACTACACTAATCTAACCATCTAACCATTTAGAGTGAGTAAGAGTTCTGCTACAGCTGTTAGAAGTCTCAGCTGTTTTTTTCCATTTATACAATTTCTTAAGAGGATGTCATCAAAAAACTGAGAGCTGGGTGTGTACTTGCGAACTTGAAGCATAGCCAAATTTTCCATAAAAACAAACATGTGTCACAAGGACATTATTATGATTTAAAAGAATAAAATAAAAGTAGCAAACAGACAAATAAATAAAAAAATCATATGAACCATGGGAATAAAATCCATATAAAATATAAGCATGGATAATGGCACAGCATCATGTCACTGCATCTAACCTGTCTTTTATGTTATACTGTGAGTTCTTCAGTTTGCAAACTACACCCAGACACATGGTGTGGTTTAGTAATTACGTGAATGAGCAATTACGCAACTGAAAAAACAGCTAAACATCTTTTGACTTCTTTGCTTCTGTGTGCATTGAAAACACAACCAATGAAGGAAGTGAAATCAGAGCTGTTGCAGTTTGCGTTGGTTTTCAGTACCAGAATCATCTGACTCCAAAACAAGCGTCTGGCTCATAAAGTACACATTAAAAGAAGATAGATTAAAAAATAAAAAGGCATTTACGCAAACCAAGGCGTGTTATATTAGCTTGGTTCACCACGCTTTGTATTTCCTTGAGTTCTCTTAAACTAGGGCTAAAAACAGAAAGCCACATTATTGCAATTCTTTTGAACAAACTGACTCCACATGGATTTTAGCTTGTTTTTTTGTTTGTTTTTGTTTTTATTGTAAAGGAATAATTTCATCCACTCCAAACCTTCTTACATAATCTCTTATACCTCCAAACCAAAATACAAATGGCTACAGGCGAACTTTTATATAGGCTATACTATATTATGTTAAGTATACTAACTGTACGCTCTTACCATTTCTACTATATGCATAGACAATCCTACCACAAATTGTAAACGTGCATATTATACAGTACAAAAGTTTAGGGTCAGTAAGATTTGTTGTACTTTTTAACTTCCTATTCATCAAAGAATCCTGAAAAAATAGCAAATGTTTTTTGAGCAGCAAATCAGCATATTAGATTGATTTATGAAGTATAATTTGTTCAAACTTGCAAACAATGTCTTATCCCCAAGTTGATACCTATACACTACCCTGCTGAATTAAACATGCAAAGTAGTATACTAAAGTTTGAAGCATTTATCATAACATAATTTGTTTCAGATACAGTACATACTGTGCAGTATTCATGGAGTAGCAATATTCCAAACACAGGCACAGAGTTATGAGTCTTAAAGAGATAAAACTGGTCTAAATCAAGGAAATATGAGAAGTCACCCAAGTATGCTGACAGGGGCTAGTGACTGATGGGTCACCGCTTTGGGTCAGTGGACATCCGGAACAATTAAGAGGAAAGAAGCATTACCACACCATTGGCACAGATGCATGTCGGAATACAGTGACCGCGGTCTAAATTTACCCTATTTGGTACACAAGATTGAGGTGCTACTGCAGGATTATGACATTTAGCAAGCAGAAAACTGTCATATTATAGACTATTTTTATAATCGTATGGACTTTTCGAAGTTATACTAGCCCGGTTCAAAATAAGCATTCATTTTACGAACAAAAAACATCTAGGATATTCATCAAAATGTATTATTTCCTCAAAAGAAAGTCACACAGGGTTGGAAAGACAAAGGTCAATATGTTTAATTACAGACTACAGACTACAATGACTACAGAATTTTAATTTCAGGTGAACTATTCAGTAACACTTTTCACTAAGGTCTGTTAAAGTGCCCCTATTATGCCATTTCAAAGTTTCCTAATTTTGTTTTGGAGGTGTCCTACAATAGGTTTACATGCATCTGAGGTCAAAAAACACTTTCATTTTCTTATAATTTACATTGCAGCATCACCTCTTTTCTCAGTGTCTGAAAAAGTCTCTAAACTCCTCCTTTCCAAGAGCCTGCTCTGCTCTGATTGGACAGACTCAGATGGCCCAGTCTGTTGTGATTGGTCTACAGCTTACAGCATGTGTCAAAGGAAACGCACATTACCATATCTGAATTTCATCTCCGGATCTTCCTCAGCACTTGTTACACAGTGTCGATGAACTAATGATGGCGACAGTTTTACTGTATCAATTCTAGTGCGAGTCCTAATACTTTGGAAGTGCAGAAAAGTGGATTTTCTTTTGCAGCGCAGAAAACATTGTCTTCTCGACAAGTTGACAACACAAACCAAACTCTTCCCGTCTCAGCTACAACTACAGCGTTTGAGTGGTAGACGTTGGGTATGAGGCAGCCAATGAAATCCATAGGCTGGCATTATGCAAATTTGTTGCAAGTTTAATTACTGACGACTTGTTTCAGGCAGTTCAGAATCGGTTCTTTCTTTGGGAGACTTCATTTATCATGCAATCTGATCCTTGAAACTTTGAAGACCTTTTACATTTACAAATATCTATATCACACACTACATGAAAGGAAATATCTGAAAAGCATGGTGGCACTTTAATAAAGCTACTTAATGCCACCAATGTTAATGTTAGTTAATAAAAATGCTCATGTTAGTTTAAAGTGCATTAACTAATGTTAACAGAGAACTTTTGATTTGAAAAATGATCATGTAATGGTTGAGATTAACTTGAACTAAGATTAATAAATGCAGTAGAAGTATTGTTCATTGTTAGTCCTAACTAATATTATCAAATGAAACCTTATTTTAAAGTGTTACTGCAAATTCTTTACAAATGAACCTGGTTGATCTAATCCAAACAACTCCATACTAACAAATCAAGTTCTATGGAGGCTACCAGCGGTTGATCCCACATTTTAGGAGATTCGTCTTGAGCATTCATGCTAAAAAAAATCTTCCAGAATTAACCTGCAGCTTTAACATCAGGGCAGATGAAACCAAAAGAACGTATCCAAACTTCTGTTTGTTTTGTCATGGTTTGAGTCAAACACGGACCACAAAAGACCAGCCACAAACAGTCTGGCTGACCAGCCCATTCACAGAAGCTGATGACAAATGTCTGTGGAGTGGTGTGGGATTTCCATGCTTACATACAGAGAACATGAAAGGCCTATTTGGTCACCATGGAAGGACTAAAACTTCCTTGAGTGACTAATACTGAGAAAGCCTTTTTAAACTAAATCTGTGGTTCACGTACAAGCCTCTGCACAATCACTTCCCTCGAAAAGCAAAGTTCACTCCAGGCCAATAGAGTCTGCCAACTCTGGGACAAGCTCACAAGATCTCATGTCCATTAAATAAAGGTTATTCTAGCACAAGAGAGACTTCTTTTGGTTCTCTCCTCTCCAAATTGCTTTCCACCCGTAGTTTTCCACACATTACAGTGCCCTAAATCGAGCTAAAAGTTCTGCAAGACAGATCTTCATTATTTCAATTTAAAAAAAAAAAAATGTTGGTTGCCATTCTAAACTGCAAGAGCTCAAGAAAAATGTGCTACAAAAATAAAGGTTCAAAACGGAGGTTTTCACAGTGATATCATAGAACCATTTTTGGTTCCGCAAAGAAGCTTCAGTGATCATTTCTTATGATAACCATTTTTTTCTTAGTGTGAAGAACATTTTAACAATCTAAAGAAACTTTCCCACAATAAAGAACCTTTAATTGAAAGGTTCCATGGATGATAAAGGTTCTTTATGGAACTATCAATGCCATTAAAGAACCTCTATTTTTAAGAGTGCAAGTATGACCTGAAGGACAATCCATGCTAAAGGAGCAGTGGAAAGTGACTAACATCACTTTTTCGCAAGAAACATTCCACTCAGTGTGTGTTTCAACATGTAGCATCAGCAAAACCAAATGTGCATGTACACACCCACACCCACACCTGGAATACAGCCACCATTATCACAAAAGTGAGCAAGAATCTGATTTACAATGCGATTTTTTTAGACTGATTTCAGAATTTATGTCAAGATAAGACAAAAAATGTACCATGAAGGACTTAAGTTAACAGTTTTTCTCACTTTGGTTTTTTATAAAAATCAAATTAAAACATACACTCCAATTTCACAAATCGCAAGATTTCACATGATTTCACTCATCAGAGTGAAATCTCGTAAATATTGCCCTGCTTAAACCCAATTAGCGACAACAACTTGCATAATTCATCATGTGTGCATGACTTGCTTTAACATGGCTTGAAATTAAAGCTAAAAGTTAAATCACTCATTCACATTAATAATAACCTAATTGACATAAAATAGACATTTAAGAAAGAAAAAACCCTAGGACGAATAATGTCTACCGATCTGCTGTCTAACCAGAGACATATGTAACGAAGACAGAAGAAAACTCACCAGCAGCTGCGCGCAATCTACTCAAACTCTGTCAAGTGCACTGAGAGCCGTCTCAAGCTCCACTCTGTGAAGCAACACTGCTATCCATAGCTTTAGGGGAGGAATAGGAGGAGAAAGAGACATACAGGAAAGAGGGAGAGGCAGAGAGAGAAAGAGAGAGAGAGAGAGAGAGAGAGAGAGAGAGAGAGAGAGAGAGAGAGAGAGAGAGAGAGAGAGAGTCTAGAAGGAAGTAAAAGGAGAGGGAACGCTACATGCAAAGTTGATTTCTCTCTTAGCGAGGAAAGCACTATATCTCACAAAACAAGTCTGAAAACATATCTGATTTAAGGCAAAAAAATAAAACTAATAAAGAAACAAAACAAAAAAAAGTTTTTTAAAAAGTTAGATCAAGTGTCAAACTTTCATATGTGAATATAAAAATCAATGTATATGAACTACAAATCTCTTAAACATTAAAATGCTAAATAAAATAAAAAATATAAAGACTTAAATATAAAATTACACACACACACACACACACACACACACACATATATATATAAATACTGAACATTTAGAATAAATCATTCACAATTAATATTTATAAATTAATATATAAACACACACACACGTGTATTATGTGTATTATATTTTATATGTGTATGTATATACGTTCAAAATATAAATATATATGAAAATATAATATGTATATCTTATATACATAAGAAAATAGAAAATTAAATAGAAAACAGCATATAGATTTTTTTGCATTGACACTTTCATGATAATTAAGGAAATTTTCTCCCAAAGTTTCATAACCATAATGCACCCAGATGTTTTACCAGATTTTTTTGCCATTCTCATTTTAGTAATATAGTAGTTTTGTCATTATAAAATACTCTTAATACAATTATGTGTGCAAATTATAAGCCGTTAAACAAACACTAACATTATGTATTAGTACTTCACAATTTAAGTACTATATTTTTGCATTATAGAAATTAGAAGAAATTGTATTTGAATTATGGTAATGATAATTGAAGGGAAAATTAGTTAAATACAATGTTCACAATTTTAAAAAAAATCTTAAATGGTCACATGGTACTTCATGGAACTTCAAAGAAAACCATTATTATACCATGGTAAAAGTTAAATAAAACATTAATATCATGGTACTGAATGACTACAATAATCACATGCCATGTTATTTACATGGTACTTTGAAGAATAGCATGAAGAACAGCAATAGTACCATGGTACATATTGAGGAAAAAAATATAGTATAATTTTCTAAGCATGCAAAACCAGAGTGTGGGATTAGGAAAAGCAGAGGGGAACCTGAACATATTTGTCCTATACCCCACTCCGGACCGGCACGCTCACCCCACTAACTTTAATGTTTAAACTCTTCCCACTACACGTCTTCAGCCAAACAATTTTCTGCAGAAATTTCTGTGCGATCATGCACGACTGATATCAACATATGCATCACACATGCACATTATAACCAAGAAAAATAAATGACCAAACATTAATAAAGGAAAATCTTTACAAATACTTAGAATGAATGTCTCTCTAGCATACTATATGATGCACTCACCAGCAGCCTGTCAGAGTCACACGCGTGTTTGCATGTGTGCATGTTGCTCCACACTTCTGTACGCCAAACTGCTGTCCTCTATTCTCAATCCAGAGCAAACTGCACCTTCCCCTGCAAGTCTGGCAGGATTTGTTGGACAGGGGTGCTTTCAATCTAATAACTCCGTAAGCTGGGGTGTGTGGTGTGTTATACAAGGTGAACGTCTCTATCCCTGGAGAATATCCGTGTGGCATTTCCTGCAACGCTGAAGCTGTTTAGACCCCCGGGCTGTGTTTGTGGGACTATTTAACTGCCAGAGTCTCTATACAAGAATGTGTGGGGAGGGAGACATCAGATTAAATCTTGTTGACAGTACAGTATGTAGAGCAGGACCCAGTGTGTTCACTACTACATCTCCATCCCTGCACACACACACACACACACACACACACACACACACACACAATGCACATACACACACACACACAATGCACATAAACTCTGGGTCAAGAATTTAGTTTTTTATTTTTGTTCTTATTAAAACGTTTTCTCTCTGAGCTCATGGAAACCATACCAAACTTGGTGAATAAAGCTAACTCTGATTCTGATCTTCAGGTGAAGCATATCTGTAAATATCAGAGGAGAGATGATAAATATTTGGGTAAAGTGCTAAAAAAGGAAAGTATGAAGCCTGAAAATTCGTGTATACTGATGACATGTCATAGTTACGGTCATTAAAAACATTACGCAGTATTAAGAGCATCTCGGAAATAACGGATTCTGATTGGTCAATCGCGGCATTCTGTGGTCATATTTGTGATGTGAATGTTATTTGCTATATAGCTGTGCTCTCTTTCTTCTCATGTGATATAATTCCAGTCAAGCATTCTATGTCCATTTTGTGAATTATATTGTGACTACTATTTTGAAGTGTTGTGTAAACAAGATGGATGAAGTTTGCTACTCCGGTCTCATATGCTTAATTGCTTCTTAATAACTCCTGACAGACACCGGAAATTTCTTTATTTTATTTGATAAGTAGCTGTGTATCAAGTGGGACAAATGTACAGCCAGTTATCACAAAATAAACCCTTTTAGGCTACCACAAAACCCCTGATCAGCCTGTATCCTATACATATAATGTTTAATGGATTATAAGTTAATGTTTTAGTTACTTTAGTATTATATCATTACCCAACAATAGTTTTATTTGTACATTTGCTAATCCCTGGGGGGGGGGGGGGGGGGGGGGGGGGGGTTCAGATCAACTTGTTTAAATAATGTTTAATGCTTAAATACATCAATCCCTTAACATTGCTAAATCTGATCAGATCTCGCTCCAAACTGGTACCATTGGTGGAACCAACATTGCTGTGTTGAGCTGGTTGGGATGCACAAACAAACAATGTTTCGAAACCACCGGGAGCTGATCATGTCACATAAATCCTGTCAGTCAAACATATAAGGAGAAAATCCTAATGAACCCCAAAACAGATGACTGCACAACGTTAGTTTACAGAGATTTACCACAGTACTACATAAAACACCAAACCCTCCACAAAACGCTCTGAAAGGGAGGTTTGTTTTAGTTCTGCATTATTGCATCAGCATTGTATTAGCAGGATTAGAAACTTAGGGCGTAAAATACGCTAGGTGTACTAGTTCACCTGAGTCACATCGAGCCCACCTCTACCAAACACACTCTCTCCTGGTCGACTAGAACGGATCTGAGGTTCAAGAGCTCCCTAAACAAAACTCAATGTTCCTCTGGCATTCAAAGTAAACCATGCTGAGCTTCACTTAAATCCTCTACAATTAGCTTCCTACATAAGAGACAGTGTGTGTGTCTGTTTGGGGAATAGTGTCCCATCCTCCAGAACCCCCTGCTGTCTACCGCAATTAATATAGTCTATATTTAAAGAGGTAGACAGACAGCAGTAATACAATTACCTGAGGGGATCAGGTGCTCCGGGAAAAGCAATCGGGAAGATCCAGCATAAGTGCTTCCACACATCTGATGCCCATCTGACACAATATAGACCTTTTTGTCATGACGCAAGGACACAGGGCAGTCCTGCCTACGTGTTGTGACTGTTCTATCACTACGACAGTCTGAATATCTTATCTAAAAGGTACAACAATTTCAAGCCAGACAAACCAAATTTCTTGATAGCTCAAAAAAGTTCAAAAGTTTGGGGTTGCTAAGAGTTTTAAATATTTTTGAAAGAAACCACTTTGAAAGAATTTTATTTTTGAAAGAATGCCCACCAAGACTACATTTATTTGATCAAAAACACAGTAAAAGTATAGTGAAATATTATTTCAATTTAAAATAATTATTTATAACATCTATTTATTTAAAAAAGAATTTTATTCCTGTAACGCAAAGCTGAATTTTCAGCATGATTACTCCGGTCTTCAGTGTCACATGATCCTTCAGAAATCATTCTAATATGTTGATTTTCTATTTAGGAAACATTTCTTTTATTATTATCAACATTGAAAGCAGTTGATATTTTGTGGAAACTTTGATATATTTTTTCAGGATTCTTTCATAAATATAAAGTTCAAAAGAGCTCAGAAAAATGTTCATTCACAAAAATACTCAGTTAATTTTGGACCTCAATGCAACTAAACAACTAGTAATCTTGCACTACGCTGGTAACTGTATCCAGCAAGCAGGCTTTAATTGTCCATTTCTGAGAAACCAACATCATGCAATAGCTTGTTTCCCAAGAAACCCTCCCAGAAAACACCTGGCCATATGTGTTAGCTGGAACTATTATAATTGCCAAAAATCAATTTGGGGCGTATTTTGCCATTTATTCATGGCTTCATTTGCGAAATCAAAACGGCTGATGCCTTAACAGATGAATGAAAACGCTCATGTGCGGTTTGTGTGATTGATGAATGACTGGTGTCAGATGGTCTCATGCACCACTCAAAAGGCACCCCATGTGTTTAGCATTGAAAAGCCATTATCCTACTCTGACCAGCAGATTTTCGTGCCCAGTCCACGTCCTCAATGCCAGCAGACGCTCGAACGGTGAGCGGTCAATGACCATCACGCAATAGGGAAGTAATCCTTCCATTCCTTCACAAAAGAAACCACTCATCTGGGTCTTCGCTCGCTCATTTCATCTTATGAGCCATTACCTTGTCCACTAAAGCTGAATTTATGCTTTTGGTGGTTATTTAATGGCATTACAATCTGTGGGGAAAATTCAACTACGACTGGGGCACACATCTTAATTCAGACATGGACGAAAGCAAACGCGCGCTGGATCCTGAGTGCAAAAGAATACTCTGCCACAAAAACCTGTTAAACCTTGAAATACGCTACTTACAATTTTATTTATAAGTAAAAATGCACCTTCAGTTCTTTTTAGTGCTTACTGGGCTTGAACAGCCAAATACAAGCACTTGTTTGTTAAAAAGAAAGAAAGAAAAAAAACGCCTGTCAGTGTCCCTCATAAATACAGTCGTTTATCTCTTACATGAACATAAATGGTTGAGAAAGTCTATCAGTATATTAGATCAGTGCATTCACTCTTAAAGTAACAGCAGCCTAATAAACTTTGTTCTATAGTAGTTTTTTAGTTCTAGTGCATAAAGTTTTTCAGTTAGGTCTATTTCATTTGTGTCTTTTTTCTATTGTAGTTTTATATCCTATTGCTTGTAATAAGTTTGTTTCTTTGTTTCTATCACTGACTGTTTACTTGTCTTCAGTGAGCTTGAGGTTTTTTGAAAAAAATTTTTTTTACGCAAGTTAGTTAGGCTAGTATTAGTTTGTGATTTTGAAATTTTAATTCAATTTCTATATCATAAAAAAATTATTTAAAGCAAAAAATAACTAATCTGACATATATCGGGAAATAAAATTATTCATATCGTGTTCATAATATTTTGCTTATATCACCCAAACCGAGGACTCATCAGTTGACTTCGCCAATTAATTAGTCAGTTGTTGTGCATCCTGACCCATATCTAGTCAAAAGACAAGAGGATACCCCAAGTCAATTATTGGCCAAACAGCCTGTGTGGGCCATAGCACTGTCTTACAGCTCATTCGGTTCTTAAAGGAGCCATCCAGAATAATTTACATATATAAAAAGATTAGAGCGATCATCAACCTCTGCCGCTGCCCAGAGTTAGCCATGAATCATTAGGGTAATGAAAAGCGAAATATTTATGGGCCGTTTCAGAACAGACGCAAATGAGAAAAGAGGGCCGAATGAGACGGCATGTGTTCCATCACTCACCAACACGCCTTGGGAAAGATTTACAGCGGAATGAGGAAACGGAAAGAAAACTTGAAGTTATCTGGAAATGGGTAGCGAGGACCCTTTCCCTAAAGGAAATCTTCAGAGTGGCGTTTCAGTGGGTGGATAGATGGAGGAAGATTTATTTAGAAAAGGATGAGGTTTTATAGAGAAAGTAAGGGTGGTTATCTGATCTATCACTGCGTCTGACACACACACACACACACACACACACACAGCTCTCAGCTGTTTGTCTTTGGTGGGGTGGATTTCCCTGGCGATTCACACCTTGTCTAGTCCTGTTGGGTCGTGAATGGAGGTAATTGGCGCTGAGTGATGGAAGCACGCTCAGACTGGCCCATTTCTACATGGAAACCAGAAGATACAACCGGAAAAAGACCAACCCAGAGACTCCTGAGTCCCGTTAGCCATTTATTGATCTTTTTCTTCTTTTTTTATCATTTTAGCATCATAATAAAAATGGCAAACACAACTAAATAAGTAAACCTAAAATCATTTTTAGTAACTTAAGCTGATAAACTTCAACTTTTGAAAAAATTCAATTAGAAATGTTGCCTTTACTATTATCTTAAATAAATTAGTTGAAGTAGGCCTACTAAAATTATTAAAAAAATACATCAAATATTTTTGAAAACTAATCAAATAGCAAAAGCACATAAAATTACTTAAACTAAAATTAAAACTGAAAATATAAAAAGAAAAGCTAATTGATAAATACTAAAAACAACACGGGATCAGATATAAAATAACAGACTTGATTTTGAGCAGTGCAACACGTCAGAACATGTACAGTACCGTCAGCCAACATCTCCGACAACCAGCTCATGTTTAAGGCTTTCCACGATTACTTGGTTAAAACGACTAGATTCTACTAGGTTAAACAAACGCCACACCACAGCATTTTAAAAACTGTCGAAAGCAAGCACTTTCTAATTGAGTATTTAAGACATGCATTTAACTTTTTCTTGTCAGCATTATTCTTAAAACAGACTAGAAATAAATACAATCCTCCTTAAACCAGTCTGAAGGCCTGAAGAGCCACATTAGCGACAGTTGTGCAAGAGACGTGACTAGTTACAAAGCAGAAATGACACAGACAGTGATTCAGGCATCTGAAGTGGAGTGTTTGTTATCAAGCTTTTTTGCAGGCAACTACAGTCCTAAACGCAAACACACACACACACACTGCCGTGTCTCTTTGCCTCCTCTTAGTGGTCAGGGTGAGTTACTGCACAGGAATCCTGCTACGTTTCTGTCAGGAATTCAAAATTATGACTTTTTAAATACTATGTTTATACACAAAGGTAGTGGATAGAAGGGTAAGATGTGCCAGTGGAGTGGGTAAGCTGTGTCACCCTGTTGATCTAAAATTTAGAAAGGGCCAATGATGCAAAGCTGCCTGTGATTGAAAGATGCAAATGAGAAAATTAAGCGTTTACTGTTTTTGTAATTAGTACTATGTTTGCATATCAAAATACTTTCTACGATGCAGGAAAAAGACTTTCAAACGGAGTTATTCAGGTCTAAAAATAAATATATGAAAAATTATTTACTTATGCATAAAACGATGTACATTATTTCTAAGTGGCTCAGCTATAGTTAGTTTTTGCATCAAAATGCAAGAAATACAAATAGAGCAAATACTATTACAAACTTTAGAAAATGTCTCAATACAATAAGATATTCTGAATGTTAAATATTTCCTAGGGTGTTTCTGGCTCGTTATAGATGCTTTCTAATTTTAGCTTAGAAATATAATTAAATAATATTTCAGATAATTAAATAAGAATATATATATATATATATATATATATATATATATATATATATATATATATATATATATATATATATATATATATATATATATAAAATAATGAATAATAATAATAATACAGAAGATTGGTATCAGAAAGATTTTTTCAAAAGATTCAACAAGGACACATTAAATTAACCAAAAATGACAGTTACTATTCAATTCAAAGATACCTAAAAAGGGTTCACAACTCAGTTCAGCATTAATAATAATAATAATAATAATAAATGTTTCTAGAGCAGCAAATTAGAATGATTTCTGAAGGACCATGTGACTCTGAAGGGTAGTTGTAATTACTGGAGTAATGATGCTGAAAATTCAGCTTTGATCACAGGAATAAATTACATTTTAAAATATGAAGAAAATTGTTTTGTTTTGATCTATTTAAAACCAATTTACTGATCCCAAACTTTTAAACAATATATCACCCAAAACGAGGAGTCACAACAAGCCATAAACAATCACGTTACAAGACAAGCTAAAGAAATGAAGACATAGCATGTCAGCGAGGAGATGACCAGTAATAAAAACAATGGAGGCACAGAGGGAGGTGAAGGTGACAATGAGACTAGAAACATTTCTCCCTCATGCACGTTTCTCTGTAATCTCCTTACATAACCAGAGCCTGTGACCTCGGGGCGCTGACGCCAGGCGAGCACAATCACCATGGAGGTTTTCCTACAGGACGACCCCCTACAGCGGTCCTGGTCACATAATCATTAATCCAGAGCCCTCGTGTGCTCACTTATACACACAAACACGCTGGAGAACGGCACGCACAGACATCACATTACAGGCGGACCTCAGGCTTTTGCATGAATGGAGAGTGATTTACAACTGTTTTTAAAGAATGATTAGGTGAGACTTAGCAAGCTTCAACTGGTAACAGCTCTCTGGTTTGATTCTCGTCTTCTCTCAAAATAAAATGAGCTCAACACTCTAGCAAGAAGTAGAAAGTAACAAACATTAATTAAATAAATCAGAGTAAGAAGGGAATAAACAGCTCATCTGCTTTGACAAACTGAAGGACATAAACTTAATGCTGACCATTAAGGGGTTAACTGTACACTTCTGCAGAATATTTTCCCATAAAGTTCACTTATAACGCTAGTTTTTGCTTAGTAATTTATTTTATCATGAACATTTTATTATTAATTAAGTATAGAGATGGATGGACGGATATATAGACAGAGATAGATTATATATATATATAGATAGATATTTTTTTGTGATTATTTTTTACTAATAACATTTTTAAATATTTATGTATGTGTACACACACACACACACACACACACACACACGTACATATTTTAAAACTTTTATTAATCAATTAAATTCATTAATATTTTATAATGTTATTAATAAAATGAAAAAATATAACTATATTTAAATGAAAGTTAAATACATTTTAATTAAAGCTAAATTAAGTTTAAAATAAATATTAAAATATTATATTTCTTTAAATAAACTATTTTAAAAAATGCATTTCATATCTTAAAGATTTTTTTCAAGGAATTAATGTTTTATTTAGCATTGCATTTTCTATTTTCTAATTAATGCTGTTCCTTTTAACTTCCTATTCATCAAAGAATCATAAAAAAAATCAAAAGGGCGCAATTGTTTTCAACATTGATAATGATAATAATAATAAATGCTTCTTGAGCAGTAAATCAGCATATCAGAATGATTTCTAAAGGATCACGTGACACTGAAGACTGAACATTCTGCAGAAATTCCAAAATAAAACAGTTATTCAAAACTATAATAATATTTCACAATATTAAAGTTTTTACTGTATTTTTGATATAGTGAGGCATCTTAGTGAGGCATTTTTCAGATACAACAAAAAAACCTTACCAACCACAAACTTTTGAGAGAAATTCTGTCTTTCTATGAAAACATCTGTTAAATGGAACAGAGTACCACACTCTTTTAGCTACAATTATATGAAAGCTTTAATCAAATCACTAAGAATATCTAACAAATAAACACAAAATAGTTTCTTGTCACCGTTACACCAAAACCTGCTGCATAACGTCCCCCTCAACACAATAACAGTCGTCTAACTAATTCCCAACAGTCCCAACTATGATTCCCAAAGCACACAGAAAGTTATCAAAGCATTCCTGAGAGTTGACTTGTGTTCCCTGCTCTCCTCTGTGTCAGACAGCATCAGCTTATGAGAGGGAATTCATTTCACAGTCCGGTGGCCAGAGAGACGACCTCATATCCCAGCATGCCTCTCTCTGATCCTCTAAACCACGAGAAGGCGAGATCTCGCAGCGGTCTTCAGGACGGGTGTCTGGTGTGCTGCTCTTACCTTTGAGGCGTGACGGCGCTCGGTGCAGTCTGGATGCTGGCACACTACACACTCCTCTTCCTGAGCCGGCTTCTCGTCTGCAACAGTAAATCACACACAGATACACATTAAAACACCTTATAGAACCAGCGGTAAACGTGTACATTTTCTTAAAAAAAAAAAAAAACCACAGTGCAAGTGTCGCCACCACATTGCCAGGATGTTGCTAAGCGGTCGCTAATGTATTCACAGTGTTTACAGAGTTTCTACACACTTGCAAGAGTATTTTGGATTGATACTATAAGGTTGCTAAGGTCTTATGGGAGGTTGCTAGGGTGTTGTGGTGTTCTTTTGTTTGTTTAACTTTCCAGAAGTTGAAAATCACAAGTCAGATCATTTAAAGTTTGTTCGAGTTTTTAAAGAAAGACTAAAAATAAGAAAAATGATGCGCTAGTGTCACCACCATATTTGCCAGTGTGTCGCTAAACGGATTGATGCTATAAAGGTTGTTTACGTGTTATGAGTGGTTGCTAGGGTGTTGTTGTTGTTGTTTTTTTTCAAAAAGCAAAACACAACAAAACAAAACAAAAACTAACTCAAACAAAAAAGTAAAACAAAAAATGACAGGTCCTAAATACTAAGAGTATATATAGTGCAATAAATGGACAGACAGAGGAACTTTAACAGGACAGGGAAGACAACAACAACGTAGTACAAAATAAGAGACAACATAAACAAGATGTAATATCACTTTCCCTTCATTCTTGACTGGATAAACAGGTGTTTCTTATTAGCGCAGTGTAAAAATAAAACAACTGACCACACTTTAAACATTCATTTTATGAGTACTAATCATTTCATATGTTTTAATATCTGTGTGTCTGTATGTAGATGGGAACTTCAGGACACATTTGCAAGCACTCCTCTGTAGAAGTCGATCCAACAAAAACAAAAAAATTATGAACATCTTTTCCATCTGGAGAAATTTTGCTTTAAATGTGTAAGTAATATGCCAGCAATATGCCTCAGTATCAGATCCTAGACCAATGGTTCCCAAACTGAGGAACGCGTAGGCTACAGATGGGGTTCGCAAACAAAATGCTTGGTTTTGCAGTTAATTTAATTCTACACAAATAAAAAACATTAAAACCGAGCATGTATTTTTAACAGGCAAAATGTAACTTCTAGTGTAAAAATAAGAAAATAGTAGTGCTGTAAAAGGTCAAAACATGACATCCAGTCAAATTGCCTCATCTATCGCGGTAAAAACTGACTTCATCCACACAAGCAGCATGCATATAATAGGCTGCATGCAGAGTATGCCGCCTTAGCAAATCACACTACATTACTGCCTTTTTTATGACAATGTCCCTTTGTAAAAGTGTTTTTTTAAGCATACTACCATGCAGAACAAGTATAGATACAGACTGTGCATAGATATTAATTATACGAGCAAGAATACTTTTTTACCGAACACATCGTTGTGCGCATAGACATGATGTCTATGGTTGTTCGTCTCCAAGTAACACACAGTGGTGTTTCATTAAATGAATCAGGAGAGTCAGTGATTCAATGAACCATTCGCAAATACAGCCACTGGCTTCATTACTGAATGAATGAATCAATGACTCGATGACTCGCGCATTAAAACAGTGATTGCTGCCACCTAACTGGCGGCTTTAGTTTAATATTTAAAAGTATTCTCTTGGTTTTTACCATTATTTCATATTTTTGTATTATCTAAAACATCTCTTAACTTTATAATATGCCATTGTAATTGCATTCACTCTGAGCAGTTAAACTGTGTAAATGCATCTAGATGCAGCTTGAGTCACTGCAGTGCAAAGGTGACTTTTCTTGATACTGATTTCATTTGATTGAAATGATTGATTTAGCTTAATTTATTGCTTTATTTGTTATATTAATTAAATTAATGGGATTTTAAGAATTTAACATAAAACATGACACATACATTTAATAGGGTTAGAAAAACTTTGCCTTCATTTATAATGTTAAAACAAATGCATCTGAAAAATCAGTTTCATCGTGACTGCAGTCTAAGTGAAAGAGGGGATATTAAAGAAGGATACACATGCAGAAGGATATTAAATGCCTCAGTTTGGGAACCACTGCTTTAGACTGAATCAGAAACTTGTGACGAAACCTAAAAGTATGTGACACACACCAGTGTCTGACCACAGCACCAGCTGCCCGCGCTGGCAAACCAGTTTATAGAATTTCAGGGAAGCATCACTATTCCTCATATTTATGGTTTCCAAACACTTGGGTGATAAAAAAATCTGCAGATGTTAAAAGTAAAACAGGTGAAAAAAAGCATAGTACTTAGCTCTGCAAAAAATTGATAAAATACAAAATATAAAAAATAAACAATAAATAGAAAGTCAAATGAAATAAAACAAAAATATGAAACAAAAAGAAAATTAAATTTCAAGAGGGCACAAAAAGATGAAACTGAAATATTACACGAGATTTGATAATCTTTGATAAAAGACAGTAGGCCCTACATGTTTAGCTTAGCGCAGGATGCTAGTAATAGGTGGTAAAAGTCTGATACAGCAGTATTCTTCTCTTTAATTATCTCTTTAACTTCCTCATGTTCCTTTCCTTCACACACACACACACACACACACACACACACACACACACACACACACGCACACGCACGCGCACGCACACGCACACACACGCACACGCACAAACGCACACACACGCACTCTATCCCTTTCTCTTCCTCTCTGTTTAACATGGATAGGAATGTCTGCAGTTCATTTTGGTGTTGATTGTGTTGACATTGAAACGCATAAATCCGAGTCTGAGGATGTAAACAGCTCCGGGTAGAATGTCACAGGTTGCCATCTCGTAATCACGGTAATTACGACACGATGGTGAATGCAGCATAAGCTTGTTGTTTTGGTTGAGGAGAATCTGCAAACGACAGCTGCTGTTTGTTTGTGGCTCTCAGTGACTGTCTGTCTACAACTTTGCATAGCCTCATGGAACGCGCTGATGACGTGGTGTCTGCGCGAGCAGGGTGCGCGGAGGTATGGAAATACACATGCTGATAGGCGGGACAAAAATCGTATCGGACTGAATGCAATGATTGGAAGAAACATTTTTGGTCCTGAGACTTTCACAAAAGATATACAAGTTTATATTTATAACACTTCTATTATTGATTGCTGTCAGGATGTGAAAAAGTTTCAACCAGTATACCAAAAAATTGCCTACCCTACCTTTAAGAATGTAAAATATAAAATGAATAATAAGTATAATATATATATGAATAAAATAAATTGAGTAATACAAAATATTTAATAAAATACAAAGTAATAATAGAAAATGAAACAACTAATTTTTAGAAATAATAATAAAACCAACAACAATGGTACAATAGTATGAGTTTATATAATAATAATAATAATAATAATACTAAACATTATTACTACTAATAATAATGTATTAATATAATCAGTATTATTATTATGGAAAAATATTGCACAATTTAAAAAGAAAAAAAACAAGACTTGACAATCTTACAATGTTATATAAAATATGCAAAATATAAAATGATTAATAACCAAAATAAATAAATAAAAATGTAGGCCATTAAAAAACAATCTATGTTCATAGAACAAACCATTCAGGCAGGACAAGCCACATACTTTGGACCGTGACATACTAGACCCCCAACCCAAAGTACGAGCATTACAAATAGTAAAGCTTGTCTTAGCAAGCACTTCTAATAATCATACAAATCAGTGATCCATATAACAAAGGCGTACAGTTCCCAACCGACAATCCCACAACCCCACAACCTTATCATAATCTTCCTCAAAAAAGACCACACAGTAAGGCCCTGACCTTAACTGTACCATGTTAGCCATGTATAGGCAGAGAAGAGGTTTCTAGGAGATTTCTAAGAGTATGTTTACGTATCGCTTTTGTGCAGGCTTTTAACAAGGAATTTGAGGAATGCCTTAGATCAGTGTTGAATTTATCCCTCTGTCCTGTACTACTGAGGCAACTGGCACACTACTGGAACTGCTGTGTGATTGCCTCGTTCTCATGCTTCGCTCTGAAGGCTAAACCTCCTCGTCAGCCGGAGACGCTGGAGAGAGTTATGTAACGCGAGGCGTCTACTAGAAGACATATGGTGGACGGCAGCAGTCTGCCAAGGTACGAGGTGTTTCGCTTGACTGTCAGAGATACAGCCAACTGCTGCATCCCCACATGGGAAAATAAAAGGGTTTAAAACTATACGGTGAACAGGATCTCATTGATTACATATTAAACTGACTTTTGGCTAATGCATCAGAAATGCATCTCTACCGTATACAAACTGCTTACAAATGCAAAACAAAGAACAAAAAGCATATTTTCTATAGTCCTGGTCCACTTTGCGTTCACTTTTTTTTTAACATTGAACCCAAATTATCCAGAACCCAAATGCATAGGGATATGTTCACAACCTAATTGGTCGGTTTTTATGATGTAGCTATATTTCGTGACGGAACTTATCAAACATCCAAAACAATGCTGTATGCTGGGCTAAATGCGCTCGCTGTATGTGCATAGCCTACATATGGTGCTTCCTTTTCCAATGCATTAGATATTAGAGATATATAGAGATATTGCTAAACAGCAAAACTGCATTTGCAACCTGAACCGATTTAGAATTGTGGCCACAATATGCTTTAATATCAGATATTAATGCAAAAGCACATTTGTAGAATAAAAATAAATAATTATGAAGTCTACAAAAAAAAAAGAGTTTAAAATAAGAGTCACATTATGAGAGATTTTCTTTATATAACTCGTCATATTGTGTGAAATAAAAGTTATATAGTTGCAAATGTCACATTGTGAAATATAAAGTCACAAATTTAAAATATAATCATGATCTCAGATTATGAGAACGTCACATTTGCGAGAAATAGAACTTAAAATTCTTTGAGGCAAAAATCGGCTTCCATATCAAAGTAATTTTGTATTCTGTAAAAAAAATTTGACCAAGACTCTTTTAGCGGAAAACCATATGTAAAAAAAAAAATCATTTTTATTGCATTGTCAATGTCAACCAAAATTTTAGTTTGTACGTGTATGCCTATTTTAATTAGACAGTCAAATTGAATAAGAAACGTTTGAGATGATAAACATTTTCTGTACTAAGTTTCAAAAATTGTCTGCTTAAACTAAAATGAGCAATAAGCACATTTCAGTTATTTATCAGCAATTATTTATCATTATTTAGACAGCACGTCCATGCCTCCAGCCATACTGCTTCTTACACAACATGCAGAAAATCTTGACACACACTTGAATCTCGAGGACATACAGTAATAAGACCATTTTAAAGGCACCAGTAGAGCTAATCTTACAGCAATGTTCTTTATAAGATGAATGCATAATCCACTATGAGTTTCTGACATTTTCCCATCACCGCTATTACCTCAAACACCAAATTGAGCCATGACCCACCATTATAATCCCCTAGACTAATTACGGCATTCGAGGGGACAAGTATGCACTTAGAAATGCAGTACACTCCTCTTCTGTAGGCCGCAGTGGCCAGAGCGGCTCTCAGTAATGGATCAGCCTTAATTACAGGTCTTATGAATGGAAGACATCAAAGAAGAGACTCAGTGTTAAAGCTTTCCATCTCCAGATGAGTGTCCCAAATGTTCCGGAAGAAATTTAGATTGCATAAGTTGTGAGACAAACAAATAAAGCACTGAGGAGGACTGAATGATAGGCTAAAGAAAAACAGTGTGTCCATTTTCATCATATACTATTATTATTAGCATAGGTATAAGGGCAAGAGTACTGAAGATTATGGAGGTGGCAGTAATGATTGACCGTAACACATTTTTCAAAAACTTCAAAACACACAAATCGAAGGCAGCAAGCATACAAAGTTAACAAGAAGTGTGGAAAGGTCTTATGATGAAAAACAGCTTAATGTAGCGCTACAGATAACAGGAAACAATGCAGTGGTCAAAGCCATAGTGTATCGGATGCATAGATACATGAACTAGGGATGCAACAATATTAAAATTCTAAAATTTAAGCAAGTACCATCTGAGATGAAAATGTACTAAAGATGACAACTCATGGTTAGTGTCTAAAGAGTTAGGGTATTTTGGGAAAGTGGATCCAGTCTTACCATTAACATCATGGATGACATCCAGTGGGGACGACCAAGAGTACCGTTCCACCCCACGCTGTGTCAAAAAAGATGGTAGTGTCTCGAGCTCATATGCTCCCCGTTTCCTCCAGTAAAAGAACATTGTGAAAGACGAGGCTGTAAACGTTAATTGTGAAAGTAAGCACCCCGCTAACTGAAGGCTACTTTAAAAGGAAACAAAACCAACTCGTACAATAAATAAACACTCGACATCTAACGAGTCATCTTGATGTCCACCTCTGATGTGCCCTTAACTGGATATAGTCAATCTCAAACAATTCGCCATAAAGCAAGCACCTGCAGTTACCTCATCTTCCCTAACAATTAAACCTTTCTTTGATCCCGTTTCATGAGTTCCAACCCATAAAAGTGTGCAACTAGGCATGCCAAAACCGGACCTACATTCCAAACCCGAGGAAATCCTGGCAACCATTTCACAGCATCCCAATGTAACTCATGACAATAAATCTCAATTGAGAATGTATGGCTGGTTCCTCGCTTCTTAAATTGTGGATCTCACCACAGAATCTTGCAGTACGCCAAGACGGGAACACCTAAAATTCCCTTACACCTTGGCAAGAACAATCAAATTAAAGTCTTCCTAATTTGCTTGATGTCTTTACAAAAATGTCTCATCTCTTTTGAGAAGTTGATGGTGCTTCTTCTTCAACTTCAAGTCATATGTTCCTTGGTTTCTTCACTCTACAATCAGTATTACCCAGTCTGCAAGGAACAGGCACATTGGTGTCAAAGTCTGTGCAAGCAGTTTGGGCAAAGAGGCCTGGTTGTCAGAGGGTGTTCAACCCACACTACCAGACAAATGTTGTATTCATACTGGGGTGAAGTGCATGCTGGGATTGACAGACTAGGCCAATACCTTCCAGTATTTGAGAAACAAAGATCCCTTGCAAACCCCTCCTACACAGACAGTGAACTTTGTCTATGATTTGCACAAACAATAAAAGCCAGACATTTCTGCATTGATTACAGCCCTGGTCCTCCTTTTCTGAGATTTATGCGTTATGAATGCCGTGTGACTACAACAATGTCAGCTGTTTCCGTGGATGGACACCAGCAGTGGCTCCTGATAAGATATCCGCTCTACATGTCAAGTCAACATGACATCATTTCAAACGTGGCATTTCCTAAGCGTTAAAGGAACACATTGGAAACCTCTTTTTGTAATAAGATGGCTTCAGTTATCCTGCAGAGAAGAATTACTGTGAGAACGTACCATGCAAGAGTCATAATAGGGGAGGGACGATGTTGCACAGCAATTCAAATGTCCAATTTTGGGATAAGAAATTAGAGGGTACGGCTGGGGCAGACTTACTCTTGGAGTCTGGCTTTGCAGACATATGGTAGTAATCCAGAACCTGGCTTTGAAATTGCAGCTTTTTTATATGAACAGGCCGCTCAGGCAGCTGTAGAACGAGACGCAACAAGCAGACTTCAGACAATGAATCTGAGATTTTTCCTCTGCAACTTCAGATTCATTTTTAAACTCAAACAGAGGGCATAAATATTTTGGGTTAGCATATAAAGTGTCCTTACGTAATAGAGTTTGAGTACAGACATGTGACCGAAAGGCAGAATGAGTGTGTGCATCAGGAGTGAGTTTTCCAAGCCTCAATGGTGTTGACAGGTGGAGAGCAGTTTGATACTCTGGTTGCAAAAGTAGTGGAAAACAGAGACACCTATATTTAGATTGAACGGCCACGTCATATGCTATACTTAACCCTTAAATACTAGAAATGCTATTATAATATTTCAAAATTTGCAACACAACAACAAACTGAAGATGTAAAATGAAGACAATTCATTTTTTTTATTTGGGCTAGTAAACAATCACCTAATAGCAACCAAATAGCATAAAAAAGCAATATCTAAAAATTCACATAGAAATACATGGATGGAAACCCAGCTATTGACAATCGTCGAGGACAATTTGTCTGCAAGTAATGTGTGGTTACTACACATGAAAAACAACCCATCTAGATAGCCAGACTTTACCTCTCACTGGGTGGACAGCCATGAAAATGACTGATATGCCTTTCACTCAAAATCCCTTAATTGTTACTGTAACAGCACAGGGGTATTTAGTATGTAATGAAAAGCTATACCGTCTGTACACTCAGTACACAAGCAGATATTACTGCTCATCCTTGGCAGAGACGTGGTCATTAACACGAGGCTGAGATCCGCCTAAATGGTCTTAAGCTGGGTGGGGGAAGATGTTCAGTAGTAGTCAGCGTGGGACAAAGTGATGGCATGAACTCTTGTTAAAGGGCCCTTTTAATCTACCGTAATCTGCACACGGATGAGAGGGTGACAAGCGGGCTATTCCTATAATGAACTGAGCATAAAGCCAAGAAACCAAGAGCTGCAGGAGTTACAATAGAGCTACACAGTCAATTGCTTAGTCACAATCTAGAAACGACTAGAAATATAAACATTGAAAAAAAACACACATAGCTCTGACTCTAAACTCCTTTTAAAGATGTTTGCTGCATTTATGTGTTGTCCAAATTATTGTAATTATCAGGAGATGATATAATTGAAATTCAAACTGATTATTATCAGATTATATATATAACAGATTATTTGTTTATAAGGCAACTCTCATAACGCCAAAATCGACAATTATTTTTTTAATGGAACATTGCAGTATTTATAATAGATTATTTATCCGTACACATCTTTTTTTATTTATATGCCCTCGTAATTTTTAATCAAAATATCTTGCAGTAACATCTCTTCTCCGATGGCGTGTTTACTGGTGCGTGGGCGGGACAACCTGTCACTCACATGAGATCCACCAATAGCAATCCACAACCATCCAATCAATTCACCATGGACAAAATCAAGCCCCGCCCTACATTTTTTCTTGTTCGAGAAGCTGTTTCACTCGGATATACGTCACAATAGGGATGAAAAGACTGTTGCGACTTCTGTTTCATGTCGACCTCAAGACCAACAAAATACCTAATATATAATTCAATATTCTGTCATGATCCTGATTCTTTCTTTCTGTTTTCCCCTCTCTCTGTCTCCCCCTCGTGTTCACACACTCAGGTATTTACAGTTACACTTGCAGATTACTTCACCATTCATTACACGCACTTCATCCTTATCACCTCCAGCTGTATCTACTCTCCAATCATTATGCAATTATCCTGTTCACACCGGTTTCCTCTTTCCTCCTAATTGTGTATGCTTTTTCCTCCCCGGTTTTTTCCTGTCTTGTCGGCAGATTATTCAGACGTGTTACGTATGTCAGAGTTGCACTTTTGCCCTATCGAACCTGTCTTGTCCTGTCCTGTTCTGTGCTCACGCTCCTTGAGCTATCTACCACCATAGAGATCTGTTACTAAGCTGTGCCTGTTGCAGAGTACCTGTTTGCGGTCTTCCACCTTCGTCGCTTTCTGGGATCTCTGATCACCTGTGAGTTTCCGCGCTGACTGGCTCCGCTTTCATCTCTCCAACTATCATCAATCTGCCGTGCTGTCAGCACGAAGAGTTTGTTACTACTGACTGCCAATTGCCCCCTAAGGCTTTTTATGTTTGCTTACTTGTTTCATGCCTACCTGGACAGCACCTTTTCTGTTCATTAAAGACTGTTTGCTGCTATTTCGCTATTGGGTTTTCTTTCATCATCCATTACAGAATAATCTGGCCAAGATGGACCCAGCGAGCGGCAATCGTTTCCAAGCGGCAGTTAAACTCCAGGGTGCCATGCTGGGACGGCATGAGGAAGAACTCTCCGCTGCCAGACAGACCGTCGAGTCCTTAGCTCCTCGAGTGTCGACGCTCTCCTCAAGGATTCACCAACAACATCATGAGGCACTCACCATCCAGGATCACCGCGAGACACCAGAGCCACGGATCAATAACCTTCCGTGTTACTCGGGTGAGCCCACTCAGTGCCGGGCTTTACTGACTCAATGTGAGGTTGTTTTTTCTCTCCAGCCATCCACATATGCCTCTGATCGAGCAAGAGTCGCTTACGTTACCTTACAGCAGCTAACTGGGAAGGTGAAACTGACCGTGTGTCTAGTTTTTCTTGTTTCAAGTCCGAGATGATCTGTGTTTTCGACCGTTCCACCTAAGGGGAAGAGGCCTCCCGAAGGCTTTCCTCGCTTCGCCAAGGCAAACGCTCTGCGGCGGATTTTTCCATCGAGTTTCGCACTCTCGCGATCACTAGCGGATGGAACGAACCGGCATTAGCAGCCCGTTTCTTGGAGGGGCTCAATCCTGAATTAAAGGACGAGATCTTCGCTCGAGAGGTCCCTTCTCGTCTGGATGCTTTGATCGACATGGCCATTCGCTTGGAGAGACGCTTTGATCAGCGTCACCGGGCACGTCTCCTGGATTCTTCAAAGCAATCGTCTCTTACTTTCGTGCCTTCTACTGCCCCGGCGCCAGAGGCTATGCAGCTCGGAGGTTTACGCATTTCTACAAGAGAACGAGAACGAAGGATTACCAACCGTCTATGCATGTATTGTGCCTCACCTAATCACTTTGTTAATGCGTGCCCGGTAAAAGCCAACGCTCGCCAGTAAATGGAGGGCCACTGGCGAGCGCTTCTTCTCGGGACCCTCCGTCGAGGTCGTGTACCACTCTTCCCATTTCCCTTCGTTGGTCCGGTTCTTCGGTCACCTGCTCTGCCTTGATAGACTCTGGAGCGGAAGGGAATTTCGTCGACGAGGCGTGGGCTCAAGAACAAGGGATTCCCCTCATGGACTTAAGAGACTTCACCCCCCTTTTCGCTCTAGATGGCAGTTCACTTCCTCGGATACAGAGGAGGACTATTCCTCTCTCACTAACTGTTTCTGGAAATCACAAAGAGACTATTTTTTTATATTTTTTGTTCCCCTTACAGTCCTATTGTTTTAGGACACCCTTGGTTGGTCCAACATAATCCACAGATTAATTGGTCAAATAATTCTGTTTCATCTTGGAAGCTATCGTGTCATGTTAAGTTTTAACCTCTGCTATTCCTCATGTATCCTCTGTTTCTGTTTCTCAAGAAGGACCGGGTAATTTGTCTGGTGTACCGGAGGAGTATCCCGACTTGCAAGAGGTATTCAGTCGGTCCCGGGCCAACTCTCTCCCTCCTCATCGACCGTACGACTGTGGCAGTGATCTTCTTCCGGGCACTATGCCACCTCGAGGTAGACTCTATTCTTTATCGGCGCCCGAACGCGAAGCACTTGAGAATTATCTCTCTGAGTGTCTTAATGCGGATACTATTGTTCCGTCTTTGTCTCCGGCCGGCGCAGGTTTTTTCTTTGTCAAGAAGACAGACATCTCTTTGCGTCCCTGCATCGATTACAGGGGGCTGAATGAGGTCACTGTCAAGAACCGTTACCCCTTGCCTTTGATGTCTTCAGCCTTTGAACTATTGCAGGGAGCAAAGATTTTCACTAAACTTGACCTTCGCAATGCTTACCATCTTGTGCGTATCAAGGAGGGTGACAAATGGAAGACCGCATTTAACACGCCCATCGTCGAGGTCGACGCCTCGGAGGTGGGGGTCGGGGCTGTCCTTTCCCAGCGCTCATCAGCTGATGGGAAGGTACACCCCTGTGCGTTCTATTCGCATCGTCTCTCTTCCGCGGAGCGCAATTATGATGTCGGGAACCGAGAACTGCTCGCCATACGTTTGGCATTGGGTGAGTGGCGTCAGTGGTTGGAGGGGTCCTCGGTTCCTTTCATTGTTTGGACAGACCACCGAAATCTCGAATACATTCGCTCAGCCAAGAGATTGAACGCTCGTCAGGCACGTTGGGCTCTGTTTTTTACGCGCTTTGATTTTACGATTTCATATCGACCCGGATCAAAGAATATAAAACCTTACGCGCTCTCCCGTCTCTTCGACTCCTCAATTCCTGTCTCCACTCAGGTGGAGATCATCCCCTCTAGTCTCGTGATGGGCTCGGCTGTCTGGGGAATCGAGAAGTTAGTTAAAGGGGTCATGACATGAGAAACCAAATTTGCCTTGATCTTTTGGTATATAAGAGATCTATGTACTATTAAAACTTCCTGCAAGTTTCATAGCTTAAGACGTCCTCCCAATTATAAACAAAGCATTTATTTAATCAAGCTCTAAATACAGCTGGTTCTAGATCCATGGTATGAAGTGACATCACGGTGCGAAGTGACGTACCAGTCGTTTGCATATGACCGCCTCCAGCGCAAGACAACTACGCCTCATTTCGCATCATCGCATGCGTTGTCGTGCAGCGAGTGGGTCTGTTTACAAGATGACTGCGATGCTACGCAGATGTGCTGTTCCTGTTTGAGTCTTTGAATACGCTGCCGAATGATCCAGACGTCAGGGAAAACAGTCGGATGCAGTTTATTTGCAGCATATGCAGCCCGCCAAAGCTTAATTTGAACTGTATCTACTCTCCAATCATTATCTAATTATCCTGTTCACACCGGTTTCCTCTTTCCTCCTAATTGTGTATGCTTTTTCTTCCCCGGTTTTCTCCTGTCTTGACGCCAGATTATTCAGACGTGTTACGTATGTCAGAGTTGCACTTTTGCCCTATCGAACCTGTCTTGTCCTGTCCTGTGCTCACGCTCCTTGAGCTATCTACGACCATAGAGATCTGTTACTAAGCTGTGCCTGTTGCAGAGTACCTGTTTGCTGTCTTCCACCTTCGTCGCTTTCTGGGATCTCTGATCACCTGTGAGTTTCCGCGCTGACTGGCTCTGCTTTCATCTCTCCAACTATCATCAATCTGCCGTGCTGTCAGGACGGAGAGTTTGTTACTACTGACTGCCAATTGCCCCCTAAGGCTTTTTATGTTTGCTTACTTGTTTCTTGCCTACCTGGACAGCACCTTTTCTGTTCATTAAAGACTGTTTGCTGCTATTTCGCTATTGGGTTTTCTTTCATCATCCATTACATATTCTCTCAAATATAAAAAAAACACAAGCGGTAACAATGACTGTAATTAAATCAAACTAAAAAGTACGAAATTAGCTTTACCTGTTAAAGCCATGCATGCCATGTTTTTGTTTCATGATGTCACAACTGTCAACTTTTTTTGTTTCCAACTAGTAATTATGAGATAAAAATGAGAATGTCGTTGGAATAGTATGCATTATGTATGCACAGTATGAATTAATGCACAAAGGTCAATGTGTTATGTTACCTGTCAGCCCTAATAACCCAGCTGAAAAATTATAAAACTGGTTTGCTGGTCTTAACCAGTTTATGCTGGTCTCTTAGCCAGGCCAACACCCTTCTGAAACCAACCAAAGGCTGGAAGACCAATTTAGATCAGCTTAGGCTGGTTTCAGAAGGGTTTTTTTTCAGCAGGGAAACTTACTGTTATGTAGGGGTGGGCAATCTGATGATTTTATATCATGATCGATTTTGAAGACACCATAATCTACAAAATTAGCCCATGATTTACTCACCCTGAACATCCTAGGAGTATATGACAGTCTTCTTTCAGACAAAAAAACAATCAGAGTTATATTAAAAAATGTCTTGGCTCTTCCAAGCTTGATAATGGTAGTTAATGGCTGTATGACTTTGGAAGTCCATTAAAGCGCATCTATTCATGATTAAAGTGCTCGACACGGCTCTGCAGGGGTTAATAAAGGCCTTCAGAAGTGAAGCGATGCGGTCGTGTAAGAAAAATATCCATATTTAAAACTTTATTGACTAAAATAACTAGCTTCTGCCAGACGGCCGTACGCATCAATTTATGCCAAAAGAGTAACCGTTGAACTTGACGCACAACGTAATGACGAACGGTTGCCCAGCCCTGTTTGTTTGAACCGCGTGAAGCGTCAACTGCCGTCATTACGTTGAGCTTGGAAGAGCCAGGACATTTTTTTAATATAACTCAGATTGTATGCGTCTGAAAGAAGAATGTCATATACACCTAGGATGGCTTCAGGGTGAGTAAAATGGGCTAATTATTTTTATTTTTGGGTGAACTATCCCTTTAAGCAGTTCAAAGAGATTGTGATCTTTTATGTCTTTGTAATAATGTTAAAATACAGCAATGACCGCCTACTAGAAGGCTGTGCTGATTGGCAAAATTATTCCATGCGTCTCAATCATGTGTCTTTCATGCATGGTGATCTATTTGAAGAACAATTCAACAGCAGTAGGGCTATGCGTTAAATCAAATTTTAGTTTCAGTATCGATTTTGACTTCCAAGTGCAACGATTATGAAAAAATGATATTCAAAATAAAATTATCATTGAGCGCAAGCCATTCCTTTAAATCGGTGTGCTTTCGCCCCTCCTTGAAAGCCTGGACTTAACGTCCAAATCAATCAAATCATGTAACGTGACTGTCGTAAAATACAGGACATGCTTTATTTTAAAAAGAGTTATTAAAACCCATTAAACAGCGAAAGAGACTGATCCCCATGCGCTTTCTGTGTGCGAGCTGCGGGCTCGAGCCTAATGCAAATACCTACTGGTTTCCTTAATGTTAAACAAAAGACAAAGACAAAATCACTCACTGGTCTTGATTGAATAACTTTATAAAAGTAACAGATAAACGTGATAAACTTGTTTGCTTTGATCTAAAATATTACTAAAAAAAATCCTATATTTATTATTTAAGCCAAAGTCTTGCAGTGAAGTATGTAGAGCATACTAGTGAACATTTTCATTACTCATCTCAGCTGGGACCTAAATGAAGGAACACAAATTTCACCTTAGGGCTCCAACAGCGGCGCTTCAAAAAGACTGCAACTGCAAGTTCACGGCTAAATTACCGCTAACCTCATTTATTCAACGGGTCTAATAGCTGAACAAACACTTAAACCAAGGGCAGGATCTGGAGGAAGAACAATATGCTAATAGCACAGTCTTAAGCCTTTCTAGTGTGCGATAAAAGCAAGTTGAAAGCATGACAGAGTGAGGAAAGATGGGAAAGCTATAAGGCTGAGAGGGTTGTTGAACGGTGGAGGGAACGGCTAACAGCTGCGAGAGCCTGTTCATGAGTATTACATCATAGGACTTGAAAAGCTGATAGCAATAACCCTGCAGTGTGTTTTTGTGTGTATGTAGGGGGTTGCATTTGACTTTTGTAGTCATGCTAACAATACAGTCTCTCAAGTAAAGACTATAATCTATTACGTCCATGTGAGCTAAGATACCAGCGATATTTCATTACGTTTTTACTTTTGATCACTTTAATAAAATGCAACGCGGCTTTTGATTCAAACTAAGTGCTTGTGATTGAAGCAGTCAATTCGTTGACAATTAAATTGTCAGTGTCTGTGTAAAATGTCATTTTCATATGGTTTTAAACACTTTTTTTAGCATGAATAAGTATATATTTCACCCATTCAAAATTCAAAGTGCAATCAAAGTGCAATGGCAATGCTATGCAGTTGCTATGGAGTTCTGGTTGGTTGCTAGGTGGTTCCTTACTGCCCCCAAGAAAGAAAAAAAAAGCCAGATTCTCTATGATATTCTGGCTTCTAGATATTTCTGGGTCCGTCCTATAGTGTATGTATGGGAAGTTTTTACCAATTTGATCATCTGTCCACTGAAAATTAAGCCTCATCACTTACTGTACGTTCACACCGCCGCCGGCGAGAGCGGCAAAATTCGCTCTCGCCGCCCTGCCAGCGACGCCGTGGAAAGATTTGTGGACGCTCTGATGCTCTGACGTAGATTGAACGCGTGGTCATTTTTACAACTGTATTTAAAGGGGCCACAAAGCATCAATCATGTCGATCGTTATTTTTGCAGAAAATTGATCGATGGAAAAAACTTAATTATAGTGACATGTTTGCTAATGAAATCAACAAATTAAAAGCCATTTGTGTGGTGTGGCTTTTGTGTTCATGGTTAAGTGCTATTATAATTTACATTCCTGCTGAAAAAAAAGCGTTCTAGCACGAAAATATTGCCTATAAATAGTGTAGCGCACCTTCTTATCAAATTCAAATGATCAACCTCCTCTATTTTGCTTTGGGAACTAATGTGGTCGGAACCAAAGTTTACAGGACTGCGTTCTCTGGACTCCTCTCAAACGGAGCACTTCTATATTCCGATTGGTTGCCGCCGGTTGCCGCCGAACCGCGTCATTGCTTATTACCATAAAGTTGACCTGACTTCAACTCTCCTCACCGCTCTCACCGTCCAAGACGCGCCGCGCCGCTCTCGCCGGAGCTCGCCGCCGGCTCTCATTGAAAATGAATGACTTCCGGCCACTTTGACGCTCTCGCCGGCGGCGGTCTGAACGCACAGTTAGGGTACGCTTACATGTGCGATGTGCTAAAAACAGAATTTTTTTTCCTTTGCGTTTTTCACGTACAGATGACAAAGTTGTCAAAACAAACCCCAATCATACAGATCTACGAAAACGACTAAAAACGCTGTATTATTCATGCCAGCCCAGTAGTTGGCGATGTGACTTTGTAAAGAAACGCTACGCGCTTATAGACTGAACACCTAATACGCATGCGCATGACGTTACCGTTTTTACAAAATCTCTTTTTTTGTAGTTTTCATGGAGATGTTAACGGAATAGGTTTCCAAAACTTGCACTTTTTCAAAAGTTTGCGTTTTCAGGTCCCCAAAACGCCGTTGTCATGTAAATGAACGCCCAAAACAAATAAAAAAGATTTTCGTTTTTAGTTGAAAACGATGTTGTGTAAACGACCCCATGATCAACATGCAAAAGTCAAAGAAGAGTCAAACAGACAACAAAAACATGAATTAAGTTATAATTTAGTGATGACCTCTTTCATTTAGTAACTTTTAGAAAACCTGACTATCACTGGACGAACCAAATTTAGCTAAGAGAAACACAAACTGGTAAACAAATACCAATTGACACTTCAGATAATAAGATCAGATAATAAGATTAGTCTAAGTAGAAGGATTTGCCAGTGTTTGGGGCAAAGAATCAGCGGATGCAAGAGTAACCAACTTAAAACACAGTCTTACACTGTGATGCAATGAAAATTTTCAGGAAGCATTTCAAGGTATGAGACTTAAAGGGCAGTCAGTTGACATCATGTGTCCAAAATGAGGGAGGAAAAACACACCAGGTTGAACTGTGTTAAGATAAAATGACTAATCAAACTTGAGTGAGCCAGAAGCTCCTTCTCAGACAAGCCTTAAACACCAGATGCTTGGAGATTAAACCCATGTATTTCAGGGAGGATTTGAGTGGTCTGGTACACTGAGGGTAACTTGCAGCCCCCGCTGAGCTAGGAAGCCTCTGGCGTACTACACCACACTTTAGTTTGGGTTTCTATAAATAACCATTCGGACTGGAAGGCTAATCTTTTCGAGATTGCAGAAGTCAATATAATCAAGCAGGAAAATGTTTGGAAACAGCAAAAAAACGTCTAGGCCTATGCATGTCAGTTTGTTGACAGTGGTAGTATAGAATGGCCATCCCATCCAAAAACTCAAATAAAGTTCAAATAAATTACAATAAAAGCAAAAAAACATCTCTAAATTAATGTTTTTTTTATTCTATTGGACTTTTTGCTATGGATGCTTATGCATTTATGGTGCTGGCTAAGTCAAGCAATACTACTAATATAGCTACTTTTAGGGTTACTTTCACTTTTAGGCTTAGGAATATGACTTATTATTTTGGCGGATGATAAAATGGTTGAAAAAAGCCCTACAGATTTAGGCTACATTGAAGGAGTGACCTGAGCCATATATAGGGACCAGAATATCTTAAATATTTTGGCCAAGACCAGTAAGCAACAATGCACCTTTCTATCAGAATATATGCAAAACATATCATAAAATGCATAAAAATATCATCATTTTCAAATTTTATAAAGAAGAGGTCACTTAATTTGTCTGATTCGCAACCAATTAAACATTAAAATTACCTAATATGCAAATGATCTAAAATGATAATTACAATAAACTCAACTGGTAATTTAAATGCTGTAAACAGATAAGGGATTTGCTGTAACTCATTTTTATAATTCCACCGGACAAATAGGCTGCATCATACACAAACACACACAGGACCAATTGTAATTGCTTAATAATTTGGCACACAAACCCCAATCAATACTAAACTATGATCAGAGAGTGCATATGCTACATTGGTCACATATATAATATGTAATTCCTTTAATGTCAAACCATGACTATTGGCTGACTTGTTTATGGGATTTGAAGCAAAAATATCAATCGTTTGTTCAACTTAAAAAGTTATGCCGAAACATGTATATGCAAGACTGCCAAGACCGACCAATCAAAGTCATTCATATGTCAAATCATTAAGAGCTAACATTTTTCTTGAAATTTCAAAAACAGTTTGTTTACATTTCATAAAAGTCAGAGGAGTACACAAACTTACTGAGACGTAGCCGGATGCCAAGCCAACTTCTGGGAGGCGATTTGTGAAGACCTGGATGCAAAATCCACTTGTTGGGTACCATGATATGTGCCTTTACTCTACGTCCTTTGTGTTGAGGTAGAAATCCACACTTAAACAGCTGGTGGCGGGGTCACCAGCGGTCACATACGACTCCTGCCATGATGATTGGAGAATGAACATAACTTTTACTGCCAGGGGGATAGATCCCAGATGGGACACATCACCCAAATTTGGGTAAGCATCTAGGCTAAATGTCAATATCACGACCAGATTTGTGAAGTGAAGTTGGAATGAGATCTACAACACCCCTAGCAGTATTTATCTCTTTAATCAAACTAGGTTAACCTGAAGATATATACAATACAATTAATGTTAATGAACACTTTGTATCGAAGTTAGCTACAGTTTGCAGTTCACGCTGTTGCATCTGGTCGCACAGCAAAGCAAAATATAAATATATGTAGTATGTATACAAATATAAATATGTAATGCTAGTTTGGTTCTCTCTGGATATATTAAATTATTCAGAAAGACATTAAAGCATACAATTTGTGAATTAAATGAAATGCTGATATTTTTTGTCTGGTTTAAAGTTACAAATGTTAACATGGTGTGACTGTCCAGAAAATGTGAAGAAGAAGAAAAAAGTGGCAATAAAAAAGGCTTAAATACTGACAGAACAAATGTTGTTTATTAAGTAAATATTAAGTTTTCAATCATATTTTAAAAGTATACTTTTATATAAGAGTACTTTTATAACACTTGCCATTTCAGTCATTAAATCTTTTGTATAAAATCGTATAATAGTTTTTAAATGTTTGAAAACAATATATTTGCACTGCATGCAGATAATAAATGCAGACCCAGGTTTGCATAATAACAGGCCAGATTTGGCTGCATCTCCTTTGATCTTTCTCCAGTATTATGTTGCATTGTAATTTCAATGGCTCGGTAAGCGTGCATGCTGTTTACTTATGCATCTCAGCGATTAATACATTGACCACAACATGACCAATTCACCAATAAGATAAATTGATCGCATTCGATTAAGTGGTTGTATCGAAACTCACTCCTCACTAACCTGTTGCATCGTAAAGCTTCATGATCGAGCCTCGGAGAGAAAATAAGCTCGTCCATTCAGCAGCAGCAGGACTTCAAATTCACTTCAATGTCGCTTTCATCCCCGCAGAAAGGTGCCGAGTCTACCTCACCAGCTCTGGCTTGA
The DNA here is from genome assembly GCF_051911475.1 of Siphateles boraxobius. Classification (NCBI taxonomy): domain Eukaryota; kingdom Metazoa; phylum Chordata; class Actinopteri; order Cypriniformes; family Leuciscidae; genus Siphateles; species Siphateles boraxobius. Next base: position 17,365,052 of record NW_027509205.1, on the reverse strand, counting down.
GTAAATCCATGCTTGGTGAGACAGGACTGGTGATTATCAGCGTGAAAGTTTCTCGCTGCTTTGTCTGGGGCTGTTCCCTCTACTCTGTTTCAGCCATGGAAAGCGTTTCCCATTCATTCAAATCACCTAGTGAAGAGATCCCTGCAGTGCCTGGATTCAGCAGCTAGAGGCGCCGAAGAGAGATAGATCATTTTACCTCAATGTATTTGTCTTCCTGGCTCTTATTCGGTTTTTTTTTTACTCACTTTTTAGTTTCTTACTGAAATATTTTATGTCCCTATGCTAACCTGGATATACTATTTTGACATATTGTTTACAAAATCATGACTTTTTGTGAATGTTGAAATCGAGGTTCAGCGTATTTACCCCCCAGCGGTATCTGTTTATACATGAATCTGCACTCTTGTCTGAATACTTGTGAATATTTGCCTCCACCTGCTGGGCATCATCAGAATCAGAATCAGAATGAGCTTTATTTGCCAAGTATGTTACACACAAGGAATTGGTCTTTGTGACAAATTACACTTTGTGCTCCTTTGTGACAGGAACATTGCTGAAGAAAGTATAGACGTGCAGGCATACATAGGCATTACACAGTAGAAATGAAATATAACAATAATATAAGAAACAAAAATTTCAATAATTTTATATATACATGCAGTAGTAGAAATATAGACACACACACACACACACACACACACACACACACACACACACACACACACACACACACACACACACACACACACACACACACACAGGCTAGTTGTTTTAATGAATGTACATTTATGTTATTTACAGGTGAACAGTTTATGATGTAATTTACAGATGTACACTTTTAGATGTTAAATGTACAAATTATGCAGTTATGGTACACCATGTAGAGTTATGAGAGTTTAATTGTTCAGGGTGAATATAGCCTGTGGAAAACTGTTCTTGTCGCTGGCTGTTCTGATGGGGTCCACAGTGAGTTTCTTAGCTCTTTTTCTCACACTTGAGGTGTAAAGATCTTGGAGGGTGCGGAGCCAATATCCATATATAGAGCCAATAATCTTCTCAGCCGTCCTGTCTGTCCGTTGTAGTCTCCTGATGTCTGATTTGGTAGGTCAGTTAAGTCAGCTGGGTTAGTTTGTCTGAAAAGGTCAGGCATGATGGTATTGAAGGCCGAACATAAATCCACAAATAAGTTTATTTCTTAAGTCCCAGGTCTATTAAGATGTTTTAGGATATGCAGTCTTCTTTTTTCATAAGCATATTCAAATTACAGTTCAAGCTCCACAAGTGCAAGCAGATCCATTTGGATGATATTACATCTCTGAATCAGTGTTGAAGCAGGTGACTGGTGATTGTGATGAATGAATTTCATTAGAATTTCTATTGCAGTGGTAAATAGACCTTTATAGTGTGGAGGGAACCAGTTTGTGATGTACAAACCCACGGAAAGCTCTTCCTGCTGCCAGCTGCTGATGTCTTGCTGAACCCCCTCTTTCATCTGTGAGTGTGTGTCCCACTTCAGGTCCTGAGGTCATTAGGATCAATGAAAACTTCCAGGCAGGTGTGTTGGAGCTAAACTCTGCATGAATAGGAATAAACACTGAGCAATTTGAGCAAATCATTTTCCATTAAACTACATAACATTCATGCATGACCATATGCCATATTGACTTCCATAGTAGGAAGAAAATAATACAAGTCAATGGGGTCCATCAACTGTTTGGTTCTCGACATTCTTCAAAATATCTTCCTTTGTGTTCAGCAGAAGACAGAAAAACAGGGTTGAAACAACTTTAGGGTTTTTTGCAGAAATGCCATGATGCGCTTAAGAGTCAACATGTTTTGTGTTTTTTTTAAGATGATTATTTGTTGTTTGCATGTTTGTTTTTTATTATGAGCCATTTCACTAAGTTGTAAACCTATTATTTTAGAAATATTTTTAAAAAATCCTATTTGCTTCCAGTGTTATGTTGAAACAAGCTTGTTTAGAGACATGAAGTGTTTTGTTGGTCTGAGTGAGTTTTGGAAGTGGGATTAACTGTTTGGCCAAGATTCATGTTGGTAATTCAGACTTAAGAGTTTGGAAAATGTGGCTTGAGAAATGTACATATTCTTTATGCTAAGATTTTACATTTCAATATAATTCCTACAGAAATGCACAGAGTTTGCAATCGTTCTGATTTGAATGTGCTTTTATCAATTTTAAAAGCATGTGTGTTAGCATTCGAAAAATGTGCTGCAAACATAGTGTATAGTGTGAGGAATGAATTCAATTCAATGAAAATTTATTTGTATAGGGCTTTTCACAACACCTATCTTTCAAAACAGCTTTACAGAAAATGCAAGTCCACATTACAATTACAACAGGCATCAATTAGCCTACATGTAGGCTAATGAATGCATGTAATTACATTACAGTGTTCATGGATTTTGAAAAAGGTGGTCATTGAATACATTTTGTGTGAAACCAATGAAAAATGATTCAGACTTAAGTTTCACTGAAGGTGTTAAGACTTTTGAACATGTGGCTTCACTATTGACCGATCTCTCAACTGAAAATAACTGTAATAGGCCTATAGGCTATTGTTAGCTATAACGGCGTGATTTTTATATGTAAAATTCTGAAATTAATTAAGTCACCTCTGATAACAGAGCACTCTAAATTGTAATATAGACATGCATTTTCTGTAAAGCTGCTTTGACATATGTATTGTTTTATCAGGAAGCCGAATGTTTGCTGAAGGAGTAGCCTATACAGTTTCACTCTTCTTAATTCGTCCGTTCCCCTCTGACTTTCTTTACAGAAATGAAACCAAGACTGAAAGAGGCCTGTAGTGATTCGCTTCCACAATGAAAACGCAAAATCTTTTAATCGTTTTATTTTTGGTGTCTAATATAACATTAACGTCAGGTTTCCTGGATGTGTTTGCGGCTCTCGGCTCTTACCTGCTTAACAAGTTTTTGGAAAGGGACGGTTTGCTGCCTTTTGATACTAAACGTGAGTAGCCTGAGAATAATTGATCGTATGCCTAGAGAAGTTAAGTTTACGCTTCAGACCCTAAATGTGAGCAAAACCGCAAAATAATGTAGGCCTATTGTATGTATAGTGGAGTTAAGTTTACGATTAAGATGTTTTGTTGTTGTATTTTTCCAAAATATACGGTGATTTCGAATGTCACAAACTTAATTTCGCAAACTTTAATAACTTTCCAGCAATGTGTAAAGTTGTTGGGGGGTCTTGAAAGAGTAGCCTAGTGATAGACTATATTTTTTATCCTGCGTAATACTTTTTTTGTGCATGGTTAAAATGTTAGTAGACCGTTACCACACTTGCCACATTTTAGGGACATCATATGTTTACCCGGTAGCCTAGTCTATAGCCTACGTCGTAAATTTGTATGATGTTTAAGTGCTTTTTTGAACGAAAGGGAGAAATATGGAAATTAGTCTATTTGAGACTCAAGTGTTGTGTTTTTATATTTCTTAAGAATTCACTTTCTGAAATTCAGCATTTATTATTCTAAATGTTATAATAACGTTAGGGGAGAGCGGGGTAATGTGAGACATCGGGTAATGTGAGACACCCCCTGTATCTAGTCAAGACAACACATTTGTGGTCATGTGACCATTATGTTTTCAAGCCCATCCCATTTCCCCTTGGCCATGAAGGAGAGGACCTCATGATGCTGTGATAAGCATGTTTTTTTCACAAAAATATTTTTTTTGCATATAAGTAAATTTTCTTGCTGTCAACTTAATCATCTGTTGTGCCAAAGCAAATTGATTCAGGTAGAAAAACTTATATCATACATGTTGATGAATTATTAACAGATAAAACCATGTGATGATGCTAGCTGAAGAGTATCCTGAATTACTAAGAGAGATCGTTTTTTTCTAAAATGTGGCAGTGGGGTAAAGTGAGACAAATGGTGTGGGGTAAAGTGAGACATGAGGCACAAGTTAAGTTCAGTCTTAAACATATTTTAATGTAATATTAAATTACATATGTTTTATTTTTTAATGTCATAAACATTGTAGAAAAGCCATCATGCCAAGGTAATACACCAGGAAGACAACATGGGGCAAAACACCCCTCGAGGAGATGGAGAGTGTAGCCGCTGAGGTCAGGTAAGGAAAGAAGTCTATTAGAGCAGCTGCAAGGGATAGAAATATTGACAAGCCTGACAAGATATTGATATGTGATGTGTCTTATGTTACAGTGTCAAAGAAAAATTTCGCTCTGTGCAAACAGACTGGACAATAAAGTTCAATTCAATTCAAGATATTGAGGAGGAGGAGCCCTGTTTTAAAAATGTGGAATATTGAAGCCAAAATTTTTAAAACGCAGTGCAGCTGCACAGCAGACACAGATGAATGGCTAGTGCGGTCATTGGATGTGCTGCGGCAACTGCACAAACCTATGGCGAGGCGGCTGAGACGCAAGAACCAATAAGGCTGCTTCGCGCCCTGGCGTGTCAGAGCCCTCCAGAATGGGTGTGGCCTAAGCCGAGCCAGTTCAGCCAAATGTAGTCGACTGAAGCAAACCCCTGATCAAAGCCACATACACTTTGAACGAGGAGGGGGTACAACCCACGTCCAAACGCCCTTGTAATGCTGCGTTCACACCGGACGCGAATAGCGCGTCAAATTCGCGCCTACCGCGTCTAGTTATACGCTTGACCACTTTGAATCCATTCGCGCGTCAAGAGCGAAATTGACGTCACAATCGAAACCCGTTGGCGGCCATCTGTGTTTAATGTTGATCGAGCATTCACCGAGAGAGTCACAGCTCTGTATTTGCTCTGGAGAGCAGAACGGCGGCGTAGGGGTCATCGTCGCCGTATTTGTGTCCACCTGACCCTTCGACCCAGTGTGGCGATTTTCACCATTTGCTCGCTCCAGGAGCTGCGCCTGGATGACGGCCGCTTTCAGCGGTACTTCCGCCTGTCCCGCGCCCAGCTTGATGACCTGTTGTCCCGCATCGGAGCGAGGATCACCCTCGCCCCAGGGCCGGCGCCGTGGGGGGGCGTGAGGGGGCGACGCCCCCTCAACGGGACTCTCCCGCCCCCTCAGATCACCATGAATGTAAACGGGATTGTATTGATAAAATATGCTATTTAAAAATCACATTTGCCAATTACATTTTCACATTTTCTTGTTTTTGTGAATATTAAGCTGAATTAATAATATTTTAATTAAGGACAGTCTGTTAGACAAAGTCGAATTTTGATTGGTCGTTTGATTTTGCGTGCTCGCTCACCCTAGCATTACGTTAAATGTCTCATACGGGAAAGATCACACGACGGCTACGGACTGTAGAACGGATATTCCATAATTTCAAGGTTGAATAATGCATATCGGGGCCAATCGGGAGAGTTGGCATAGGCGGAGGGTGAACCAACTCCAGGGTAAGGCTAAGATGTGCGCTTCCCCTGCATTTAAATAGATTTCCTAACCATGTAATTTTAACCAACGTCGCCTAGCAACAACTTAAGCGTCCCAGTATAAACGCTCCCGTTAACTCACTTGTTATTAGCGCAACTATACGTTTACAAACTGTTAATTTGAGCAAAAAAAAACAAGCACTGTATGCCTGGCAGCCAATATAAATAAACATGGCCTTACCTAATGCAGCAAAATCCTGCGTTTAGACATGGCATCATGCGTTGATGATGCCCTCGTTGTTTAGTTTTGTGGTTATGTCACTCTCAATTAGAGCTTAGCTGCTAGATTCTCTACCCGAGGCCGAACTTGACCCGAACCGACGATATTTCCCGTCACTATCCTCGGGCCGGGCCGGGCCTTTGATCTACAGACGTGCACTCCCAACGCAATAGAGTGCGGCGCGGGACTAGATTTGATGACCGAGCGTGGGCGCGGGCGGTAATGCACTCACTCTGTGTGTGCGGGTTGCGGGAGAATAAAACGATTCGCGAATCACGGGACTCCCTCAAACTAGAAATATTTATGAATAAAACATATAAAAAGTAATACATTTTTATTCTTCTGTTGCAGAAAAGCAACAAGAACAACTATATGTGTGCTTTAACAAGCTTTAAAGTTAATGCTTTAGTAACAAATTTATCAGGAGCATTTATGCTGATGTCTGATGTGTATGATGGCGACAAGTAGTATTTGTATTTTGGAGGTACAGAAAAAAAGTCTATTTGTGGGCAGGAGCGGGATAAAACATTAATGTTGCGGGCGGGGGAAAGTAACATAGAAAGTAGTTGAGAACGTCAGTAAATTTAGAGGAAATGTTGCTGATTTTTTAAACAAAATAGCTGACGTCTTTGTCACTCGCATGCAGTTTACGTCGTTTTCCACAGACCACAGCTGAGCCAGCCCAGTCGCGCTTATCATTTGGTTATGGAGTGGAGGAAACTGATCCTAGACCAGCAACGTGGCGCCGGCCCTGAGCATTTCTTTATAAAAGCAACTAGTAGAAGCAGTCAGGCTGCTTTTGATGGAGAAAATTTCACTCGAATTGTATATTGCTAGTCTCAAGTCCGTGGCCAGGGGAAGGCTAAGCCTTTTTAGCAAAAAGTTTTTTTTTCTCTCTCTCATCAAAACGTCTTATCAATCGTCTATAACAGTCTATATCAAGCAGGGACACGTTTGTGTGCATTTTATTTTGTGATTTCATTGTAACGAATAGAGTCTCCCGCAACAGCGATAGATTGAAACGCGCGTCAGTGTGAAAACTGCGCGAGCCACAAGACAACACTGTATCCGCTTCACTGATCGCAGCGGCAACGAGCACTTTGATCACTTGATTTAAAAAGCAACACATTTCAGCGCTAGAACAACTCTAATTTGACAAACGAACAAAATGAATCCTCTGCTAGTTAACTGGAGATGTTTTATTAATTTGTATTGGTACATCCGTGCCGCGAAGATGTTTTAAAAAGTGGTGGGGAGAAGATCGACCCTGGCAAAAAGTGGTGACGTGCGTTAATGTGAACGCCCCCTCTCGGTATTTCAGACGCCCCCTCATCAGTGCTCGGCTGGCGCCGGCTCTGCCTCGCCCTCATCCACCTAATCTGTCATTTATTTTTGTTTTGATGATGGAGCCAGCCTCCAAAAGTGATTAATCTGTCCTGTGATTTTTTTCTCTCTCACACACAACACTGTCCAGACATGAACTTATAATGCAGTTTGTTTGTCTTCACATTATAATAATATTTAATATAATCTAGATATGGAATAAATAGCATTCAATACAAAATTAATGTCTATATATTGAAATCAAGTTTTATGTGATACAATAGTTGCTTTGTTGTGCATTAGAACCATTACAAAATAATGTATTAAAGCATCCAGATACTTCACCACTTGACAGCAGCTAGGCTCCTGATTGGTTAATGCGGCGCGAATTGACGCCAAAGTTCAGATTTTTCAACTCGGGCGGCAGACGCGAATTCGCGTCAAACGCGTGAATGCACAAAATGCACCATTCGCGCGTAACGCGTCAGACGCTCAATTCGCGCAATTAGGCGTATTCCCGTCTACCGCGCCGCGTTCCACGCCTCATTTGCGCCGCAGGAATTTTTTACGCGCGTAACACGTCTTTGCATTGACTTAACATTGAAATCACTCGCGCCTGACGCGCTATTCGCGTCCGGTGTGAACGCAGCATAAGAAGGCGAGTATACTCAATACTTCGCACAAATAGGGGTCCAGGCTCCGTGCAGTGCACCAGCCAGAAAATACCACCCATTTCTGAGCGTAGAGGCGTCTAGTTGACGGCGCTCTTGCCTCAGTGATTGTTTTCAGCACCCTTTCCGGGAGACACCCGGGTATCTGTTGAGGGGCCATGCATAAAGGGCCCACAAGTCGGGACAGGGACGGCAGATTAAACGGTTTGGCTGCGTGAGGAGGTCTCTCCTCAGCCGAACCGGCCATGGGGCTGTTTCCAGCAGCTGTACCAGCACAGAGAACCATGACTGGGTCTTCCAGAGAGGTGCTATTAATAGCATTGCGCACTTGCTCTCCCTGATCCGATCGATAACCTGTGGTAACATCGTGACCGGAGGAAATGCATACAGCGGGCGGCTCGGCCAATCGTGGGCAAGCACGATTGAGAAAAATATTCGGCAATGAGCGTTGTCTTCTGAGGCGAAGAGGTCGACCTCTGCCTCGCCGAAGATGCTCCATATTAGCTGAACCGTCTGTGGGTCAAGAGACCATTCCCCTGGGGGAACATTGTCTCTGGATAACATATCCGCACCCTGGTTCAAGATGCCTGGCACATGCGCCGCCCTTAGGGAGCGCAGGTTGTGCTGAGCCCATAAGATGAGGTTTTTGGCCATGGCATGCAGGTTGCTTGACCTGAGACCGCCCTAGCAATTTATATAGGACACCACTGCCATGTTGTCCGTCCAGACCAGGATGTGGTGGCCTTTTAAGAACAGGAGAAAGGCTTTCAGCGATAGAGCGACTGCTCTCATGTCTAGACCGTTTATATGTAGGCGCTTCTCCAGGCTTGACCATAGGCCAGAGACGGGCCTGCCCTCGTAAAGGGTCCCCCAACCTAGGTTGGAGGCATTTGTCGAGATCACTTTTCTCCTCGTAAACACACCCATACTAACTCCTGACTGATACCAGTCGTTTGCTTTCCAGGGAGCCAGGGCTCTGATAAAAAGTAAGTGGATCAGTTTACCCCCCGCTGGTTCACTTTACCCCCTTGATTTCTCTGGTCTGTCTCAGTTTACCCATAAGCTGGGGTAAAGTGAGACACAAGACCACTTTTTAAAAAACAATCATATTTTCAATGCCCTTCGTCCTGAATACATTCTGATAATTTCCATTGCTAGGAAACATCCTGAATTAATGGGAAATGTGTAAATTTTACTGATATATCATTCTAGCTCGCTTAGAGGAGAGCAAATGTAAAAAATGTCTCACTTTACCTCACTCTCCCCTACTCTCCTTTACTAGTCTAGTTTATCCGTGAGAAATTTTCAACATTATTGCAGGTGTGGATTTAGGTGTGGTAGCCTACTGTATTTGTAACAAAATTCAACCTTGTTAAAATGTTTTGTGCTTGCTCGGTTATTTATAGTTATAGTAGGCCTATACATTTTTAGTTACAGTAAACATTTTTATTATAAATTATCATTATCAAACTACAAACAAAATTTTGACCACATATCTTTACATCTTTCAGGTTTGAAGACAGATTTAAATAACTCTCTCTTTGGGCAACACATCGTGTCTGATGTTGTATTAAAAGCTGTAACATCATTTATGACTGACAGAAACCCAAACAAACCTCTGGTTCTGTCTTTCCATGGGACTTCAGGAGTTGGGAAAAATCATGTTGCTAAAATCATCGCAAGAAACATTTACAAAAAAGGGGAAAACAGTAAACATGTTCACATATTTGTGTCTGAGCTCCATTCCCCACACAGAGAACACTCACACATCTACATTGTAAGTAAAAAATACATATTTCATGTTACATAATCTATAACTAGTTAGCAAATTGGTAGCCTAGATGTTGCATGTGTTTGGTCAATAGATTTCTGTGCCAGAGCAGGTCAATTTGGTGAGCATGGCCACAATGCTCCCCTGTGGTGTCGCGCATAACACTAAAAAAATGCTGGGTGGTTTCAACTCATATTTGGATCAAATATGGACAAACCTAACTGTCAAATTTAATTAAAAAATTTCAACCAACGATTGGATTTGTCCACATTTGATCCAAACATGGGTGCATGGTTAGATCAAGCTAGTTGAATCTGAAGCTGCGTGCACATCATCAACATTAAAGCTCAATAACATACCATAACTTCCACTGCAAAACATTATTTTATTAATCAGTAGTTTTGTCTTAAGTTCTAGCAAGAGACATTAATGAGATTGTTTTTAGAAATTATATCTTGAATTAGGTTTATTTGTCTTATCCCGACCCAAATGGCTTTACCTTGTTTTAAGCACAAATCTAAAGTTTTACAGAACAAGGTACAACTAATAATAAACAAAAGACAAATATTTTACTTTTAGCATATTTAGTTCTGTCCAGCCATTTCCAATTTGTGATCATGAGCGTGGGCAAATTCATTTAGGAGAGTGAGCTCCTTTTACTGATCCTTTATGAACCAACAACAGTTTCATCCAAACCATACTGTACTACAATAAGTGTTACTATACTAAAAAACATAGTAAATCATATTCTTAAAAAAATATAGAAAAATTGCATGTTCTTATAAGCATTTGCATTTTCTGTATATTCAGGCAAAACTAAATAAATTGATTCGTGACGCAGTATATTGGTTTCCCCACTCCATGTTCATATTTGATGAAATGGACAAGATGGATCCTCAGCTGATCAACACCATAAAACCTTTTCTAGACTACAATGCCCATGTAGACAGAGTGTCTTTTCACAATGCAATCTTCATCTTTCTCAGGTAAAAAATTGAATTGGTTGATTCAAGCTGAGTGCTAATTAAATACTTCTACTCTCCCATAAGATCGACCCAACTAATGAGAAACTGTGTTTACAGTAATGCAGGTGGGAATGTGATTGTCGACATGGCTCTGGATTTCTGGAGAGAAGGCAAAATACGGGAAGAGATCAGCATGAACAGCAATGAACTTGAGACTAAAATCTCTCTAAACATCTTAAATGATAAGAACAGTGTGTATTGAAATATATTTTCCAATATACTTTTTTTTAAAAATGGCAAAAGTATATATTTAAAGTTTTGATACGTTTAATAAAATAAAAACATTATTCATTATATTTTTTAAATTATTACATTTAATTTCCCTTAAACCTGCACATATATTGTTACATTCCTTTATTATATACAGTGCTATGCATAAGTTTAGACACCCATACTAAAGTTGACTAAAAAGAGGAATACAAAAAATCATCTTTTGGAAATTGATCTTAATGCCTTAATTATAAAAATTACGAAAAATCCAACCTTTAAGGACACCAATTTTTTTTTTGTGTATGAATAATGTATCATAAATAAATAAATGTTCGTCCTTAAAATACAGGGTGCATAAGTCAGGACACCCCATGTTAAATTCCCATAGAGGCAAGCAGATTTTTATTTTTAAAGGCCAGTTATTTCATGGATCCAGGATACTATGCATTCTGATAAAGTTCCCTTGGCCTTTGAAATTAAAATAACCCCACATCATCACATTCCCTTCACCATACCTAGAGATTGGCATGGGGTACTTTCCATAAGTACATAAGTTCCATAAGTACATGGGGTACTTTCCATACAATCAGTGTATGCTTGATTCCATCTGTTTTGTCTCTCATAAGCAGATGGCCTTTGTATTTGTTTGCTTTTTGTTTGTTTGCTATTTGTATTACATTGTGAAGCGACCTTGGGTTCTTGAAAGGCGCTATTGAAAATAAACATATTATTATTATTATAAGATCATCTCTCAATGCAAATCAAACAAGCTATTAGGCTAACTGAAATAAAACCATGCCAGTCTCTAGGTACTTTATGGAACTTTATCAGGATGCATAGTATCCTGGATCCATGAAATAACTGGCCTTTAAAAATAAAAGTCTGCCTGCCTCTGGGATTTTTCCTTATTTTTTTTAATTAAGACATTAAGATCAATTTCCACAAGATGATTTTTTTATTCCTCTTTTTAGGAAAATTTAGCATGGGTGTCTAAACTTATGCATAGCACTGTATATGAAATTTGTTTCTCTACATTTTACAGGTGGATTTCAGCACTCCAGTCTCATAGACCATCATCTGATTGATCACTATATTCCATTCCTACCTCTGGAGCTGAAGCATGTGCGTCAGTGCGTCATGGCTGAGATGGTCCATCTGAACATGACCCCAGACTCTGATCTGGCAGATAAAGTGGCCAGAGACATGCCCTTCTTTCCTGAAAAAGAGAGAATCTTTTCTGTTAAAGGCTGCAAGTCTGTCAGACAGAAACTGTTTCTCTATTGTGATGAATAGATAAAAGACTTTAGCAGCACTTGTTGTTCACTTTTTTTAATTTTTTTATTACTTTTGCGATTTCTTTAATGCACATAGTTGAAAATCCATGAGGTATTAGACTTTAGGTTCTGCTCATTCATATCCCAGGGTTGGTGATGATGTACCTTGCATAGTGTAAGAAAAAATTCTGTGGACGTCGAAGATCTCAAAAAGTTTATCACAGCATAGCAGTGGCAAAGTACACAAAGCACCTTGGGTTCACCTGCGTCAGAATAAACCTTTTACAGTTTACCACTCTTAATGTAAATGAAGTTGCTCTTGTTGTAACAGCTGTGTGCTATGACAACAAAATTCAACAGTCATAAACATGTAGTCTGTTACAAAACCAATAAAATTTTTACAATAACTACAACTGATAAACAATGTTCTGAATGTAATTTCTAAAGACTCAGCACATGTATATTGAAACTCCGTCTCTGTATCTCTCAGGCATTCTCACTAATCTTCCAGATCTGGTACGGTATGATTGCCTTTGTTAATCATGAGAGTTATCATCTGCGCGAGACTCTTCCTTGTCATGAGTATCAGAAACATTTTTCTGTAACTGCTCTGCATCCTGCCAACCACTTGTTTCCACGAAGATGCTCTTGTCAAATACTGACTTATCTGTGTCTTTTTTTTTCTTAGTTGTTTGCGATTTCTCCTAAACAGGTTTTCATGATGTTCTGACCACAAAGGATCTTGAATGCTCATGTTTCCTTTGGACTACTGCAGGTTGCCAAGACAAACCTATCCCTTCTATTGGCGTGCTGCGGTACTCACGTAGTGCAGCATATGGGTCACTGTTACTAAATTGTGATTTCTTCAACAGATTTTTTACAGTTTGCACAGTCTTTCCCACTTGACCATTAGATTGTGCATAACCAGGACTGGATGTTATATGCTTGAAGTCCCACTCCTCAGCGAAGAAACCGAACTCAGCACTAGCATATTGAGATCGGGTGTCAGATACCACAACATCTGGAATGCCGTGCCTTGCAAATAGGGACTTCATCTCCAAGATCACTCCTCGGCTTGAATTGTCAATGAGCTTTCTCTGGATACTTTGAAAAGTAATCCACACACAACAGAAATGCAAACCCTTTATGATAAAAAATATCTGTCCCAATTTTCTTCCATGGTCGCCCAGGCAGCAGTGGCTCTCTCTGGTTATTGTTTTTGTTCTCGTTGCAAACCATTCATTTGGACACTGTCTCTTCAATATGTGCCGACATATTTGGCCAATACATAATGTCTCTGTCTCTTGCTTTGCACTTCACGATTCCGAGGTGAGACTCATGTATTTTGTTGAGCATTTCTTGTCTGAGCTGCTGTGGCACAATTAGCTTATTGACCTTGAATAATAAACCATCAACATAGCTGATTTCTTCTCTGAACGTCCAGTAAGGTTGAATTGATCTCGGTAGTGCCAATCTCTCTTTCGAGCAGCCATGACTGACAGCGTTATTTAATGCTTGAATTTCTGCATCATCTGCTGTGGCTCTCTTGAAAACTTCCATTTTCTCAGAAATGGGAATTTGCGATGTCACCCTATTGACCTCTATTTCTTCTCCAAACAGATCCTCTTTCTGCTCTGTCATACTGTATACGCCTCACAGCATCAGCTATATGTAGTTCTTTATCAGGTTTATACGTTGCATTGAGATTGTACCTCTGCAAACGTAAAAGCATTCTCTAAAGTCTCGTCGGAGCTTGATGTAACGGCTTTCTGAAGATGCTTTCTAACGATTTGTGGTCACTTTGAACTGTGATTTCTTTCCCATACACAGAATGGTGGAATTTCTTACAGCTATATGTGCGTATTGTTGTGGTTTTCAATCTTTCTGAAAAATAACTTCGCAGAGATCTTTGATGCCAGAAATAAGTAGACTTTATTTTCGAACGCCGTCCCGTTCCATAGAACGGCGCTCTAATGCTCTGGCCCCCGGCCGACTGGCCCTCTGGCCTTCCAGTGCGCTCCCGAGTACATTTTGGTTCAGAGTTATATACATACATCTTCTTCCAAAGAAGGTAACACACCCTATAGATAGTTTTGGGTAAAGGTCTTTTACCATGTGACTTCTCAGAATAGAATTTTCTGCAGCAAACAACATTCCATTCAAGGTCTTTCACATACACAGAGGAAATCCAAAGTCACAGACAGAAGAAATAATTGTGTCCAAATATATAGCAAAATTACTTGTTTTCTAAATAATAAAATCTTCAACATTCCCTCCTCTGAGGCTTATTAAGCCTCACATTCACTATCCTTTTCGAGAGTGTAGTTTCAAAATCCAGCTCCCTCAGTTATGCTACCTAGTGACTCAACTGAGTCACCCATTCTCCTTTCCAATTACTGGATTAAGCCACCACACTCCGGAGGAGCACTCGAGCCAAACATCTTCTTCCATACATTTTTATTTCTTTTAGTTGTTCTTTCTTTTTTGTTTAATGGAAAAAGTAAAAGACTCGAGTTCTCCCTAATCAGACAAACTTAAACATTGTTATAAGTGTGTGTATACATTTGTTCTTGCATTGCATGTTATTGTCACAGTTATGTAGAGTATATCAAACATAAAAGTCTCTTATACTATTGAAAGTTTTCTTGCGGTGTAGATATCCTCTTGGGTCTGGCTCATCAATCATCTTCTTGTCCTCAATTCCTCATTTACTGTAATCAACATCCAGGGTTTGTAGATATCAATTTGGTTGCCCTCTTAAATTAGTTTTCATTATCTTTTTTCCGCATTTCCATTCGCTTAACCGTGGTTTTCCAACTAGTGATCTTAATATACAAAGTATACAACAGAATAATAACCCACTTTTAATATTGCATCTCCAAAAACATCTCTAATTGAGAAAACCTTATTTTCCAAACTTTTATGAAGTTTTCCTTAACTTCTGCTCTTAAGTTTTTCTTGACTCAATCGTAATTGCTAAATTTTCCTCCCTGCGCAATATTATTTAGTAAAAAGTGCAACACTGATGACCAAACATAAGTCATTCTACTTTTTTCATATAATTGTTTTTCTCCTAATGCAGACAAAGCATTATAATAAATATCTGCTTATTATAGTAGTCTAATTGATTTATTATGCATTTTTGTTCTACTTGATCCATATGACTATTAATTCAGAATATGGCTAGGTAAACATAACTCTCTCGTTTTTATCACTTATTATGAGAGAATATCATTTCTTAAATTCGAAGAATCCATCTTTTAGTCAGTCAATTTTAGTGAACAGAACACTTTACACCTATCTAATAAATTGCAATACAATTCGCTTACTGTCTATTTTATTACCAAATTTAAACAATAAATTCCATTTTGACCTTTTTAATCTCGCATGTTGCTTCCTATTCTCATTGTAGCTCCTCAGTTCAAGACTAAACTGAATACATTTTCTTTGTTTCTACTAATTTCTAAATAAACTATCATGAATAAACTAACTATGTGTCATGTAATCACTCTAACTAAGAAAGCTTCAGAGCAATGTTACATTTATCTCATAAAAGTCATTCAATAAACTCATTAGACAATTAGAAAAATAACTCTAGCAAATAACTTTTTGCACTCTTACATATTCCTTATATGTACATTTCTTTTTCTTTATATCTAACAATCTAAAAGTTTGTCTATCAACCATTTAAACCATTAGCATTATAACTTAATTATTATTAAAACTTCCTTGTGTTCGTATGCAACTTATTTTTAATCTTTAATACTTCTGTTTAGTTGACATATAATCTGACCTTATTTCTGATAGTTTTTCAATCTAAGGATTACTTCTCTGTTAGAAATTTAATTTCTGTTCCTGTCCCTCCTCTGCTGGTTTCATTGCTTTTACCCATCTATATCATGTCCACATGGTATACTGATATATGGCCTATTTTTGTAGCTGTTCTTTTCTTAACTTTGTTTTTGCCACAAATTTCACAAAACTTTGCAAAATGCCTTTTAATTTAAAATGCCTATAATTTTATATTCATTTTAATTTTTAATTTCCTTATCTTACTCCCCCCTTTGCGCACTGGTTTAAAACCATTGCGCATCTGGACTGAGAATATTCAAAAGTATTCATTGGTTCAACAATCTGTCCTTCATGTGAATGCTAAATATCTATTCTTGACCCCCCTCTGGTGCCATTTAGATTGTTCACAAGGGCCTGTTAGTTCCCTTTCAGTCGATAACGTCGGACGTAGTCGACGCGACTGAAATGGGATCACGCTAGGGAGCCTATCATCTTCGATTACTATTGAACGAGCCAATGGAATTTGGCGTGCGTGATTTGCATCACACACTCCGCCCCCGCGGCGCGGGTATAAATACGGAAGTGGATGCCCGCACTAGTTGCCTTTCGCTTCGGAGCCGTTCGTCTTTGATGTCTCTGAAGAGTGCTGTTGTGTTCAACGAGCGAGTGTGTCGGTGTTCTTGCGGGAAGACCTCTCCAGTGTTGGTGTTCTACAGCGTGGTGCAGCGGTGATCGCGAGCTTCTCAGCTCTCAACTGCTGTTTTAACAGCATCAAATTTCTACTGTTTGTTTGTGTGTTGACGGTTGGTTAGAGGGCGAGAAGTGAGTGCTTCACTGTTAGTTGAAAGACTATTCAGTGTTTGCCGCGGTCATTCCCTGTGTGCTCCGGCACTGGTGACGGTCCCATTTCCTAAAAGAGCAACACGGGTGTGAGTGCGTCTTTTTCAAGATGCCATTCCATCCGTGCGTTTCTGGGTGCGGTCTGGCACTATCCCCTTCTGACGGTCACGAAAGTTGTGTCGCATGTTTGGGCTTACAGCATGCTGAGGCAGCTTTCGTGGATGAGGCATGTTCTCACTGCGGGAACATGTCCATCTCAGTGTTGAGATCTAGACTCGCCTTCGTTAAAAGCGTTGGTGCAGTCCCCACCTCTGGGCCCCGCCCCTGTTCTTCCTCTGGGTTACCTTCCCAGAGGAGGACTGGGGTGCCGTCCAAGCTGGGTGATCTGAGGATCACAGTGAGGGGTAATCCGCCCGGCCACGCCCCGTGGGTCCCTCACTCCTCTTTCACACCGCAACCGGTGGAGCTCCTCATTGATCCCGCTGGTCCCTCTGTAATGGACGGGCCAGCCGTGTAATTTGGGGCCCCTCCAGGGGATACGTTGTCAATCGCAGCATCGGAGGGGGAGCTGAACTCTGGAGATGATGACTCGGCTGCACTGCCTCCCTCCGGGAGACCAGTGTTGCCCGAGCCAGATCCAGAGATGTCAGCTATGCTGAAAAAGGCAGCCGAGGCGGTAGGGCTCGTGTGGAACCCTCCACCGTGTCCCGAGCCGTCTCGGTTGGATGATTGGTATATCGGGGCGGGCCGTACTGGTTCTCAGTCCGCCGCCCCGGTTCCTTTCTTTCCTGAAGTGCATGAGGAGCTTACGAGGGCATGGATGGCACCTTTCTCTGCCAGAAACCGCCTGAGTAGCTCCTCCCCCCTCACTACCCTTGATGGGGGAGCGGTGAAGGGTTACGAGGCTATCCCTCCGGTGGAGCGGGCCGTTGCGATGCAGTTATGCCCAACGGCGGCCGCTTCCTGGAGAGGTGATCCTCGTCACCCCTCTAAAGCCTGTAAGTTCTCGTCCGCTCTTACGGGCAAGGCTTACAAAGCTTGTGGGCAAGCCGCTTCCTCCTTGCATGCCATGGCGTTGCTCCAGGTCCACCAGGCCCAGGCACTCATGAACATGCACGAGGGTAGTTCGGACCCTGAGCTCATGGGTGAGCTCCGCACTGCAACTGACCTCGCCCTCCGGGCGGCGAAGGTTGCAGCTCGCGCGGTGGGTTCGGCGATGTCCACACTAGTGGTCCAGGAGCGCCATCTCTGGCTCAACCTGGCCGATATGAGAGATGCGGACAAGGTTCGGTTCCTGGACTCTCCCATTTCCCAGGTTGGGTTATTCGGCGACGCTGTGGAGAACTTTGCCCAACAGTTCTCTACAGCTCAGAAGCAGACGGAGGCCATCCGGCACATCCTGCCTCGGAGGGACGCTGCTGCCTTCACCCGCCCCCCGAGGTCAGATCCTCCGCCTGCTCGTCGCCGAGGGGCGTCCGCCTGCAGCCGCCTCAGCTCCCGCCGGACCACCGCAGCAGCCTTCACCCAGGTTCCGGCGCGGAGCCGGCCGCGGAAGGGGCGCCCAGCCCGCTCCAGGCGCTGCCAAGCCAGGTGGTAAGCTCCAGCGCAAAAGAAAACGCTGAACCTGGACGGGCTCTCAGGGATGGAAGAGTTGCTTGTGGAGTGGTTGCCGATCCACTCCCTCTGGCTGGTTGGAGGGCCGGCTGGAGTTTTTTGTTATGTGTGTGTCTGTTCCGCCGCTGGCCCCTATAAAAACGGGGTCAGCGGTACCCACATATTCAGAAAAAGAGCAATTTTTCTATTCCTGAGTCCCAAGTGGGCCAGTATGGCGGATGTGACCCTGTATAATAGCCTTACATCCCCCAGCTTCCCTTGGTCGCCAACAGGCAGCTTGGGGCGTTCGAGGACCCGGTCATCCGCCTTCTCACGTCCCCTGCCGCTAGTGGAGACAGGTAAGTGTTGCACTGCACACTAACACCACTATCTCTACTTTGCTGCCCCACCTCAGGCTCGGCTACCCCGCTCAAGTCAGTGATAGTAACATCACATTAGGTGTTGAGCAGACGTGCTCCTGAAAATTCAGTGATATTCTTCAAACCAAGTGTTGAGCAGTGCTCCTGACTTGTGCGTGCTTATCTTATCCTGCTGGCGAAGGATTTGATATAGCCGCTCCTCCAGCCGGTACGAAGGCCAGTTGTAAACTCGTTCTTCGTGCTACTAGGTGGTGGGTCGTGACCATCTTGGCCCAAGATTGGTCTGCAGCTTTGACCTGAAGGACACGTGGTGTCCTTCCCCTCGAGTGCTCCAGAGCCCGTTGGGTCTTCAGGTCAACTGGAAGAGAGTAATCTCGCCCACGGGCTGAGTATCTCTTTTTCAGTTTTGGAGAGGTACTCGGTCCAACACGTCTCTCCAGTGAGAATGTGTTCAGCTGGTGTTGAAGTGAGAAAGGGTCCCACTGAAAAGATTCAGAGGCTCCTGGGGTATACGATAGCGCAGCCTAAGTTGGCTTCCTCCGTATGTGACCGCTTCAGCGCTAGCTTTACGATCGAGTCCCGAGGTGACCGTGGCAGAGCAGCTCACCCTGTGTGACTATAGTTCATCCCGGTCTGCTGCCAAACCCTCCTCAGCAGAGGGGCCATGTACAAAGGGCGTGTTTTAACGGGGGCCTGGGCGACCCCCGACTACACGGGCATTCGTGCCTCGAGTTGTTAGACATTGCGGGTGTCACAAACTCTCCCGTCACCTCCTCCTTGGAGTCAGACGCTTCTGAGGGCGCCTTGTTCCACCCCTCCCGCTTACTCAATCGTGCCGCCATCGAGCCTCACGACAGTTATAGCCAGGGCAAGTGGAGACTCCATCCCCTGGGTCCGCTGGGTCTTGACCATTCCGGGGCCGCTCAATTGCCCCCCCGGTTTTATTTTTCCGCAAGTGTTTGGGTAAACCGAGCGGACTACCCTTGGACAAACACTGGGTCCCAGCTGTCCCAGGGGCCCGCAGAATACGTTTAACCCCAGTGAGCCTTCTAAGAAGTGACGGCGACTCAGGGTCGCCTTGCGCTGCTCAAGTCAGTGAGATCATCACACTTCATGTTGAGCAGAGTTGCTCCTGAAACTCAGTGAAGTTCATCGCACTCAGGTGTTGAGCAGCAATGCTCCTGTAGCTCAGTGAGTCCATCACAGGTAGCGCAGTGAATTCATCACACGCAGTGCTGAGCAGAAATGCTCCTGGTGCTCAGTGAAGTTCCTCGCACTCAAGTGTTGAGCAGTAATGCTCCTGAAGCTCAGTGAGTTTATCACACTCAGGTGTTGAGCAGTAATGCTCCTGAAGCTCAGTGAACTTGTCACACTCAAGTGCTGAGCAGAAATGCTCCTGTCGTTCAGTGAAATTCTTCGCACTCAAGTGTTGAGCAGAAATGCTCCTGAAGCTCAGTGAGGGAATGCTCCTGAAGTTCAGTGAACTTGTCACACTCAAGTGCTGAGCAGAAATGCTCCTGTCGCTCAGTGAGGTTCTTCGTACTCAAGTGTTGAGCAGAAATGCTCCTGAAGCTCGGTGAGTTTATCACACTCAGGTGTTGAGCAGGAATGCTCCTGAAGCTCAGTGAACTTGTCACACCCAAGTGCTGAGCAGAAAATGCTCCTGAAGCCCAGTGATCTTCACATGTTGTGTTGAGCAATGCTCCTGTCTTTTGCGCCCGTCACTTGCACCTATGTGCCAAGTCAGGAGAGGAACAGGTCTTCATAGTTGCCCCTTATTGGCCCAACTAGACCTGGCTCCCATCAACAGCCTTCCTGACTTCCCCGGAAAACTCTTCGGGGGCGGGGCACGATGGCACACGCGTTCTTCCCCCGGGGATTCCGGGCGGTCTTACATCTGAACGCGGAGGTTCAGGTGGCTATCACAAGAATGTGTGATAGTTACCATCACTTCTGCGAGCACCCCCTAGAATGGGGTAGCGTGCTTACGCCTTTAGAAGTGGAACCTAGTCATTGAGTGCGTCTTCTCTCCAGAGGAGATCCTGAAAGCTTTCGATCACTTCAGTGCTCTCTTTCCTGCAAAATGGGTTGCAGTAGGCTGTTTTCCTAAATCACCCTTAAAATGATGTTGCCTCGGTGTTTAAACGACGCTCATCGTGTTGCAGAAGTATGCAGAAGCACGTTCTGATCGTCAGGTTCCTGAGGAGCAAGGTCTTGTAAATCCTTGTGTCCCTCTTTATCCTCTTGGGCCTTGTCCCTGGTGCGACTGCACTGCAGAGACCGCCCCTGAGCCACTGCAGGTAGTGAGTTAAAAATGCTGTTATATCAGTTCTCCTGCTCGCGTGGTCTCTACTAGAGGGTAGGGACTTGCTCGCTTTCGGTCAACGTATTGTGCCTGGAGTCTGGGCCGGCTAACTCTCACAAGCTGAGACCCCGGCTCGGATTGTGCCCAAGGTTCCTACCTCTCCCGTAATAGGAGCAGGTGGTGAGCCTGCAAGCGCTGCCCTGGAGGAGGCAGATCCAGCCCTTGCTTCTCTGTCCGTTCGCTTGTATACAGCGTGCAAGGTTTATGCGCAAGTCTTCTTCTCTGTTTTTAGTGTATCTGTGTCAGAAATACAGCGCCTCATACTTGTCTGGCATGTATACTGTTTCAGTCGGTTTCAGTGGTTTCGTGTGTACGCAGATATTTGTTGAGACGGCGCCGTGTTTACGGAGTTTTTTTTAGAACGAGGAAAAAAAAGATTGGATAGGGAAAGCTCTGGCTTCGTGTGGACGTGGCCTGAGAATGTCATTATTTTTGTCAACTTGATACAGCCTTTTTACCAAGCCTAACTTTTGGCAGGCAGCATGTCCAAGAATTTCTGGTGCATCTCTCTGTATGATTTCAAATACAATCTTATACTTTTGTCCCTTGTACTCACAGTTGAGCGCTTTCGTGCCTAATGGCTCCATCTTGAGTAAGCAACTAGCCTGCAGCTTGATTTCTGCAGCCTTCCGGTGATGTTTAGTGCTTTATACGCACTCTCCAACAACACATTACATTCTGCACCTATATCCAGTTTAACTGTGACATTTCTCTTGTTTATTTTGAGAGTTTCAGTCCAATCATTTTCATTTTGAAATGTGATAGATCTTATATCATTGACCTGCTCTTGCTGTACTGTTCCAATTAACATATCCTCGCTCTGTTCAACTGTGTACATTCTTTACCCTGACTCATATGGCTCTTGGAAGTGCACATTTTAGCAAAGTGATTCTTCTTTTGACAGTTTTTACAGCTTCCCGATAGGCAGGCCAAATTCTATATTCATGCTTGTAGCCACATTTGCAGCATTCCTTTTTTGTCAGCACACACTGCTCCGGTTTACTGTTTCGATTCTTTGGCTTCATTGTGTTGACTCTGTGTACCTCCATTTCGTCGTTCACAATTCATCTGACTTGATGACTTTCATCTCACTGGCCCTACAGATGTCGATGGCTTTTTCAAGTGAGAGGTCTGCCTCTTAATTGATCTCCTTTTATACTACATACAATTCTGTCACGAATTAATCAATCACAGAAAAGTTGATTTCTGAAAAGTTTGAATCTCTGTATCCAACTCTTCCAATTCTCCGAGAGATTTTAGGTTTAATGGCGGCGGATGTAGTTGTGCCATCGTAACTATTAACTTTTATTCTGAAACTTTCTGGCACCATGTTTCACGACCATTATTATTCCACATTTGGCCAGATAAAGAGTGTAAAGAAGAAAAAATGAAGATTAAACAAAACTTCACAACAAAAAGCATAAAAAACAAACATACATCTTTAAAACATCATCAAGCCATTTCATAAAAAATATGCTTTGAGACTTTAAGAATGTGTGTGTTAGTCGTGATGATGAGCAGCGCAGGTTTGGAGTCCCTGACCAGGTTTGAGCAGATTGCAGGTTTACAGAGGAGTGCTTTGGGAACGTCAAGCTGTGCCAACATGCTTAGACCGGAGTAGGCTTGTGTGAAGTTATGCAGGTAATTCTCCTTTCCCTGACTCACTGGAGTGTGTTCAGAAGCAACAGGCCGCAATACTGCCCGTTTACTGCCTTCTGTCCAGGTGATCTGTCTCTGGAACAACCACTTCCTAGGTTCACTATTCTCACACTTTTTATTTGCTGTTCTCATTATTAGTTTACGCCTCTTTTATGACGTCGATGAAAACCGAAAGTAAACTAGCGTATCAGCGGCTCTGCTACAGATACTTTTAACATGTGCAGTTTCGCTCACCTTAAGTCATCATTTCTCCTCCGACTTTCTTCAGAAAACGAAACAGAAACTGAAAGAGACCTGAGTGATTCGCTTCCACAATGAAAGCGCAGCATATTTTCATTTTATTTCTAGTGTCTAATATAACATTAGCATCATGTTATCTGCTCAACATGTTTTCTAAACAGGATGGTTTGCTGACTTTTGACCCTAAATGTGAGTAAAACCGCAAAATAATGTAGGCCTATCGTAAATGTATAGTGGAGTTAAGTTTACGATTAAGATGTTCTGTCGTTGTATTTTTCCAAAATATACGGTGATTCCGAATGTCACAAACCTAATTTTGCAAACTTTAATAACCCAGCAATGTAAAAAAAAGTTTTTTGAGGGGCTGGAAAGAGTAGTGATACATTTTTATCCTGCATAATACATGTGGCAAGTGTTGTATTTTTATATTTCTTAAGAATTCACTTTCTGAAATTCAGCATTTTTTTTTTTAAATGTTAACATTACTCTCATATACTACTAAGTCTAGTTTTTCATGGGAAAATTGACCAGTTAAGACCAGCATAGCTCCATATATAAATTATAAGTTATAGTACAAGTTGTAGTATACATTTTTAGTAGGCCATAAATTATCATTGCAAACTGCAAAAATATTTTTGACTTCACATATCTTTACATCTTTCAGGTTTGAAGGCAGATTTAAATAAATCTCTCTTTGGGCAACACATCGTGACCAGTGTTGGGGAAAGTTACTTTTAAAAGTAATGCATTACAATTTTGCGTTAATCCCCAAAAAAGTAACTAAGTACGTTACTTAGTTACTTTTTATGGAACGTAATGCGTTACATTACTTTTGCGTTACTTTTTCTCACCTGCATGGGCTTGTTTGTTTGTTTTTTAATAACAGCTAAAACAATCTATTTTTGCCAATTGTTAAGGCCCTTTCACATCAAAAGTTAAATGAATAAGCATAAGGCTGAAGGAAATGCATTTACTACTGTATAGTAGAGGGCGCCGCTCAAACAAACCTTTCAGCTGCTGCTGTTCTTGATTAAATAACAATAGGATACTGGAGAAGGAAGTTCAACACTCTTATTTCTAAACCTGATCTAAAGTCATTTTTGCTTATTAGTATGGTTGAATTAGATCATTGTAGGTCAGCAGCAAAGACATTGGTTAATAAAGTGAGATTAAATACATAAAGTATATTTGTGTAATTTAACATAGTTAATTATAAAACTTTTGCACAAAATTCTGAGATTGCATTTGACTGTTTTTATTCATTTTGAGCAATACTGAATGTTTTTGTGCAAGTGAGATGAGTAAATGCATGTTCAATACAAATGCACACAACACCTCACTTTATTTCTCTCAACATGGGGACAGGAGAGCTGTCAGTCAATAAATGTGAAAAAGTAACTAGCGTTACTTATTTGAAAAAGTAACTCAGATATTTTGTTGTAAATTGAAAAAGTAATGCGTTACTTTACTAGTTACTTGAAAAAGTAATCTGATTACGTAACTCAAGTTACTTGTAATAAGTTACTCCCAACACTGATCGTGACTGATGTTGTATTAAAAGCTGTAACATCATTTATGACTGACAGAAACCCAAACAAACCTCTGGTTCTGTCTTTCCATGGGACTTCAGGAGTTGGGAAAAATCATGTTGCTAAAATCATTGCAAGAAACGTGTACGAAAAAGGGGAAAACTGCAAACATGTCCACACATTTATATCTCAGCATCATTTCCCACACAAAGTTAAGTCAGACCTCTACAGCGTGAGTAAATAATGTATATAAATATATTCCAATAAGATCAGTTTAATTCGATAGCTAGGCCTTGTGACTAAGATTAATCTTAACTGTGGTATTTGTAGCCTTTAAATAATCATCTTAACTGCGACTTGTATGTTTTGTATATCCAGACACAGCTAAAGCAGTGGATTCATGGAAATGTATCAAGTTTCCCCCACTCCATGTTCATATTTGATGAAATGGACAAGTTGAATCCTCAGCTGATTGACACCTTAAAACCTTTTCTAGACTACAATGCCCATGTAGATGGAGTATCATTTCACAATGCAATCTTCATTTTTCTAAGGTAAAAAAAGTAATTGTTAGATTCAAGCAGAGTTAAATACTTCAACTCTCCCAAAAGATCAACCCAACTAATGAGAAGCTGTGTTTATTTGTAGTAATGCAGGTGGGAGTTTGATTGTCGACATGGCTCTGGATTTCTGGAGAGAAGGCAAAAAACGGGAAGAGATCAGGATGAACAGCAATGAACTGGAGACTAAAATCTCTCTAAACATCTTCAATGAGGAGGGTATTGAAAGAGCATTGAAATATATTTTCTGATCTATATATTTATGTAAACATAAAAAAAGGCAAAAAATATGATTATTAAAGTATAATTATATAAATGTTTTGTTAAGTTTTATTTGTAAAAGGTAATTTATATATAAAGGTTATATACAGTATAACTGTTTTATTATTATTTTTTTTTTTTAAATTTTACATTTGATTTCCCTGGTTACATTCTTGTATGTATTACATATGTAAAATTTGCTCCTCTATGTTTTACAGGTGGATTTCAGCACTCCAGTCTCATAGATCATCATCTGGTTGATCACTATATTCCTTTCCTACCTCTGGAGCTGAAGCATGTGCGCAAGTGTGTCGTGGCTGAGATTGCCCATCTAAAAATACACCGATTTCATGATATGGTATATGGGGTGGTGAGAGAAATGCCCTTCTTCCCCAAAAACGAGAGAATCTTTGCGGTTAAAGGCTGCAAGTCAATCAGACAGAAACTGGTCATCTATACTGATAAATAGATGGAAGCAGCACTTTTTTCACAATCATCAGCTGTGTAGATACAAAAATAAAAGTCAACATCATGATTACGCATTTCTATAATGGCTCCAGACTAACTTTTCCACTGGTTGCACTGGTGCTACCAACTTTCTCAGGGGTCAGGACAATAAGGAAGGAACGATGCCCTCCTCCCATTGTCACTCTCAGCAGGCACTTTGTATGAATGTTGACCTTTCCTTGCAAGGGAATGAATAAACTTTAAAGTCAATTGGTACATGTTTGTCTCTTATTCAGTGAAGGAAAATTGGTTGCCACTACTTTTAATCTTTCAACTAAAAACCATTCAAAAATGATAAAAAAAACAGCACATATGTTTTTAATGTTTGATTATATTTCATTAGTGCCAATTGATGAAAAAAAATTAACTAATTAATCACACATTTTTTTATTTATCACACCTAACATTAAAGTTTTTAATATATTTTTATATTGTAATAATTTCAAGGGGTGGTGATGGCGCAGTGGATAAGACACATGCCTTTGGTGTGAGAGACCCGGGTTTGAATCCACTGTGAGACACCAATGTGTCCCTGAGCAAGACACTTAACCCCTAGTTGCTCCAGAGGCGTGCGACCTCTGACATACATAGCAATTGTAAGTCGCTTTGGATAAAAGCGTCAGCTAAATGAATAAATGTAAATTTCACATTTAATCTCCAAATTAATTTGGAAACAACATAAAGACTGTTAATTTTATAAATATTTGATTTAATAGGTAGGAAATATATCTTTAATGGACATATCTTGAGAATCACATTCAGGTCCACATGCAGAATCTCCTTGAGAGTCATATTCATAATCAGGGAGGGAATCATTTTTGTCAGATACATCATGCATTGCACTAACGTCATTGCTGAGACACAACTCTCTCTTTCTTGTACCCAAACAAACAGGCTCCTCATACCTGCTTGAACTAGGCCCTGCAATCACCACAATATCTTGCTGCTCATCGGCATTGATGTTTTGTACAGTATTGGGAGTATTTTAATTTTGCTGACATTCATTCACATTAGTTAGTATCTGTATTAGTAACAACATGCGCATGTACATAGCGGATGGCGCCACACCAGAATAGCTCACTTCAGATGGACTTGCTTGTTCCTCTTGAGCAGTGTCACATGTCCCTCTCCTGAGACACTAGGCCTATCCTCTGGTGCACGATCTCTATAGGCATGCAAACTTTTCATGACCTAATTCGGCACATTCGAAGCACCTTAAGCTACCAGTTGTTGCATATACCATATAAGTTCTCACTTCGTGTCGTACTCAGAATGAAACACCCAGTGTGTTCTCGGGGAGTCTAGAAACATAAACACCTGTCTTCTGAAAGATTTGACGTGTTTCAGAGACGGGTGTTTACAGCCTAGAGTAATTGTTTTGAAACCACTGGCAAATTTGCCAATACATACTAATTTTTGGCTAATTTATTTGATCGAACATCGAATAAAGCAAAATGAGATGAAAAACAGTGAAGTAGTAATTAGGTGCCATGTTTGTTATAACAGCATCTCAGAGATATATTAATCAGCATAAGTTATTACTCTTCCACCTGCGCGTGACGTCATTTAAGAGCAGCTTTCTGAACCGATATGAGAGCAACAGAGCTAGCAGGAGAAGCCCAAAAGGGAAAAACTCCCGTCAGACTCCTCACCATGATCGATCCTGCCCTGCCGCTTCAGCAGCCGCGGGACCCTAACCGGTGAGGTGCAGATACTCGACTCTCATCTCTCAAGCGAGAAACATAGTCCAAATAGGCTGCCCGTATCCAAAGTAATATGTCTAGAAGAACGTACCTACATGTCAAAAAATCCATTGGGGTGAGTTCTTTCACAAGTTTATGCTATGTATTTAGATTGAAGTGTTTTCTCATTGATCCAGAACATCAAAATGTTCTTTCCTGCAGCAAAAGTTAAAATACTGAAAAGTCTCTCATGATATTTATTCAAAATACAATGAACTGGGATCAACATCTACTGTATATTCATCCCAGAATATTGCAAATGTGGTCTGAAATTTTCTTCCAAAACAACTGAATTCTGTGACAAGACCAGATACAATAAATATTATTACCAACTGATGTTTTTCATTTTGAGGGGGGAAAGTTTTGGGTCAATTTTATTTCTGATATAAGAAATAAAATTTCTGACATGTAGCTGATGTACTATTTTGAATTGAATAGCATGTGCTCTGTTGCACTATGATATTCTCTTAGCATGATCCCAGACTCAATCCCACTGGAGATATTAACTGAAAAATAATTTCCCCACATCTGTCGAAGATTGTCTCCTTGGAAGGTCAAACTCAATGTAACATAAATATGAGATTTTTTTTTGTCTTGTGTCTTTTAGCAATATTTCAGTATTTTTACCCATGTTGACAATTTGTCAATCATAGAATTATCAAAATGGTCTTTTTGCCAATAAAGTTCCTTAGCTGTAAATACCTGAAGAAATTATGTTTTGATAGATCAATTTTTGCAGACAACTGTTAGAAAGACAGAAGCGAGAAACACTCAAATATATCTTTCAGCCTCACACTTCCTAAAGAATTCAAGAGGTTAAACCCAGAGTCAGCAGTTCCAGGAGACTTTATTTTATTATTACATTTATTTATTTCCGATCACATAATCACAATGAGGAAGGTTTGGTTTCACTCTCTGTGATGGTGTACGTGATTAGATTGGACGAGAATACTTTTTGTGCGCAAAAAAAACAAAAATAACAACTTTATTTCAACTATTCATTTCCTTCTCTGTGGGCCTCGAGTCAGTTCACTGGTGTAACACCGTACGTCACACATAGGCTCACTATTGGCCGACGCTTTTCATGTGTGTTCTTGTCGCTTGATAAACTTAAGATTGAACCACTGTAGTCACTTGGACTATTTTAACGATGTCTTTAATAACTTTTTGGGGGCCGGCAAGTTTCAATCCCATAGAAGCCTATGAAGGAGTGATCCAGCTCTCATATTTAATCAAAAATATCTTAATTTGTGTTCCGAAGATGAACGAAGGTCTTATGGGATTGGAACAACATGAGGGTGAGTAATTACTGACAGAATTTTCATTTTGAACTATCCCTTTAAGGCCCGGACAGGGGAGAGTACTGTAAGTGTAATTGTCACTCGCTTTCCGAAGCGGGAAGAGCAGATGGCGAAATAACTTGTGCTCTGAAAGGAGTAGAGAGCACTTTGGGCACATAGCCGTGCCTTGGCTTGAGGATAACCTAGGAGTCGTTAGGCCCAAACTCAGACAGAAAGTCTGGCTGACTGTAGCGGCTCGAAGGGGGGCCCTTTGAGGGCCATAAGGACCGTTGAAAGGTCCCAGGAGAGAATGGTAAGAGGACGAGGTGGGTTGAGCCTCCTTGCCCCTTTCATGAAGCGAACAACCAAGTTGCTTCTACCCAGCAACTGGCCGGCCACATAGAATGCTGCTATGGCCGCCACATAGACTTTGAGCATGGAGGGGGTGCGACCCACATCCATTAGCTCCTGTAGGAAGGAAAGAATTAGCGGTACTTAACATGAATAAGGTCTTGGTTCCAGACTGAACACCAGTAGGAGAAAACAGATCACTTAAGGGCATAGAAGCGTGGACGGGGCTCTAGCCTCAGAGATAGTATTCAATACTTTCGCTGGGAGGTCCATAAGTTTCCGTTGAGGGGCCATACGTTGAGGCCCCACAGCTCGGTTGGGGGTGCCAGATTGTACTGTTTGCCTGGGAAAGGAGGTCTTTCCTCAGGGGAATTGGCCATGGGGCTGCTGCTAGAAGCTGATTCAACTTGGGGAACCAAGGTTGGGTCCGCCAGAGAGGGCCACCAGAAGGATGGCGCGTCTTTCCTTGCTGATTCGTTTGATGACCTGAGGGAGCAGCGCGACTTAGGCAAAGGTGTAAATGGGGAGGCTGGACCATTCATGGGCCAGCACATTCCTGCTCTTTGTAAAGAATATTGGGGTCACCCTCTGCCTTGCCAAAGATACTCCAAATTGTTTGAACCATCTGGGGATGGAGGGTCTATTCCCCTGGGAACACGTCTGCTCCCTGGATCAGTCTGCCTGGCACGTGCCACGCTCTCAGTGAGCGCAGGCGTCTGGCTAGCTTGTACAGAGGCCTCGACCTGAGTCCACCTTTATGTAGGACATCACCACCATATTGACCGACCGGACTAAGACATGGTCCCCTGTCATTGCCGTTTTTCCGTGCCCGACCAGGAGCCAGAAGTCAGTCTGCCCTAGCACAGAGCTCCCCAACCCGGCAACCGACCAGCACGGAAGGTCTCTACATGTTACTGTCTTTTCTTGCGGCAAAATATTTTTGATTAAATTCAATACATTTTCTCATACTATGTATTAACTTGTTATTTCATCTGACTCCATAAATGAAAAAGGTTTTAATGATATCCGTGCATCATTAAATGTGAGCAAATGTTTGACTATTCCTTTTAACTCTAATGTAAATAATGTCAAAGCCAGTTAGAATAATCAAATGTAACAATTTATTATGTCAGGTAAATGTATCATAACAATTTCACAATCAGTTCAAAGATAATCAATACAAAACTTCAAATGCTCTTGAATAAAGAGGAGAAATGTTAACCCGACATTTAATAAATAAATGAAGCTGAGAGTCTCGGCCGCTCTCAGCCTCACGGCCTGATCTGAGGTACTGAAAAGGCCACAATCTTTTTCCTGTATTCCATTATATAGCCAGAACTCATTTCAAATGTAAACATGAGTTCACAGTGGGAAATCACCTTAATCACTGTCCCAGACTTACTGAGGCAGGAGTTGAGTTACATGGCTTAACATTAGAAATTTGCATTGTGTTAACACCTTCTGACCATTTGTCTGTAAGACACACCCTTCTGTGTGTAAGATATTTCTAAACTATTAAGAATTTTATTACCTTTTGGTTTGGTTCTTTGGGAATGAGACATTTGTACCCGGCGCACTGACACATTTCAAATGATACTAAACATGTTAAAACCATATATATTTTGGATGAATTTCAGATGATTTCAACATGAGGGAAAAGAAGTGGGGGGATAATGGGGGGTCGAGGTAAAAGAAGTAGATTAGAATGATTCTGGGGTGAGACTTGCGTCTGGAAGGATGCACGAGAGTGAGTTAAAATTTTCAGCAGGGTCCTTTGTCCACTCGAGGAGTGATCGTTCCTCAACCAGTTTTCCAGTATTACAGAGTGCTATTTTTTTGAAGATTGTAATACTTATACAGTAATTTAATAATGTCTAAATAAGACTACAGCATGGTCCTTTTTCATTTCTATTGTCAGGCATCCTGATAAAAACAAAAATGTTGTTGTATGAATTAAATTCCATTCAATTATCATATATTTTTATAGCACTTTTCACAATACATATAGTTTCAAAACAGCTTTACAGAAAATGCATGTCACCACCCCATCAGGTTTTCTGGTAGTACCTAGAAAATCTAAGTCCACTAAATGAGGGAGAGCGTTGACTTCAGATGACGCAAACTCTGAATCAACATGCACCAATGCTACATTTTTCTAAATGTCATAGTTATCAAACAAGTATTCATTACTTCACTGAGCTCATTGTTTCTGCATTCAGTTGGGGCCAGTCCTCCTTTGGCCAATGAACGAACAGTGTATGATTAGGATTTATGCAGCAATTATGGGTCAGAAGTCAGATTGGATCAGAAGTTTCTCAATGTTTATCCAGTTCCATCTGGTTGGGGGTCGGAGTCATCACACCGGTATGGAGACGAGTTTGTTGAGGTGTACATGAGGCCTTCACAGTGCTGATGAGGCTGGCACTTCAGGGATGCGTTGTGGTCGTGTCCATGCGATGGTCCTTAATCAGATCTGGATGTGGCCTGGATCCGGCAGTTTGCGGTAAACCTCGGGACTAATATGAGCATAGACGCCATCCTTCTTATGATGTACCAAGTACATCAGGCTTTATGGGAAGTGTTCCCGGTTCCAGCTGATCTAAACTATGCAGCCTAACATTGAATTATAGAAGTCTATAATGTGTTATGTGTGTGCTAGGCCAAAGAGATGCGTTTTATTCTAGATTTGAACTGACAGACTGTGTCTGCTTCCCAGACAATTTTAGGAAGATTGTTCCAAAGTTTAGGACTATTTAACCTAAAAAAAGAGAAAAAAGTGGGTTTCTTCTGTCGTCGTGTCATGAAACATTAAACCGGCTAGCTTATAAAAGAGAAGTTAGCAACATGACAGATTAGCGCTGAAAATATGGCCAAAAAAAGAAGCAAGACGCAAGGGAGGACTGATAATGGACCTGGAGTCTGATGCTTTCCCAAACTTATCTTCACCTCTTCCTGAAACCCCTCTGAATAGCCCCAGTCCAAAGAAGGTCCGCTCTGAAATTTCGAAGAAAGAAGCGGAAAATGTGTCCAATGCTGATATCCTGAAAGCTATTCACGGACTGAATGACCGATTCTCCAAGTTTGAAGAAATGGTGAACAAGAACACGGCGTAGATTGTTGTCATGCAGGAGCATATGAAAGACCTTGGGATGCATTGTAAGGCGACAGATGACAACGTGAAGAAGCTAAACGAGCGAGCGACTGCAATTCAGGAGCGGCAGGAGGAGGCTGAGAGATATACCCGACGATGGAATATACGTCTGCTTAATCTCCCGGAATACAGCAACGAAGATGTGAGAAAGGAGGTGCTGGAAATAATCGCCCAGATTGTTCCAGAAGAAAAGTCCAGACTTGGGTTCCTGGTAGACACTGTACACAGAGTCGGGAGAATTAAGATGACAACAAACCACGTCCCATTATCATGTAATTCACCATGCACACTTTCCGACACAAAGTATGGAGAGCCTCCCTCAACTCCGATGTGTTGAAAAGAAAAAATCTACGGATGGCAGAAGACCTCACTTACACGGAAAGACAATGCTGGAACAAACTCTGGCCAATGGTTAAACAAGCCCGTGACGAAGGGAAGAAGACCAAATGGATCGGCCCGGTGGCCATCATTGATGGTGTAAGACATACAGTTTAAGAATCAATTAGTTAAATAATAAGGTGATCTTAAGTTAAGTTGAATGCTAAGTAATATTGATAAGATCTCTTAACTACCTCAAGCTAACTCAGGTTATTGTTCACAGGGAACAATGACTAATTTAAGTTTACATGTTTGATTAGATGTATTGATTTACCGGGAAAATGTTCATATGGGTTAAATTCTCCTACTAAGACACTTATTGTCTACTGTATAGCACAATCACATTGATGTGATGGTTACCTATGTTCGAAATTAGCATACTGCACTATGTGTACTAGTAGTTAAATAACCTATTTCTACAGTGGCACAGTTACTTGCTTAATTAAGCAATTTATTCACTTCTTTATATTAAAAAAGTGAAAGAAATGAGTCTTCAATTTCATAAGGTACTTAATATTTAGAGTTCTCGTTTGAGAGTATCTACTTGTGTATCTATATTTCAACACTTTACAAGTACCTGTTTATTTTACAGATTTCTAGTTCACTTTATTTTATTTTTTTATGAGAGACTTCCATTTCAGTTCCTTAAAAATACTATCCCTTAATGTTAAAGGTATCCGTGACAGCACCAAAAGAAAATCTATTTTTATTTTTTGTAGACGAAAAAATGCAGATTTAATCCTTTTACAAGAGACTGACTCAAGTGAAAATTTTGGAAAACACAATGGGGTGATCAGTGTTATTTCTGTCATGCCTCTCAACAATCTGCTGGTTTAGCTATTCTCCTCAACAAATTTAAAGGTATTATTATTGAATCATTATTTTCATATGAGGGTAGATGGATTATTTTAGTTTTCAAACTGGATAACACAATTTTTATAGTTTGTAACTTATATAATCATAACAATACAGCTCTAGCCAAAACAATGTGTGTACAATTGTGTAAGAAACTTGAAGCTCTTAAACTGAAGTACAAAGAAGCACAATTGATTCTTGGGGGAGACTATGATGATGCTCCAGATTATCTCTTAGATCGATTACCGATGAGAACAGTTCAATATTCAAGATTTAAAAGCATTGCATATATTTGTGAACAACTTTTGGTTGTCGATGTATGGCGATACTTAAATTCTGATACAAAAGAATTTACTTGGAGTAATGCGAATAGATCTCTACAATCCAGAATTGACTTGTGGCGTATATCAACTTCTTGCACACAATTTGTTTCAGTAGCATCTCACGATTTTGCTCCCTTATCTGATCATAGATTGATTAAAATTCATTTAATAGGCACTAAACAAAATCAAAACAATCTTCGTGGTTTTTGGAAGTTAAATAATGACTTATTAAATTATGAAATATTTTGTGGTGATGTTAAAAGAACAGCGAAACAGATAATTAGGGATCCTAAAATGAATCATACACAAAAATGGGAATACTTTAAATTTAAGATAAGAGAAACAGCAATGAAACGGAGTAAAGAAATAAAAAAAAATAACGCCTCAAAAGAAATTAGTATCATGAACAAACTAAATACATTATTGAAGAAAGATAATCTATTAGAGGAAGAAGGCATTAAATTGAAGAGACTAAACGAAGAAATAGATCATACATATATTAATATGGCTAAAGGAGCCTTCATAAGGTCAAGAGCAAAATGGTTGGAATTAGGTGAAAAGAACTCTAGCTACTTTTTTGCCCTAGAGAAACAATCAAAAATCAAAAAAGAAACAATATCTCTGCACTCAAGATTGATGTCAATGTTATGATGTCATAACCACTAATCATTTGGACATTTCAAAATATGTTTATTCATTCTACAGTAATATACAAATCAAATTCCCAAATCAATGATTGTGATAAGTTTATTGAATCAATTAAAAAATATACACCAACCATTTCAGAGCCCTTCAAAACTAATTGTGAACGACCCATCACAAAATCAGAAATATCAGAAGCAATCCAATCAATGAAAAAAGGAAAATCTCCAGGCAATGATGGCCTCTCGGTTGAATTCTATATACATTTTTGGACTATTATTGTGGATCATTTATTGGAATTATTTAAGGAATGTCAAGATAGGAATGAAATGTCATGAAGTATGAAACAGGGTATCATAACGCTAACCCTAAACCGGAAAAAGATCATCTTATGATAGAAAATTGGAGACCTATTACGCTCCTAAATATAGATTACAAAATTATCTCATTGGTATATGCTAAAAGATTAAAAAAAGATCTTGGAGAAATTATCGCCGAAACTCAAACTGGATTTATGTCCAACCGTCATATTAGTTCCAACATAAGGCTTGTTCTTGACTTATTAGACTACTCTTAACAAATTGATAATGACTCCCTTATAGTTTTTCTTGATTTTTACAAGGCTTTTGATACGGTGGAATATCATTTTTTGTTTAAAGCACTTCAAACCTTTGGTTTTGGTCAACATTTTATTTCAACAATTGGAATGTTTTATTAAAATATTGACAGTTGTGTCATACTATATCCACACACTACCAAAAGATTTCCAGTGCTGAGATCTGTCCGTCAAGGCTGTCCGATTTCTCCCTTTTTATTTTTGATTGTTGTCGAATTGCTCTCATTACATATTTTAAAGAACCCAATAATTGAAGGTTTGTCTATTTTTGGAAAGGAAATTAAACTGACCCAACTAGCTGATTACTAGCATTATTCTTAAAGGACAAACATCAGATTGGAAAAGCTGTAGCATTAATAGACGCATTTTCAGCTGCTTCTGGACTAAGATTGAATAAATCTAAATGCGAAATTTTATGTCTGTTTGAAACAAACGTTAAAACCATATATAATATGCCTGTTAAAAATTGTATTCGATATCTCTGTGTTTTTGTTTGTAAGAATGTCATAGAGCGCCAACGATTTAACTTCTCCCCCAAAATGAAAAAATCTAAAACTATTTTGAACCTATGGCTTCAAAGAGACTTATCAATATTAAGTAGGGTCCTTTTGACTAACGCTGAAGGAGTTTCTAGATTTGTGTATCCAGCACTCTCCCTTAATGTCTGTGATTCTACATGTAAAGAAATCAATGATATGTTTGTAAAATTTGTATGGAAGAATAAGCACCATCATTTGAAAAAAGCTTTGCTTTCTGGTCCTAAAGCTAAAGGGGGTTTTGAACTGTTGGATTTTGTGGATTTGAATTATACTTTTAAAGTTAAATGGTTAAAGGAATGCTTAAAAGACCCAGATTCATTATGGAATTTTATTCCTCATAATATATTCAAGAAGGTTGGAGGTCTCAAGTTCTTACTGTATTGTAATTACAGTATTTCTAAATTACCAGTTAAGATGTCGGAATTTCATCAACAAGCTCTGTTAGCCTGGAAGCTATGTTATTCACACAACTTTTCACCACATAAATCTATCATCTGGAACAATGAGTATATTATTAAAAGGAACAAATCATTGTGTTTACAAAACTGGATAGATAATAATATCATCTACTTAAAAGACTTATTTAACCCTAATGGTCAACTTCTTAGTTATGAAGACTTTCTTATACAGAAAACTTTCCCTGTAAAATTTAAAGAATTTAGCTCAGTAATTAACTCTATTCCCAGTGGAATATTAGAATTAATGAAAAGCTATGTAGAGCAGAATGTACAACGCATTACTCCTAACATTCTTTACATAGATGGTATTGACATTCTAAGCAAAAAATGTACTAATAAACATATTAGAGAATGTTTCTACAATGCCAAAAAAATAATACCTAGAGGAATTTTTTTCTGGAATGCTATTTTTATGAATATTAATTGGCAGAAGGCATGGCTTGTTCCTTTTAAATTTTGTGTCACAAATAAAATTAGAGAATTACATCTAAAAATATTACATAACATATACCCATCTAAGATGTACATTTCAAGATTTCTTGATATTGATAACAAATGTACTTTTTGTAAAAATGAACTTGAAAATGTAACCCACTTGTTTTATGGTTGTTCATACAGTAATGCATTTTGGAAAGAACTTGAGAATTATATATTATGTAAAACAAAACACAAAATCAACATTGAGGGGAAGAACATTATCACTTATTTTGAATACAAAGAAAATAAACTATGTACTATAATAAACCTTTACATTTTGTTAGGCAAGTTTCATATCCATAAATGTAAATTCCAGAATTCTTCATCATTTAAGTTGTTTTTGATAGAGGTGGATTTTTATTTTAAGTCTCTTAATTTAATTACAAACAAGAAATGCATATCAGTAATGAATATTCATGTAGAAATTTTTAATGGATAATATGTACTAGAACTATTTTTGTCATGGGATACAAATCTGTCACAAGTCTATTTTTCTTATTGGTAACTTGATTGTTTTTTTTTTTTCAACCTTTAATGTATTGTATTGTTATTATTATAATGAATGTGAACTGGAAAGACTAAAAAAAAAAAAAAAAAAAAAACTTGTTTTCTGACCAGGAGCCTATGGGGACATAGATAGGCGCAAATGCATTTGGTATTTAAATAATGAGGCGCAGGATGTTAAAATGATAACTGCGTCAGGCTAAAACTAGCAAAAAACACTTGCGCCGCGAGGAGAGAATCACTTTTAGCCTCTTCTTTTTATCCAAAACAAACTTAGATGCATTCATTTTCTGTAATAAAGCTGCTTTGAAACAATCTGTATTGTAAAAAGTGATTTATGAATAAAGGTGACTTGACTTGAGCATGTGCTCTGCAAAACTGCAAAATAATTTCCCCACATCTGTCGAAGATTTTCCGTATCTCCTGGGAAGGTCAAACTCAATGTAACATAAATAAAAAATTGTTGTGTCTTTTAGCAATATTTTCTCAATTTCAGTCATAGAATTATCAATATACAAAGTGATATTTTTGCCAATAAAGTTCCTTAGGTGTACATACCTGTAAAATGTCTTGACAGATCAAATTTAGCAGACATCTGTCCAAAAGACAGAAGCGAGGAACCCTCAAATATATCTTTCAGCCTCACACTATACCTAAAGAATTCCAAGAGTCATCAGTTCCAGGAGACTTTATTTTATTATTACATTTATTTATTTCCAGGCAGGAGAACACATGATCACTATCAGTGGCGGTTCTACATTGAATGACACCACTTTTAGTTATGACTTGTTAAACTATAGGCTACTTTGTCATGAAATAGAGTTGTAGCAAATAAAAAGCTAATTTTCGAAATAATAACTGAACTTGTAACAGTTTTGTTGCAAAGCACAATATTATGGTGAAATCAGATCTCGTGTTTGATGAGTTAAAACCGAATTAAGCAAGCATCATAGCAAAAAGGCTAACAAACTTAAGAGTTATACCCACCAATTAAAGGGGTAATGAACTGGATTATTTTATTATTTTATAATGTTTCCTGGGGTGCCCTTATAATGTTAGTATGATTTTTACATCAAACATTGTCATAATTAAGAAATAAAAGGCATTTTTCCTAGCCTGATTTTAGCCTCTGATTTGAACGCTCTGTTTGAAGGGGCGTGTCTGCTGCGAGACTTCAGTGTAAACGCCCACTGCTGTGATTGGCTGACATGTTTGCATATAAAATAGCTAGTATTACATGTGATACTCTCGGAAACTACTACGTTTTTAATATTACAGCTATCGAGAAGATTAACAAATCTTTAAATGTATTGTTTAAAGCATTATATTTAAAAATATTCCATCACAAGAAAGAATGCAGTGATGAGCTGAGCAGATGACACAGCCTACAGTCTGGTGATAGCGTGAATAAAGATCCCATTATTGCAACGCAGTTTTTGCACACTCACGAATGCTTTTTCACCCTATAACAATGCAAACACGACGTAAACACAGGTAGAGCTTCGTTGTGCAGTGTAACAGCGTCATTGATTTCATAACGAGATTTGCGCGCTGTGTGATTGATTGACTGACAGCTTGGGCGATTGGAAAGGGAGCGTTTGGTCGCTTTCTTTCTATAACTTAATCACAGTTTTAATATTATTTCATCTTAAGAGAAACGATGTGAAGTTGATATTTTAGTCACTGATGCATAAACAGTATTGAATGATTTTGAGAGAAAGATAATATACTGAACTTGAATAATTACACATCAGAAATCACTGCTCACAGATCAGGCATTAAAATAAACATGGTTACTTACATGTTTGTGGCGTTGACTTAGGTAAAGTTGGATTTATATTCGCACATTCACGTTAAAGAACTTTTTCAATTAAATAGTCAATAAAGCAATTTTTTCCAGATTCGAAGCAGCTACATGATATTGACAACAAAGATTGTGAACTACAACATTTTCTACAATCGATCAAAATGGACAAGTAGCCTATATTTTTAATGCATACATACTTAGGAGAATATTCAATGTAGTGTGGTAACCAAGATAGGGACCGTCTAAAAAGTGAATATTGTTTTTCATCGTGTGCAAACAGGTACATTTTAGCCAACTGCAGATGAAGCCTACTGGCAAATATCTCTCACATTATGTGTTCTGATGCTATAGAATGTCCTTTAGCAACAAAACCTGCATTATAACGATGGTGTTTAAAAAGGTGTTTATGAAATAATAATGAATGAACCTCTACTGTAATTTGAACTGTAATTTGGTAACAATCCAGACCGTAGAAAGTGGAAAATCATGTTTAATCTCCTGAACATAGCTAATCACTTAATTTTACAACCGTTTATATTTATTTATTTATTTTTTTCGAGGAAAAAAAATGAAAAAGAACTGTGTAAGTGTGGTGGTTTTAATAATGACATATGATTTATTTGAAAAGGTTTTGAAAAGCATCGAGACGACTGCTACAAAGCAAGTTGGATTATCTTGTCTTGACCCTACAGAACACTCTACAGCCCATGTCTTGCTGTTTTATTCACCTCTGTTTTTATCTGTGATAAAGACTGTGTAACAGTGTTCTCCAGGTGTTGAATTAAAAGAATGACTAAACTCTATTTTATGTTTTCCTGTTGTATGACATCTGTGTTTAACATGGAACTCTAACAATAACACAATTCATGTACATTGATTGATGTTTACAGTCCTGCAGAAATATCACTGTCCATGGTACTGAATCCATCAGGTTATTGACAAGTACTCAGAAAACATGACAGCAAACATGATGTTTATCTTGGGTGTGGAGGGTACACTAGCACAAAAGTACACTAAAGCAGTCGTGATCTAGGTGAATACTCAGCAAATATCAAACCTGAAACTATTTTTACCCTCGTTGATTTTTTTTAAACTTGACTATGTTCATGGTGCTGTCCACGTACTATGTGTTCCTGAAGGTCCTACGTGATCAAGTCTGATCAAGTCTACAGTTGCTTTTTATATTCGCTTCGCATATTTGCGGAGTTCCGCGTTCAATATCTCGTGAGCTGAATATTGTTACTACACAAATAACATTGTTTAAATATTTTAAAGGAGAACTCCGGTCAGTTTTTAAGTTAATCTTGATCGTTAGAGCTTTGTGAGTACTGACTATAGAAAAAAAAACGAACCGGATTGGTGATTGCTACGCGGAGCTGCGACCGCGAATACCCAGAGCTCCCACCCAGCTGAAACGGCAGCTATGGGGGCATGGACATAAAGAGTGTTTTTGAGCCTCTTAACAGACACAAAATGCAATTAAAATGTCTGTCCAACATGAACAGGGACCCTACATGTGAACAAGATGCGTTTAGCAACTTAGCCATTGTTTCAACTCACCTAAATAGTCTTTTAGACGGCAAGCTGTAGTCTCGCGCTGCAGTCCCGTGCTGTAGCCGGAAAAGGTAAACAATGTCCAGGTGGGAGGAGCGTTGATCATGTGCGACGAGTCTTCGTACATGGAATGGCATTTTTCTTCAAACGGCCCCGCTGTGTTGAGTGTGTGTAGTCATCCTTGTCAAAGTGTTCACTGCAAATACGGTAATCTTTAGCGCGTAGTACTTCTACGGGAGTTTGCACATCAAGTTGAAGTACAACTAGCCACAACTGCAGAATCTCGAGGTCATGGAAAGGAAGATGATGAAAATTTTAGCTCTTATATTTTCGCATTCGGTTGCCACAATTCGGAAAGGCACAAACACGAACCATTTCTTCTTCACTTGTAAGCAACTCTGATCATAGCTCGTCGCACATGATCAA
Organism: Siphateles boraxobius; assembly: GCF_051911475.1. Taxonomy (NCBI): domain Eukaryota; kingdom Metazoa; phylum Chordata; class Actinopteri; order Cypriniformes; family Leuciscidae; genus Siphateles; species Siphateles boraxobius. The sequence continues at coordinate 17,324,291 of NW_027509205.1, read as the reverse complement.
CGCTCCTCCCACCTGGACATTGTTTACTAAACTAAAAATTGCCCGGAGTTCTCCTTTAATCTCCTCAAAACGAGTTTTCCTTCGGGTTTGCACTTTGCAGATGGTCCCTTCTTTGCAGCCTGCGCATAGAGATCAATGTATTTTGTCCAGTGCGAAGGAAAGATCGTTTTGAGGAAATTTATGTTGTAGCTTCTGGTGTTTTATCTGTATGTGATATGTGTTGTGTGTTGCAACAACGTTTAGTTCACGAGTTATTGAACGCGAAAGTACGCGAATGTGCGAATATAAAACCAACTTTACCTAAGTGTGGCGTTGCTGGCAGATCCGTAAAAGTCTGTTTGCAGAGCCTGTGTGGAAATTGTGACTGATTTTCTGTTGATTTAATAAAGCTTAACCACGCATTCCTAATATTGGAATCCGAAGGAAGCTTATGCAGCAACTGTCTTCTTCCACAACCAGGTACTGCACAATATTTTTTTAATGTTTATTGCTTGGTAGCTCGATCCAGTTTAGCAAAATTACCTCGTCGTAGGCCTATGTTATAGCATGCAATCATAGACTGTAAAAAATATGCATGTAATCCGCGAGTCGGTGGGCGGGGCTAAACAGGCCGTGTTGAAGTAGGGGTTGATCTTCTTTTGCAGAGGAGGGGTTTTATCCTCTTTGACGTCATAGATCCCCACTTTGAAAAACCTGTCGTTCGCTGAGCCTGCGGTGTCAATAAAAACTTTTATTGGACTAACAAGGAAGTTTTCAGTTCTGAAACTTACAGGATATTCTAATAGTATGTAGACCTCCTGTATGTCAAAAGCTCAAGGAAAATTTGATTTCTCAGTTCATCACCCCTTTAACATTAGCCCTTCATTCATTCATGGATACCGTAATCATACAGAGAGAACATTTGCATATACCTTTATCTTTTGCTCGTTTCTCCTCTTCTCTTTTTTTTCTTTTCTAAATTGGGCACCTGATGGCTTTGACCTTTTCCTGTCCATGTCTGTGTTTATTTGGCACCTGACAATCAACAGATTTCCCATTTATGCCTATAATTTAAGAGGCTCAACCTGAGCTGCTTTCTTTATGCATCTTTTTAGGCAACATTTGACCCATTAATACTTAGGCTACACTTACTATTCCATATCTTTTTTTAAAAATGTTTTTAAAAAAAACTTGCTACTGTACGTGTACTGTGCTGGACTAACAGGGACTTGTCACAGCACTTATATTGTTTATATTGTATACGTGTATTGTTATATATATATATATATATATATATATATATATATATATATATATATACATACTTTCTGTATATATGATGAACTTTGGGTTCATCAAAGAATCCTAAAAAAAGGAACGCAACTGTTTTTAACATTGATAATAATCATAAATGTTTCTTGAGCATCAAATCTTCATATTAGAATGATTTCTGAAGGATCATGTGACACTGAAGACTGGAGTAATGATGCTGAAAAGTCAGCTTTCAGGAATAAATTACACTTTACTATATATTCACATAGAAAACAAGTGTTTTAGATTGAACTACTATTTCACAATATTACTGGGTTTGTTTTGTATTTTTAATCAAATAAATGCAGCCTTGGTGAGCAGAAGAGACTTTAAAAAAAATTATACATACATAGTTGCCCTACAGTTGGTTTGAATGCTTTCATTGCTCTGCTTACATTGAAATGTAAATGTAAGAGCTCATAAAGTGAAATGGGCCTATTATTATTATCACCCAGTTTATTGTAAGAAGCACGTAAAGAATTTCTGTAGTGGTCATGGTTACAGCGAGTCGACGTCAACATAGCCTATTGAAAACTGGAAAAACAAGAATAGCGCGTTTTCTTCCTCGTAGTCTGTAAATTAGATTTGTAAGGCTTATGCCATTGCAGCGTGTATGAAAAAGGCTATAAAACGGTTCTTAAATAAATGTTTGCAGAAGGCGTGCAATTTAGGCTACGTCTCTTAATCCGTCAGTTCTCCCTCCGAGTTAACTTACTTTCTAAAGACGAAACCGTAAACCATATGGATCATTCGCTTTCACAATGAAAGTGCGCCTTTTGTTAGTTTTATTGCTGCTGTCTAATATTACATTATCTTCGGGTTTTTTGGATGTGTTCGCGGCTGCTGCATCTTATGTCGTTTACACATTTTTTAAACGGGACGATTTGCTGCTGCCTTTTGACCCTAAAGGTGAGTTGGCTAAAACAAATTAGCCTAAGGTAGGCTAGCTATATAGTAGCCTATTATTTGACTATCGCCTTATTTTTGACATCGCCTATGTTTCATTTGTTGAATGTGACGAATAACCATTCCCAACAAGCACAACTACGTTGTAATTTGTTTTACGTAAAAGGGTTGTGGTAAAGTTTTTTTTCCCCCTACATAGGCTTTGTATGACGGGTTTAAAAAAAACGACGTTGATAACACAATCCCATGTTATTACATTCAACCTGGTGCCACATTTGGTCAAATTGTTTATCACATAGATTTTCATTCAAAGTAAGCGTTTACAAATAAATACAGCATTAATGAAAGAAAGGGAAAGGGATAGAAATAAAATGAGACTCCAGTGTTGTTTCTGAATTACAGTATTTTTTATTCTGAATGTTATTATAAAAAATAAATTAATATGCTTTTTATACCATTTTTGACGTTATTATAAGATATAATTTGTCATGTGGTAAAAGTCTCAGAAAACATGTCATGTCAGATTATTTTGGTGTGCTGCTCTGGTTTTTCGAGATAAATTTGACCAGGAACCTGTATGAGCTGGTTTAACTTTTCTTCAGCTGGCTACAGTCTGCTTAAAGGGTAACTAAACACTAAAACAACTTTTTTTAGTTAATGATCTGTAAGAATGGAGCTTCATAAATGCTGTTCATTGATTCCAGTAAATTTTTTGACATTTGGGTTTAAAGTGTTTTAATTCTACAATATATGGTTTAAAAACGTCTGAGTGCTGCCCTCTTTAGGTTGAACGGTGGCTACTGCAGTTGAATTGCAGGTGGTTCGTGACGCAGCGGTTGTTGGTGACGTAGGCAGGTTCCATACAGAGAGATGCGTCTCAGGTGCACGCCCCCCTCCGCTGGGCTCTGCCCACTTTACCAGCATTTTTCAAATATTGCCAGTGGGTGGAGTCAGGCTCTGACCAGGGGTTTAGTTACCCTTTAAAAACAGTTTTATTTTGCTACAGTACTTTTTTCTTATTTTAGGTGTGATTTCATTGTACTGAGACAAAAATGCAACTTTCTTTTGAAACATTTTTTGCTTTCTATGTTATTTGAAGTTCCCATTCGAAAGGGAACTCGCACTGCGTCTTGAGACACTACTGGGGAATGCCTTAGCGTGACTGGTATCTAAAGCAACTGTCAAATCACAGCAATTGTATTGGCGACAGCCTATGACATAATACTAGTGCAACCACGAATACAGGGAGCGCCAAGAGAACATATCCTCTTTTTTCTGTTTTGTTTGAAGCAATCTGTTAAATCAGGCAAAGAAAATGTCTGAGAAGCGTTTAAAGCAGTGTGCCGACCCATGTCCGAGATTTCGAACACATGACTTGTGCTTTCATTTTCTGGGCGAAGAGCACGCACGCTCAGTTCTTGAGGGAGCAGGTTAGACTCCGGCCATTACCCTTCAGTCTTCCTTTCCTTCCCGACCTCCACACTGAGATCGAGAAGGCATGGAAGAACCCGTATTCAGCCCGCATCCACCGACATAGGCATCCAAACTATGCAAATGTTGAGGGGGTGCGTGAGAATGGATACGTGGTGGTGCCCCCGATCTCGCAGTGGAAGGGCATCGACTCTAAAAGCTCCGGCCTCGCCTACAAAGCCGTGTAACACTTTGCCCTAGAACAGCAGAGCATTAACGGCACCAGGTCAGGGTTGCACACCATGGCAGTGCTTCAAGCTTACCAGGCTGACTTGCTAAAAGACTTAGATCAGGGTCTGCAGTGCCGGCTCTAGCCCTTTGGTTGCCCTAAGCGAGATTGAGTTTTGCGCCCCCTCCTTTATGGAGTTTATGGATTAACTTCATAAACTGTGCAAAAACACTCTTAATCACCTGTAAGGAGACTTAAGCAAATTATGACCCATAAACTGGATTAACTATACCCTCTCCAACAAAAGTGCTTTTATGGATTGATATTATGGATATTATGGACAGTTCTTGTAGTTCTATCCCCATATCAAACAATAAAAGATGAACAGTTGTTTCTGGCATTTCTATTCACTTTCAAAATTAAAGCAGCATTAAAATTTGACTCGTCTGGACTTCCTAATGGCAAATTCGTTGATGGTGGTATCATCAAATAATATTTTACTTGAGACCTCTGAAAATATTGTCTGAGTGCATCTAGCCATGGCCAATTAAAAAAAACAACAACACATATATATTTTAGTATATGCCTGGAGGAGAACTGTACAGAAGGGAGAACACCACCACTATCACCATAATGGGTTATGGTGTTTGTATGCACCTGCTAGTTGTGAACTCACCAAACAGAACTTATGCATTTATAATGAATGTAGAGAGCACCTGTACTTTTCATAACTTGCATGCATACTTACATATCCAGATACTGGTCTTTTGACATTTACATCCATGTAGGTTATCAGTGAAGTTACGTTTGCTAGTAATACGTAGCAAAGTAACTAGCTAGCTAGTGATAGCTTAGTGACAGCAATGAAACATCCAATATTAGCTGATGCACAATACAAAGTAAATTTATTTAGTTTGACACCTTAACGGCTGAGATGAGAAGACTTACCTCTATACTGGGCATTCTTTTTATCTTCTTCCTTTCTCTGTTTTCGTCCCTGTGCACCAGAGAGTTTAGACCGCTTCATTTTCGATCATCGCGCCAGCAGCTAAGCACTTGCCTAAAGTAACGTCGCTTCACCACTGTAAAAAATTTAAAACTATAGCGACCTCAGCTCCCTATAGAAAGAAATAAGGGGATGTTTGATCATCATGTCAATAAAAAGAAGGGGCAAATTTGAACTGGGGCCTGGAGCTCTGATCTGGTTATTGTGACACCCTTATTATATGCCTCCTCTAATTATGAGTAATTTGTGAGGTCTTTATATGGTGCGTAGTATTAGAACAAAAAATTTCACCTATAGTGAGTGACTTGGCCTACTCTCAACTAGAGAGTAATTTTACTAAGGCCGTCGCTCATTTGAGCTACAGATAATTGATATGGTAACGTTTGAATTAATCCACACCTCTAAATTGGCTTACTAGCACTAAAACTATAACTGGTCATCACATCAGTACAACAGGCTTGTTAAAAGAAAGTTTACTGCACACAACGGCTACCACATATTTTATTTATTTATTTACTCAAGCGCTCGAGGGAATAATCAGGATGGGGGGGGGGGGGGGGGGGGATAGAGTAGATGGGGTTGTTTCATGACAATTTAAAAAAAAATGTCATTGGTTGTTGCGTTAAATCTTACCCAGATACAACCGTGCTATTTTCTGATTGGTTATTGTGTAGCTCGACTAACAACACCAGGGGAGACGCGCTTGATTCCTGATGGTTGATTCATTTTGGGCGCTGCGGCATATTAAATATATTATAAATAGTTTTTTTGCGTGAGAAATACAACGTGTGGCGGGATTGCATGACAAAAGACCGAAATGAGTGACTGTCACGCTCAATGTGTGACACTTGAGAGCCCTGATGAAGAACCAGTTGCTATCCACCGATCCATGTTGTGGTTCTAACAGATGTCTGCATGTTGGGATGTCTGCATGTTCTCTAGGCGCCCCTTATATACTTTCTGGTCACACTAGTATGATGTAATGGCCAATACGGGTGCCCTGATTTGACAGTTGCTTCAGATACCAGTCAAGGCGTTCCCCAGTAGCGTCTAATGACGCAGTGTCTCGTTCCCTGTTCTCAGGGAACAAAGGTTAAAATCGTAACCCGAGACGTTAAAGCACAGATGATCATTGCAAGCTACGAACAATCTTTGACTTCACATTTCTTCACATCTTTCAGGTTTGGAGAAAGATTTAAGAGACTCTCTCATTGGGCAGCACATTGCGTCTGATGTTGTACTAAAAGCTGTAACATCATTTATGACTGACAGCAAACCAAACAAACCACTGGTTCTGTCTTTCCATGGGACTACAGGAGTTGGAAAAAACCATGTTGCTAAAATCATTGCAAGAAACATTTATGAACAAGGGGAAAACAGCAAACATGTTAACACATATATATCTGAGCATCATTTCCCACACAAAGAAAAGTCAGACTTGTACAGTGTAAGTAAATAAATGGTGGTAATTTTAGCCTTGGCCTCTAGCAATCTAGATTGGCCCCTAGCTTTAAGATGTCCTAGCTTTAAGATGGCCCACAAGACTCTCAGAAGACTTGGGTCATTTACAGAGCAATTATTTCCTTCAATTTATATAGTAATGAAGTTGCATTTCATTTCTATTAAAGAAATAATCACCCAAAAATGAAAATTTGCTAAAAAAAAAATTACCCCCCAGGCCATCCCAGATGTAGATGAGTTTGTTTCTTCATCGGAACAGATTGAGAAATTTATAATAACATCTCTTGCTCACCAATGGATCCTCTGCAGTGCACGAGTGCACGAGAACGAGAGTTTAAACAGCTGATATAAACATTACAATAATCCACAAGTAATCAACATGACTCCAGTCCATCAATTGACATCTTGTGAAGCGAAAAGCTGCGTGTTTGTAGTAAACAAATCCATAGTTTAGACGTTTTAACTTTAAACTGTTGCTTCCGGCTAAAATACTTGTCCATAATCCATAATACAGCTTCCTGCAGTGAAAAAGTACACCCCCTGTTGTCCTCTCAAAAAATCCACTAACATATTTGACTGTTTTGGCTTGTAAACAGTACTTGGTCTGTGCATATTTTCTGATTTAGATGAGATTTCTTTTAACTTTTTCACAGAAAGCCATATTATGGATAGAGGACTCAAAAAGTTTAGCCAGAAGCAATGGTTTAAAGTTAAAACAAATCTTAATGATTAATTTGTTTATTATAAACACATAGCTATTATCTTTATAAGACATTAATTGATGGACTGGAGTTATTGTGATTTTCAGCTGTTAACCTTCATTCTGACAGCACCCATTCAATGCAGAGGATCCATTGGTGAGCAAGTGATTTAATGCTAAATTTCTCCAAATCAGTTCTGATGGAGAAACAAACTCATTTTCATTTTTGGGTAAAGTATTCCTTTAAACTGAGAGCATTTTAGCCCATCTTTTAAATGTAGTGAAAAAATAAAATAAAACTAGGCCTATAATATGAAATTAAAAATAATGCACATTTTGTGGGAGTGTCACGCATATCAAAAGTAATTTCTCTAACTGGGATTTGCATGTTCTGTTTTTTCAGGCACAGCTAAAGCAGTGGATTTCTGAAAGTGTATCAAGTTTTCCCCGCTCCATGTTCATATTTGATGAAATGGACAAGATGCAGCCAAAGTTGATTGACGTCATAAAACCTTTTCTGAACTCCAATGTCAGTGTAGATGGAGTTTCTTTCCACAATGCAATATTCATTTTCCTTAGGTAAAGCCCTCAAATTAGTGGGCTGTTTTTTGGGTTTCCACAAATGCAGTTGTAGGCAACATATTAGCTATATAAAATTCAAACGGACTGATAATTAAATAGTTCTACCTTCTCAAAAGATTGACCTAACTAATGAGAAACTTTTTATTCTTAGTACTAATTAGTACTTAGTACTAGTACTACTAACTTAAACTAAAAAAAACTGCCCATATCACTCCAATTCTGTTCAAACTGCACTGGCTACTCGTGTCATCCCGTATCACTTACAAAATTCTTCTGCTTACCTTTAAGTCACTCAATGGTCTTGCTCCAGCCTATCTCTCTGACTTACTTTCTCGTTATATTCCCCCTCGAACTCTACGATCTTCTGGCTGTGATCTCCTATGTGAGCAGAGATTTTGTCTATCGTCTATGGGTGGCAGGTCTTTCTCTGTTATACTTGCCAACCTTGAGACCTCAGAATTAGGGAGATAATCAAAAAAAAAAAAATTTTATATATATATATATATATATCACAAACGCAAAGAAATATGTAATTCATTTATTTTACAAATTCAATTCCTTAAGGCCTCTCCTCAGGATGTTAGACCCTTTTTTCTGTACAATATTTTTTGTATATATATATATATATATGTATTGTATGTATATATTTTATATGTATTTGTACAATAACAGCAACACTACTCTACTTATGGTTGTATTTGAAGGTGCAATGCTTCGCAGCCAGTAGCACAGCCCTTGAAGGAGCGTAGCTAGGAGCACCTGTGAAATTCAATTTGCAGGAGAGGAGTGACACCAGCCACAAATTACTTACAAGGGAAGTGTAAATAAAAAATACATACTTTATCCGTGTTTCTGCTTGTGCTTTCATCACACATCAGACCAAAGGGTTGGTCTTGGCACAGTTTGATCACTTCCCTGTCCAATTCCAGGGCAATGGCACCTATAAAAGTATGCCATGGTCTCTTCTTTCTTCCTTTTCCCCTTCTTCTTCTTCTTCTTTTTCTGTTCTGATTGCCGCGCTTGACTTTGAGGTGTAACTTTTATTATTGTTCGGTCTGAAACGGCGCCCGGTGACGGATGGTGTAGCAATATTGTTGTCCGGGTGGTAATCGGGAGAAATTCGGGAGAAAGGTCAGTCCGGGAGACTTTCGGGAGGGGCTTTGAAATTCGGGAGTCTCCCGGAAAAATCGGGAGGGTTGGCATGTGTGAGTTATAGCCCCTAAGCTATGGAACTCTCTTCCGTTGGCTCTCAGGACAACAAGCACGTTGCACGAATTTAAGTATAAACTCAAAACAAACCAGTATTTCAGTCATGAAACTGTTAATTTGACATAACACAGTCACAATGTTAACTTAGGCTCCAATAATTTTGAATCTTTAGGCTGTCTGTAATTAATGTTTGTTGTCTCTGTTTTTATGTTTGTATTGCAAATGTAATGCGACTTGCAACTGCAATCGCTCATTACTTGGACTGGGCAAATGTCCATTGTCTGTTTATGTGTAAACTGCTTGTTATTTACTGTCATTGTGAAGCGTCCTTGAGCTTGGGAAAGGCGCTATATAAATTAAACGTATTATTATTATTATTATTAGTAACGCAGGTGGGAATGCGATCTCAGAAGTTGCTCTGAATTTCTGGAGAGAAGGATGAACAGCAAGGAAATGGAGACTAAAATCCTTCGAAACATTCTCAATGATAAGAATGGTATGTATTGAAAGTTCATTGAAGTATTCAGTCACAAATAAATATTTTTCCAATATATTTCAAAAGCTAATGTAGATTTTAAAATATATTTACATTTTCAATAACTTTGTTACTTATATTTCCTAATATATTATTTGAACATTTATGCATTTTCTAAATATATTTATTTTGTCCCTGAATAATGTGTTTCCCTTTTGAGAGGTCTCTCGTATTGCGTTAGACTAGTTTACGCTATGGGAAAACTCCTTTTCTTGAGAATATTGAAGCAAAATTTTTAACCCGCAGTGCAGCTGCACAGCAGACACCGATGAGCAACTAGCACGGCCATTGGCTCACGCCGGGCCAGTCCCCATGTGCTTTGCTCTCGCGAGGGGAAACCCCCTCACCGGTCATGTTTACCCAGGCGGACCAACGCCCCTCTATGCGGAACTCCTCCGCGTGCTCACCAAGACCACTTACAAATCAGAGCGAACCACGGCTGTATCAGAGCCCTGGTTCCCTGGAAAGTAGACGAATGTTATCAGTCAGGAGTTAGTATGGATGTGGTTACGAGGAGAAAAGTGATCTCGACAGATGCCTCCAATCTAGGTTGGGGGGCCCTTTACGAGGGCAGGCCCATCTCTGGCCTATGGTCAAGCCTGGAGAAGCGCCTACATATAAATTGTCTAGAGATTAGAGCAGTCACTCTATCGCTGAAAGCCTTTCTCCCATACTTAAAAGGCCACCATGTTCTGGTCCGGACGGACAACATGGCAGTGGTGTCCAATATAAACTGCCAGGGCGATCTCAGGTCAAACAACCTGCATACCATGGCCAAAAACCTCATCTTGTGGGCTCAGCACAACCTGCTCTCCCAAAGGGTGACGCATGTGCCAGCCATTCTGAACCAGGATATGTTGTCCAGAGACAATGTTCCCCCAGGGGAATGGTCTCTTCACCCACAGACGCTTCAGCTAATATAGAGCATCTTCGGCGAGGCAGAAGTCGACCTCTGCGACCTCTACAGAAGACAACGCTCATTGCTGAATATTTTTCTCAAAGAGCAGGGAGGCATTCCCTCCGGTCACGATGTTACAACAGGTCATCGAATGGATCAGGGAAAGCAAGTGTGCAGTGCTACTGATAGTACCTCTCTGGAAGACCCAATTATGTTTCTCCGAGCTGGCACAGCTGTTGGAAACAGCCCCATGGCCGGTTCCGCTGAGGAGAGACCTCCTCACGCAGGCAAACCAATTAATCTGCCATCCCCGCCCCGACTTGTGGGGCCTTCATGTATGGCCCCTCAACAGATACCCGGGTGTCTCCCGTAAAGGGTGCTGAAAACAATCACTGAGGCAAGAGTGCCGTATACTAGATGCCTCTACGTTCAGAAATGGGTGGTGTTTTCCTGCTGTTGCGCTGCACGGACCCTGGACCCCTGTTCTTGCGAAGTATCAAGTGTACTCGTTTTCTTACAAGGGCTTTTAGACGTGGGCCGTACCTCCTCCTCCTTCAGCCACCAAACTGTATGTGGCTGCCATAAACGCTAGGAAGAAACCACCTTGTCGTACGCTTCTTTAAAGGGGCAAGGAGGCTGAACCCTCCGCAACCTCCTTCTGTGCCTATCTGGGACCTCTCCACGGTCCTAGAAGCACTGAAAGGTGCCCCATTCGAGCCGCTGCGGTCTGCGGACCTGAAGCATCGCTCGCTAAAAAAATGCTCTCTTACTGGCGCTCGCCTCAGTCAAGAGAGTGGGCAATTTACAAACGCTGTCAGTAAACGCTTCCTGCCTTGAGCTTTGGCCTATGTTACTAAAGTGCTCTCGAATAAGGTAAGGTAATTTCACTGCCAGCTCTTTCCTCACCAGAAGATGAAAGAGACGCGAGTTTACTCTGTCCCATCAGGGCTATCAGAGTTTATGTGGAGCGTTCAGCCTCATTCAGGCAGTCAGAACAGCTCTTTGTATGCTTTGGCGGCTGCACCAAAGGGTTCGGTTTGACGAAGCAGAGATTATCACACTGGATAGTGGACGCTATCGCGCTGGCTTATTAGTCTAAGGGGCTGCATTGCCCCTTATGCGTCAGAGCTCATTCCACAAGAGGCATGGCCTCGTCATGGGCTTGGTGAAGTGGAATACCCATGGAAGATATTTGTGCGGCGGCCGGCTGGGCCTCGCCATCCACATTTTTCAGATTTTATAATCTGGAAGTTCCCGCTTTGCAAGCGAGAGTTCTTTCAGTGTAAGTGCAATAACAAACCCCCCTAGACCATAGGGCCCAATACATATCTGGTCCTGGCTAAACTCGGACTACTGTCCTTATATATATTTATATACATACATTAGAAGGATTTGGCCCTGTTAGGCCCATTTCCTTTCCACGCATAGGTTCGTGCAGTTGCCGCAGCATAGCCAATGACTGTGCTAGTCGCTCATCGGTGTCTGCTGTGCAGCTGCACTGCGTTTTAAAAATTTTGCTTCGATATTCTCGAGAAAAGGAATTTTCCCATAGCGTAAGCTAGCCTTACGCAATACTCGTTCCCTCTTCTCAGGGAACCGAGGTTACGCAAATAACCGAGACGTTTTCGATTGTTGTTTCCTACATGATTTTTTTTTACGTTTTTACATTTTCAATTTGCTTGTCTACAGGTGGATTTCTGCAATCTATCATAGATCATCATCTGGTTGATCACTATATTCCTTTCCTACCTCTAATGTTGAAGCATGTGCGTCAGTGCATCATGGCTGAGATGGTCCATCTGAACATGGCCCAAGACTTTGATCTGGCAGATAAAGTGGCCAGAGACATGCCCTTCTTTCCTGAAAGAGAGAAAATCTTTTCAGTTAGAGGCTGCAGGTCTGTCAGACAGAAGTTGGTGCTGTATAGATGAACAATTTTAGCAGCACTAGTTGTCCAATTTATTGTCTTACTTTTAAACACACAGTTGAACAGCAATGAAGTATGATCTCTCTTTTGTTTTATACTTAGTGAGTTATATTGCTATCTAGAGTATTGAAATCTATATTCAAATGTTTAATCTAGACCTATGTGTCCAGTCTATTTATCTTGTGGGTCCACATACTTTTGTCCTACAAGATTTTGGAAGTAACTTGGACCTTTGCATGTGATATCACTGTACCTTTTTGTAATGGCAAAAAGCCATGGTAATACCATAATTACTGTCATTATAATGAAACACCATGGAATAGCTCAAAGCGAGAGAGAGGATGTGTTTGTAAATCACTCCAAATAATGTGCATGTGTAGCAGCTTTAACTGGAGGTGCACTAAAAGGTTTAGTAAATTCTTCTTAACCTACAAGTTAGCATGGATAAACAGACCACAGAATAAGGTGGGCTGCTACAAAGTTAACGACTAGGCCACCCCAGGCCTATTTCTGAGGAAATGCCCTTCACACTAGAGCAAGGCTCACAGGTTCATTACAGTCGAGTCGGGTATCAGAGATACGGTTGAGAAATTTTCCACTGAATTATGCGATCTGAAGAGCTTAAACAGCGAGCTCTGTCTCTCCTCTTCCTGATTTGCGTCAGTTATGATCTCAGCGCCCTCTCATTCGCTGTACAGCTGTCAATCATCTCACGTGGTTCAACTTGATCATAATCCTGCCCTTCTGCATGACGCGGTCCTGTGTACACTTCCTCATTCTGACCCCCGTGATGACAAAGCTAAAGACACATCTCTTCACCTGAAACAAGAAGCTAATAAATGCACAATTTCGAGTATATGTGGTTTGTGTGTGATTTTCGTGTGATTTGGGGTATTTTCATATGAATAAAGAATGTTTACAGTATACATGCTAAGCAAGGTGTAGCCATTAGCTGCATATAAAATGCTAAATGTGACATATTTCAACATCTTTTTTTTACTTAAAACCATTAAAACCGTGACCGGAATAGGATACAAATACTCTATGGTATTTTAAAGTGAGTTTTAAGTAAAAGTGTAATATTAATATTTTAAATTGTGTCATGTCTATTCCATAATTTTATTTGTTAAAAGAATTCACATGGGTCCCAAGAATAGTTTTTTTTTTTTTTTTTTTTTTTTTTACTTAAGATAATAGGTGGATCTTGATTCTATGTACAAACTAAACCACATGGGTACTGAAACTGCAGCCGCCGCTATATCATCCTGTTCTGTAGGTGGCACTGTCACAAAAAACTAGGGTCATTGAACTGCAGTCCTAGAACTAAAGTCCTAAAACTGCAGCACCCGGTTGTGCAGGAACAAACGAGCTGCATCAGGCCACCACGACCATAGACATCATATAGAGAATAGGGTTGCTTCTCATTTCTTATTTGTGCATCCTCGTTTCCTTTCCTCGCTTCCTTTCCTAGCGCCTCAGCTCCTCCCCCTGTAGGATGTGAGGGGAGGACGCATGGAAAGAAAATGAGGACTGAGGAATCGAATGAAAGCTTTTTTTATACATTGGAATACTTGATCACTCGAGCGTCACTTCATAGCGTCATCAGCAGCGCTCAAAGGATCTGCCGTTATGTTGTTAAAGTTTTTTTATTTAAGAAATTCATAATGAATAGCATAATAATAAAGCAAGATACCCTGTTGAAATATGTGAGATGTGTGGTTTATATAAACTGCAAGGGTAAAGTGTAAATTCAAATTATTGTGACCGATGTGAAGGGGGAGGAGAATGTATACGTGCGCAACGTTTAGCCAATAAAACACTTCCGCATAGGATACAACTGTGTATCCTCGCTCATAACTCCTCTGAAAGCCTCCTCACTCCTCGATCCTCGACTCCTCGCGGTGCAATTAGAGAATTGAGATGTCCTTCAAGATGGCTGTGCTTGATTGGTTTCCGGGTCATAGGATGGAGGACAGAGGAGCGAGGAGACGAGGAGGGATATTGAGAAGCACCCTAGATGCCCTATTGGCCGCTGTGGCGCAAGAAATGCGGCCGCCATCTTAAACCGGTCATACTCCTATTTGCGTTGCATAGCAGCAGTAGATGCCAGAGCACTGTGCAGCATATTCCTGCTCAAATCGGTTTTATCGGATTACTTTTCACAAGTAAGATTTAACATTTAACATTACCGTACTATTGGTTGTATTTTGTGAACAAAATAATCAGTGTGTCCTGTATCGTAGCTACGTGTATGACCTTTGCAGCAAAAAAACCTGCGCGAAAATCAGTTCGGTATTCAGTGAGATATGATTAATTAAATGCGCTGGCAGCTCATTGCACCTGCCAAACAGATTACACTGAGCGGAGGGGGTGACCGGTTTAAGATGGCGGCCCCACGGCTCGTCCGCGCCAATAGGCAGTAGCGGTCGATAGGGCGTCTATCTATATGATGTCTATGACCACGACAACCAGTTTGCTGACGGACGGAAACAGGCAAAAGCAGCCAACAAGATTACAAAAAGAGACGCATTCAATAGAACAACCTTAGGTCGATCACAATAAGAAAATTTTAAAAATGCAAAAAACAAAAATAAGAAACAGAATATAAACCACAACTACAATCAACTCACTTGAAAATCAAATTATATTAAATAAAGAAAACAGAAATTGCTGGTGACAGCTAGGTGGCTGATCTAGTATTGCACGCCGTTTCAGGCTTTGACTCAAGTTGGTTATCAGCACATAATCGATTGTGAAGGCACCACGCCACATGCCCAAACCAACGGTCCAGCTAGGGTGACCACCCGTTCTGCTTTGCGTTGTATCGCACAGCATTTTCACCCCTTGTCCCGCACGTCGCATATTGAGAAAATGTTCCGCATCTTCATCAGTCTGTTGGTTTTTAATTATCATATTACGAAAACGTGCATGCGTTCTTTTGCCTTTTTAAGAAATTAGTTTAAAAGTTAAAAAAGAGAAGTGAGTTAAAAATGAGTTTTTATTAATTAATGGCTTGCTCTAACTGTTGCTCGGTCTACGTCAACAACACGTGCTTGCACCCCCTGCTGGTGAGGTCGACTAAAATCAGATGGATATTATGCTCCGTAATCTACTGTTCCCTTTCGAGAGGTCTCTCCTATTGCGTAAGTAGCTTACGCTATGGGAAAACTCCTTTTCTCGAGAATATTGAAGTCTTTATGTAAAACGCATTGCAGCTGCACAGCTGACAGCAATGAACGAAGGCAGCTCGGTCATTGGCTGTGCTGCGGCAACTTGCTCGAACCAATGACGGGGCGACTCTGAATGCGCGACCAATGAGCGCGCTTCGCGCCCGCACGCGTCAGAGCCCGCCAAGATGGGCGTGGCCAAGAGCTATTTATTGGGCGCCCCGTCATGAGAGTTCTTTAGATTTAATCTCCTTCAGCGAACACCTTCTTCGCTGGATCCTCCGGATTATTGAAGTTCGCCGCCATCGAAAAGCATACCAGCGGGATTGCTACGAGGACGTCGGCACCTTCAGCCGCCTTCGAACGCCATCCTACTGAGCCATCCGGCGTGCCACACACGCAAGTATCTTTACATCTGTTCGCCCCGCGACACTTGTAAAAGAGCAATTTTCTGAGGCGTCGTTTCAAATGCCTTGCTGCGCGTCGTGCAGAGACCTTCTCCCGGACGGGGATCGTCACATCATCTGCGCTCGCTGCCTGGGCCGGGACCACACAGAAGCTGCTTTGACCAAGGGCGGATGCCCGGACTGTGATGACCTGGGTCTCTCCGCACTGCGGGCTCGCCTCGCCGCTTTCGCCATGAGCGAGCCCATCATCGCTACCCCTCTGTTTGAGCCGCGCACTAAGGAAAAGCGCCGCTCACAGAGGCTTCCTGAACCTGAGCTCAGTGACGTCACGCCGAGCCAGTCTCCGCGTGCTTCACCGCCGCTCTTGCCTTCCCCACCGCCGGTTCAGTTCACCCAGCCGGACCCACACCCCTCTAGCAGAGCGGTGGGCCTTGTGGCTTTCGGCGCGTCTGAGGACGACGGGGGAATGGATGACAGCTTGTCCATCGACGCTGCATCGGACGCCTGGCCGGGCTCCACTCTCGACCCCGCCCCGTCGACGCTAGCTAGCACGAGCGGGGGCTCCACCATGGATACCGAGATTATCCGTGTCAGCTCTAAGGCCGTGGAAGAACTCGGGCTCGATTGGTCTTCTCCCCAAGTCGTGGAATGCCCCCCACTCTGCGCGCCTAAAGCCTTCTTTTTCTTCTTCGCTCTCCTCTGTGGACGGCGCGAAGGAAAGAGGCTACGAGGGAACACCGCCCCTCGAGGAGGCCGTGGCCAATCATCTCTGCCCGCCCTCCACCACCGGATGGAAAGCCAAAGCTTCCCACCCCTCGAAGCCCTGCCGCACTACTTCTGCTCTCGCCGATCGCGCCTACGCCGCCGCCGGCCAAGCTGCATCAGCGCTTCACTCAATGGCGGTACTTCAAGTGTTCCAAGCCAAGCTTCACCGCTCTATGGACGAGTCTGGCCCCCACGAAGGCCACCGCCAAGTCTATTGGCCGTGCCATGGCTAATTTGACTATTCTCGGGCGCCATCTGTGGTTAACTCTGTCGGAGATGAAGGACGCGGATAAGGCGCCATTTCTCGACGCGCCTATCTCCACCAGCGGGCTGTTTGGACCGGCGGTTAAGGGTTTCGCCGAACGCTTCACTGAGGCCCAGAACACTTCACAAGCTATGCGCCATTTCTTGCCCAAGCGCTCCAGCTCATCGCAGAGCAGACAGAGACCGCCACAGCCGCAGCGGGCTAGAACAGCTCCCCCCGCCTCTCAGCCCGCGCCTCAGGCTGACGCTCGACGCCGCTCGCGCTCTCAAGCCGCCCTAGCCACAGGAATGAGAAGAGAGAGTGCGTGTCTCGCAAAAGCCGGACAACTCACTCTGCAAAAGCTCAAACCTTACCCAGTCCCCTTACAGGCGGCTGGATATGTCCATACAGCAGTCAATGGGCCAGTCAAAGAGGTCGCTCACCTGCAAACAAACGCCGTTTTTACGGCGACGCACAGAAAACACAAAAATAGTCTTTTTCTGCCTGTGTCACTAGGGGTTCACATGTCCACAAAGTGTGCATTCCCAGATACTGTCAAAACAGTGCCAAATTCATTTCAACATGACGGTAGTGTCGTACATAAATCGCCAGGGTGGACTCAGGTCAAGCTCCATGCATTCAATGGCCAGGAGACTCATTTTATGGTCCAAGCACAACTTGCGCTCGCTGAGAGCAGCGCATGTGCCAGGCGGCCTGAACCAGGGGGCAGACATGCTATACAGAGACAAGGTTCTCTCAGGAGAATGGGCTCTCAACCCGCTGACGATTCAGTGGTTATGGAAAACCTTTGGCAAAGCGGAGATCGACTTCTTCGCCTCCAAGGAGAACGCGCATTGCTCTCTCTTCTTCACGAAAAGCACGGACGCACTCGCCCAGAGCTGGCCGAGCCGCCCCTTATATGCCTTTCCCCCCATCGCGATGCTGCCTCAGGTCATCAGTCGGGTCAGAGAGGAGAAAAACGCAGTGTTTCTGATAGCCCCACTCTGGAAGAACCAAACATGGTTTCCAGATCTGATGCAAATGCAATCTGCACCACGGCCGATTCCACTGAGGCCAGACCTCCTCAGTCAGGCCAGCGGGATGATATTTAAACCCCGCCCCGATCTGTGGGCCCTTCATGCATGGCCCCTCAACGGGTTCCCAGGAACCTCACGAGCGGAGCACTAAAAACCATCGCTGAGGCGCGGGCGCCCTCCACGAGACGCTTATATGCTCAGAAATGGAAAAGTGTTCAGTGACTGGTGTAATGCCAAGGGCCTGAACCCTGAAACATGCGAAGTTACGAACGTACTCGCTTTTCTACAAGGGCTTCTGGAGGCGGGCCGCACCCCCTCCACGCTTAAAGTATATGTGGCGACCATCATAGCGTCACACGACCCTGTAATGGAACGTCCATTGGGAAGAAACGACCTAATTATTCGTTTCCTAAGGGGCGCTAGGAGGATGAACCCTTCACGCCCCCCCTCAGTGCCGATCTGGGACCTAGCTACTGTTCTAGACGCTCTTAAAGGGCCCCCGTTCGAACCACTCCGAACCGTGCACCTTAAACAGCTCTCGCTCAAGACTGCGCTCTTGCTGGCACTCACCTCGGTCAAGAGAGTGGGCAACCTGCACGCGCTTTCGACAAGCGCTGCCTGCCTAGAATTCTGACCTAACGACTGCAGGGTCGTCCTTAGACCGAAAAACGGGTATATTCCTAAGGTGCTCACCACTCCCTTCAGAGCACAGGTTATCTCCCTAACTGCGCTATCGTCTCCAGCAGACGAACACGACGCTAATCTACTCTGCCCCGTTAGGGCTCTCAGAGTGTATTTTGAGCGTTCTGCCCTATTCAGACAGACAGAACAACTGTTTGTATGCTTTGGCGGCCGTACGAAAGGTTCCGCCGTTTCAAAGCAGAGAATCTCTCACTGGATAGTTGAGGCTATAGCACTGGCTTATGAAGCTAAGGGACTTCAATGCCCCTGGGGAGTCAAAGCACACTCCACCAGGAGTGTGGCTTCTTCCTGGGCATGGTCGAGCGGGATATTTGTGCGGCGGCAGGCTGGGCCTCATCGTCCCCATTTATCAGGTTCTACAACCTACAGGTCCCGACATTGCATTCCAATGTACTATCAGCATGATGCTAGTTGAACTACGAGTTCGTATCTAGATTATGTATGTGCTTGTGTCACACTGAGTGCCTTCTAGCCGCTCTGTCTTTCCCACATATAAAGCTCGCCTCTGCCGGCTAGTTGGATGATAACTTTGCTTTTCAGCTCAGGCACCTGCCTCTGGCTACCATATTTTGCATGGTGTTCCCATAGCGTAAGCTACTTACGCAATAGGAGAGACCTCTCGAAAGGGAACGACTTGGTTACTAACGTAACCTCGGTTCCCTGAGAGGAGGGAACGAGTATTGCGTAAGCTGCCGTGCTTGTGCTTGGTTAGTTCGCTTCAGTCGTTTTAACCTAAAGAACTCTCATGACAGGGCGGCCAATAAATAGCTCTTGGCCACGCCCATCTTGGCGGGCTCTGACGCACGCAGGCGCGAAGCGCGGTCATTGGTCGTGCATTCAGAGTCGCCCCGTCATTGGTTCGAGCAAGTTGTCGCAGCACAGCCAATGACCGAGCTGCTTTCGTTCATTGCTGTCAGCTGTGCAGCTGCAATGCGTTTTACATAAAGACTTCAATATTCTCGAGAAAAGGAGTTTTCCCATAGCGTAAGCTACTTACGCAATACTCGTTCCCTCCTCTCAGGGAACCGAGGTTACGTTAGTAACCGAGTCGTTTTCCTGCAGTTACTGGATGTCAATGCTGAATTTACTGTCGAATTTGAACCACTGAATTTGTGGAAGCGAATTTGCAAAGCAAAATAAAATTGACCGAAAATTGCCTGTTGAATTTTATAGGTTGTATTTTTAAACAGTTTGAATATTTTGGAAGTGAAATATGAAAGGTGAATATGGATTATTTAATTTGTTATAATGAAAATGTGTTTGAAATGTTTTGAATTGAAATATTCAAAGCTTAAATATTCAACCCTGTTGAATTTCAGAATAGCCCTAAAAATACAATGCATTAAAATGCAAGCAGGGTATTTTACTTCCATATATGAGGGGACCCGCAATGAATCAAACATCCAATAAAGCAAATTAATAAAATAGCAAAAGCAAAAAACAGTGAGGTAGTAATTAGGTGCGATGTTTGTTACAGCCGCATCTCGGAGATCTCGAATATATTAATCAGCATAAGTTACTACTCTGCCACCTGCGCGTGACGTCATTTAAGATCAGCTTCCTGAACCGAAATGAGAGCAACAAAACAGTTACCCATTTGTTTTGGCACTGCCCTTTTGTCCAAAGTTTGTGACATTTGTAATTTTATTGCAGAAAAAATTTAGAAAGATTTCAAGTTGTTATGGAAGGATGTTCTTTTTGGCCTTTATGACCTCAACAGAACTAAGACTAGGCCTAATGAAACTTTCATTATTAATCTCATTATTCTCTTGGCAAAATTTTACATTCATAAATGTAAGTTTGCGCATTCCAAAACATCTTTTATTGCTTTTAACAATGAGGCCAAGCAATATGTCAACATGATTAAGTATTCTCTTAATCAAAAGGCAACAGAAACTGTGAATGTGTGTAAACAATTTGATATCTTTTTGTAAATCTGTACTTCCCCTTGCAAAATGTGATTATGTGAGTCTTTATTTTATGTTCTGTTTATGTTAAAACACCCGCAATGTTGGAAACTGCACAATGTATTATTTTTATAATGGAGATGAACGTTCTTGTAAACTGCAATTGTTAAAGAAAAAAAAAGAAAAAAAAAAGACATGAGAGCAACAGTTATAGAAGCCAAAGTAAAGTAAAGAAAAGATGTACTTCATTATAAATGTATTAATTCTTTTGGCAAAATTTCCCATTCATTTTGTTCATTATATTAATCAGATTTCTGGCTCCAAAAGCAAGGCAGCTAAAACGGTCAACTTATGGTCCTCTTTCTTCTTGTAATGGTCTATAAGCCTCCCCTGGCAAACTGTGTATTTTTGTTTTGTTTTTTTGTTATACGTTTGCATATTGCCATGCATGTTGATAGTTGAATATTAATTTAAATATATATATATATATATATATATATATATATACATATATATATATATATATGAGAGCAACAGAGCTAGCAGGAGAAGCCCAAAAGGGAAAAACTCCCGTCAGACTCCTCACCATGATCGATCCTGCCCTGCCGCTTCAGCAGCCGCGGGACCCTAACCGGTGAGGTGCAGATACTCGACTCTCATCTCTCAAGCGAGAAACATAGTCCAAATAGGCTGCCCGTATCCAATGAAATACGTCTAGAAGAACGTACCTACATGTCAAAAAATCCATTGGGATGAGTTCTTTCACAAGTGTATGCTATTTATTTAGATTGAAGGAGTTTTTGGATTGATCCAGAACATCAACATGTTCTTTTTTGCAGCAAAAGTTAAAATACTGAAAAGTCTCTTATTGTTATGAGTCTGGAGACTGAGTAGAATCCATCTGCAGCTTTATTGAAGAAACGTCAAACAGGCAGGGTCAAGAAACAGCAGACAGGACAATGGAGAATACACAGAGAGAATCCAAGAAACAGGCAGAGGTCAGGGCAGGCAGCAATAATCAGAGTCCAAGAACAATCCAAAGTCAAAAACAGAAAACAAACACGGGAAAACGCTCAGAAATGCAGACACACACAGTACAAAAAGACTTCGTAATAAGTGAATGTGGAAACCAGGTATTTATGGTGTGAACTAAACAAGATGATGAGAAACAGGTGAATGAGATGAGTGCTGATGAGTCCGGGCAGTGAGTTATGGGAAATGTTATGGGAACATGATCGTCTGGTGTAGAGTGCCCTCTGTTGTCTCTCAAGGGCACTCCAGCTGGTGACCGTTACACTTATGATATTTATTCAAAATACTACCCGTGGGTAGACCTAGAATAAATGAACAAGGATCATCATCTACTGTATATTCATCCCAGAATATTGCCAAAGTGGTCTGCAATTTTCTTCCAAAACAACTGAATTCAGTGACAAGACCAGATACAATAAATGTTAATTTTATTTCTGATATAAGAGCAGAGGTGGGCACAAATACATCAAAAACTATTTTGTTACAAAATACAAATACTGGCTCATAAAATGTAACAAAATAAAATACAAAATACTGATGTGAAAAATGTATTTAAATAAAATACAAGTAATATTTTGAAAATACAAAAATTCTCCCACAATAATCTTAAGTCTTATTTTGTATTACTCAAAGGTCAATAACACAAATAGTAGCAATAACACAAATATGAGAAATGTGTAAATTCAAAACCGCGAAGAAGCAAAATAAAAAAGTATGGGCA
Source organism: Siphateles boraxobius (assembly GCF_051911475.1). Taxonomy (NCBI): domain Eukaryota; kingdom Metazoa; phylum Chordata; class Actinopteri; order Cypriniformes; family Leuciscidae; genus Siphateles; species Siphateles boraxobius. The sequence goes on along the minus strand of NW_027509205.1, from coordinate 17,302,156 downwards.
TTTCACTAAACCTCTACAGGGCCTGAAATAGCTCCCTCTGACGTAAATGGCATGTATAGCTAAGTTCATATCAATGGTGTGGTAGGCTGCCCTTAATAGCAAAACGTGTTTGATGTAAGCTACGTAGCCATATTATCACCGTTACTCTACTCGTGCCTTAAAGGACAAGTTCGGTATTTTACACTTAAAGCCCTGTTTTAAGATCGTTTCTGATGAAATAGAACGGTTAAGATTGAAATTTGGAAAAATGCTGCTGTCCCGAGAATTTTCGGTTTCTGTGTTAGACAGCAGAACAACAGGTGTTTTACCATCCGTTGTAAAACTGTGGACCTTTTTTTCCAAACGCCTCACAACCGGACATTCTTCCGTTGAGAGCTTGAATAATAGACACTCCAGCCCAGTTGGTGGCGATAATGCACCTTTGCCAATGTTTGGATAGCGTAGCCTACGATACCGCGACTGCATAACTACAGAAATAATACATACAACCCCATTCCCGTTTCCGTCAGCGGAGTAATACCGCACCTCACAGAACATCCAACACAAGTCAATGGAGTTGGACAAAAACTATGATAAAACCTGTTGGAAAGCATCTTTTGCAGCGATTTTTGTGTAAAAATAACAGACCGAGAATTTTCGTTACAAAATCAAAATTCCATTTTAATCATAATAAATATGATTAATCATATTAATCATAATATGTGTGGGTTTGTTTTACACACGAGACTCTAACTGCCCTGACCCCGTGTGCCTTTTCCATAGGAGAATCGCGCTGCGTGCGCAATTACTGAAAAACAATAGGATTGATGATTATTTTATACAAAATCAATATCAAAATTTCTCATGTAATACGTTTAAAAACGTGTAAAAACTGCAGATGGTGAACGTTATATTAACGCTTTACTTGCTTAGCATGGAGATTTCAGTGGAGTTACGACAGACGCGCTGTTTCATAATAAGTAGGGCCTATGATGTCCTTTTATGAATGACAATACAGTGCATTGGTCTCATAAGGCACAATTATTTTCTCTATAATGCTGTTCAGTGTGCAATATGTGTGTGTGTAGACTGTATATTTGTCACAAAACACTTTACCTTAATGCCGTTTTTAAGAGTTCAAAACTCATTCACTTCTTGGAGGGAGCCCGGTCTACAGGGTGTCACGTGATTTTCGTGCATCTAACCTGGACATTGCCATTGCCAACATCAGACCGAAAATATGGCAAAATCATTTACTATGGTGATTTTTCTTAAGTATTTAAGTATTTGAAATACTCCAAATACACTCCCTCAAAATATTTTGTTACAAAATACATTTTCATTTTTCCACACCTGCAAAATACAAATTACAAAATACACTAAAGTAATTAAATACGTATTTAAAATACATTTAATTGAAATACTGCCCATGTATGTATAAGAGTGACATGTAGCTGATGTACTATTTTGAATTGAATAGCATGTGCTCTGTTACACACTGATATTCTCTTAGCATGATCCCAGACTCAATCCCACTGGAGATATTTACTGAAAAATCATTTCCCCACATCTGTCGAAGATTTTTTGTCTCCTTGGGAGGTCAAACTCACACTTCCTTAAGAATTCAAGAGGTTAAACCCAGAGTCATCAGTTCCAGGAGACTTTATTTTATTACATTTATTTATTTCCAGGCAGCAGAACACATGATCACAATGAGGAAGGTTTGGTCACTCTCTGTGATGATGGTGTATGTGATTAGATCCAAATATACAGTAAAATCATGAAGAGCTGAATCACACAATGAATACAGAAGTGAATACACAGCATGAAAAACAAAGCGATGTTTCATTCACATGTATTTCATATATGTAATTATATATTTAATATATAATTATATACAATATAAGAAGCTCAACTCGAGCTGCTGAGTCTAGCCATTTTCAAGAAACTGCTGAATTCGCATCTTTTTAGGCAACACTTGACCCATTAGCCTACCTACTATTCTATATTAAAAAATTTAAATAAAAAATAAAATAACTTGCCACATGTTCTGTGCTGGACTAACTGGGACTGGTCACAGCACCTGTAAATTGCTGCTGTTGGTTTGAATGCTTCTGCTCTAATTTGTAAGTTGATTAGGATAAAAATGCTAAATTTAATAAATAGCCTAATGTAAATGTAAGAGGAGCATAAAGTGAAATAGGCCTATTATTATTATCACCCAGTTTATTGTTAGAAGCACGTAAAGAATTTCTGTAGTGGTCATGGTTACAGCGTTACGACGTCAACATAGCCTACTAAAAACTGGAAAAACAGGAATAACGCGCGTTTTTCTTCCTCGTAGTCTGTAAATAAGGCGTATGCCACTGCAGTGTGTATGTAAAAGGCTATAAAAAGGTTAAAATAAAATAAATGTTTGCTGAAGGCGTACAGTTCACGTCTCTTAATCCGTCAGTTCTCCCTCCGAGTTAGCCTACTTTCTAAAAACGAAACCGTAAACCTGAAAGACATCTGGATGATTCGCTTTCACAATGAAAGTGCGCCTTTTGTTAGTTGTATTGCTGGTGTCTAATATTACAGTATCTTCAGGTTTTCTTGATGTGTTAGCGGCTGCTGCATCTTATGTCGTTAACAAAATTTTTGAACGGGACGGTTTGCTGCCTTTTGACCCTAAAGGTGAGTATAAATGCAAAATAATGTGTCGTATTTTTTGACGATATACGTTATGGTTCAAACAGCGTTAAATGTTTCCTTTGTTGAATGTGTAATAATTGAATGTGAAAACTTCCATTCCCCAAAAGCACAAAAACGTTACGTTTTCCCTAAATTGTTAGCCTATTGCGTCTACCAATAAAAATAGCATTACTGAAAGAAAGGGGGAGGGATAAATTAAACAACAATTCATTATCTTTTTTCATAATTCCCTTTCTGGCTGAATTACAACAATATTTTTTATTCTGAATGTTATTATAAAATTAATTTCACTATTTTTATACCATTTTAGAAGGTATTATATAATTTGTCTGGTAAAAGTGACAGAAAACCTCAGGATTTTTTTGGTGTGCTGCTCTGGTTTTCCGATATAAATTTGACCAGGAAACGTCTCGGTTACTGAAGTAACCTTGGTTCCCGGAAATAACGGGAATAACGAGTATTGTGTCTGCTAGACGCTATAGACCTTATGCGCCAGAGAAACAAAGGGCGCCGCCATCTTTGGAATGTCTTTGAACTTCCGTTTTTGCGGTTGCTCTGTATATTTATATGGCATTGCTGTCCAGGAGTAATTAGCTTTTGAAGTGGATTTACTTAATTTAAAGTTAACGGAAGTTATCATGAGGATTGTAATGTTTAAAGCAAATGTCTTAAATGTCAGTAGACCGGGATGATTTTAAAGGTTGTATCAGTGATTTCAGGCCCAAAAATAAATGTCTAATCTTTCCTAACGATCCGCTAGCTGCCCGCCCCATAAGCATGCCGTCCAAAAACCGCGTCTCTGTAGGCAGCCTAGGCTCTGAGATCTGCACACAAAAACAAATGTGTACAACCACCACTCAAAACCAAAATAAAGTGTTCCAACCAATCACTGACAGGGGCAGGTGTTGTGAGGTTTTGCGCTCGTGCACGGCTGGACGCGAAATCGGAACAACACCCGCCCCTGTCAGTGATTGGTTGGAACACTGTTTATTTTGGTTTTGAGTGGTGGTTGTACCCATTTGTTTTTGTGTGCAGATCTCAGAGCCTAGGCTGCCTACAGAGACGCGGTTTTTGGACGGCATGCTTATGGGGCGAGCAGCTAGCGGATCGTAAGGAAAGATTAGACATTTATTTTTGGGCCAGAAATCACTGATACAACCTTTAAAGCTGCAGTCCGTAGCTTTTTCCCTTTTTGTCGCCATCTCTGTTCGAAATCTGTAACTGCAGTGATTCGCAGAATTATCATCTTTACGTGGGTTGTAAATCGGCATGAAACAGCGCGAATGAACACAGTGTTTTGAGGCAAGTGCTGCTGTCAATCACGGCGCTGTGTGGATACTGTCATTCAGAATCACAGATTCACTTTTTGAAAGTTTGACCGACATAAGAATTTTCACCGGAAAATGTATTCTGAACAAGTAAGTAACATCCATTTTTGTTCTGATCAACTAAGGGGGGAGGGAAAGCATTCGACAAGCGATCGTTAGATTTAATCAGCGCGATTTACAGCAACCGTGCAAATCATAGCCTACTTTGTTCTCAAATTGTTCATGTTAACAACATCAGCATTGCGTGACTTAACGTTATTTAATGTGTTTTATGATTACCTGTGTAGTTCAGAATTCATATTCTCCATAATAGCTAAACGAGAAAGGCACAACAAAGGAAACTCCATAACAGTGAGAATTAAGAAAACGTACTGTTACACGATTGAACTATTGAAATGTCTTACTTGTTCAGCAGAAAAAGCTGTCTCTTCTTCCGTTTCAAACCCCTTCGGGAGTTCACGCACCTTTCAAAACCTATGTGTATCGATGTGCATCCTTGTGTTCGCATGAGACGGTTTCTTTCTCTTTCCACCTTAAATCCGAAGTACAAAGTCTTTTGGGTTTTATAACTGGTTAATCTCCAGTTGACTGATGATCGTTGTTTGGATCTTTCTGGATCCGCCATAAGTTTAATCATGTAAAGTGCTGCGAGAAAAGCCTATCTCTACATCTACTCACACGCAGTATAGCCGGCTAGCCGAAACTCCTTCTTTATGTGTACGGGTGTGACGTAATGACGCAAAGACATGCTCGAATTTCCCGCGAAAACCCACCAGTACCACTGGAATTAAAATCATTATTACAAGCTAACCGTTTTGAATCTAGCTATGGCAAGCAGATAGTTTTGAACACTGGCTGAAGATGTTTTTTTTAAATAATTAATTTGGATTATTTTTAACTTAAAAAAGTTACGGACAGCAGCTTTAAAATGAAATGTTCATTCATAAATACGCAGGATCACTGTGAAAATACAGACCGGAAGACAAAAGACAACAAGCGCACCGCTGAAAAGGGGCAGGGCTACATAAGGTCTATAGGGGAAATTACTGGGCTGCACAGCTATAAAAGTGCCGTGATCGGTGCGCGCTTATTGGCGGCGCAGTGGGAACTGCATAAATCTATGGCGATGTGGCGTATCTGCGCGAGCCAATCGGGGCGCATCCCGCCGAACCAAGCGCAGAACCCGTCAGAAGGGGCGATGCATCTGACTATATGAGCAGCTGGTCTCGCCATTAGGTTAATTCAACTGAAGTGACGGACACCAAGCCGTGTATTGCTATAGCACCGCCATCTACGCAATACTTTCCGTTATCTCAGGGAACGGAGGTTACTTTAGTAACCGAGATGTACCCTTTCGAAACGTTTACTCGTATTGCGTCTGGGCGACGCTATGGGGAACTAATCCAATCACGTCGTGCTATGTTTAAGCAGAACAACATCTTCTAAGGCTCTAACCTAAGGTGCTTGGATGAGGGACTTGTGGGCAATAGGGTTAAGAGAGGGCAGAATTACACCCGACCAGAAAGGGGCTCGGACTGTGGTCGGAGCCTCCAGAGAGGTAATAGTGGGTTGAGCTCACTCAGAGATCAACTCCAACTAGACAGAGAGAATTCATGCCTGCAGTGCAGGGATTTCCAAGTTGTAAAATGTCAACAATAGATACATCACTGGAACACACCCACGGAGAGGCCATGCCAGATGGGGCATTGAAGGCCCATCGAAGTTTAAGCCAATGCGATGTCGTCCAGTATCCAGGTGGACAGTGTCTGCTTTGTGACCGGAAGCCTTTTGGTGCGGCCACGGAAGCATACAAAGAGCTGCTCTGAATGCCTAAACTGGGCAGAGCCCTCTGTATAAACTCTTAAGGCCCGGACAGGGCAGAGTAAGTGTAATTGTCGCTCGTCTTCCGAAGGGGGAAGAGCAGATGGCGAAATAAGGACCCTAACGACCGTTGATAGGTCCCAAGAGGGTATGGTAAGAGGATGAGACGGGTTGAGCCTCATTGCCCCTTTCAAGAAGTGAACAACCAGGTTGCTTCTACCCAGCGACTGGCCGGCCACATAGAATTCTCCTATGGCCGCCACATAGACTTTGAGCATGGAGGGGGTGCGACCCACATCCATTAGCTCCTGTAGGAAGGAAAGAATTAGCGGTACTTAACATGAATAGTGTCTTGGTTCCAGACTGAACACCAGTAGCGGAAAACAGACCACTTAAGGGCATAGAAGCATGGACAGGGCTCTAGCCTCAGGGCTAGATATAGCCCTGAGGCTAGAGATATAGATATAGTATCAGGACTTTCGCTGGGAGGTCCATAAGTTTCCGTTGAGGGGCCATACGTCGAGAGCCCACAGCTCGGTTGGGGATGCCAGATTGTCCTGTGCGTCTGGGAAAGGAGGTCTTTCCTCAGGGAAATTGGCCATGGCGCTTCTGCTAGAAGCTGTAAATGGTGTAAAAAGGTGTAAATGGGAAGGCTGGGCCATTCATGGGCCAGCACAACCCTGCTCTTTGTAAAGAATATTGGGGTCGCCCTCTGCCTTGCCAAAGATACTCAAAATTGTTTGAACCATCTGGGTATGGAGAGTCTATTTCTTTGGGAACACATTTTTTCCCGGGACAGCATGTCTGCTCCCTGGATCAGTCTGCCACGCTCTCAGTGAGCGCAGGCGTCTGGCTAGCTTTTAGAGAGGCCTCGACCTGAGTCCACCTTGGTGGTTTATGTAGGACATCACCGCCATATTGACCGACCAGACTAATACATGGTGCCCTGTCATTTTCAGGAAGTTTTCTGTCATTTTCTGACAGAGCTGTGGTCCACCTTTATGCAAAGCTGATCGCCAAGCATGAGTTGGGACCTGTGGTTTTGGCCAGTAATGCAGGGGCGCTATGTGCAGCAAGCCCAGCGGAAGTACTGATGATATAGGGGCCATTAGGCCTAGCATCCGCGGAAAGGTTCAGAGAGGGGAAAAGGCCCCTACTCTGAACAATATTGCATGCCGCTGGATGGTCTGAGCGCGCTAGGTTGCTAGCCTTGCCTGCATCTTGGCTGAGTCGAGAACTGCCCCCAGGAAAGAGATTCCCTGGCTGTAAGACAGTGAGCTCTTGGCTAGGTTGATCATGAGTCCCAAGCATTCCAAAGGGCTGAGGAGCATCCATCTGTATGAATTAAATTATGAAATATGTATGAAATAAAGATAGCCTCTGACTGGGCTAAGACAAGTCAGTCGTTGAGGTAATTCAGGATGCACATCCCCTTCTGTCTCAGGGGGGAGAGTGCTGCATCCATGTACTTTGTGAAAGTGCGTGGTGAGTAACCTCAATTGATTGTCCTCAAAATCCAGCTCAACACTCCGGGGATGGACTGCCATGCCCAAGTCGAGTGGCAATAGCTTAAGTATTACAGGCTGCGTCTCGCACTGAGGCGGGAGAACAGCACCTGTTACAGCATTGAAATGAGTAGCGTTTGGCCAGCCAGAGACGTGGCTTGCGGCTCCGCTTCGGTGCCTTGGTCGCTGCTGAGCCGCGGAACGTGAGCACAGCGAGGCAAAACTCAGCAAGCAGCACTGAGGAATCCTCTCACTGTAGAGAGAGTGAGACGTGCGGGAAATAAACTGCTGTGAGCTCACTAAGTCCCGCTCATTCAGCCCTGCTGTTTCTTTGTCTCATGATTGAGAGAAAGAGAACATTGGAGAACGAGGGGAGGAGTCACTTTCTTTAAAGAAAGTGGTCTGTGAACGCAGCAAGTTGAGACTCGCGCTCTCGTAGTGAAAGCGTCAGTCTTCAATGAACGCGTCCTGCTGGGGCGGGCCCGGCAAGTGGCAAGAGAATATGCTCTATGAGTCTATACTCTATGACAGGAGAATAAATCTGAATCCTATTCGACAGCTGCTCATATAGGCAGATACCCCGCCCTTCTGGCGGGTTCTGCGCTTGGTTCGGCGGGATGCGCCCCGATTTGCTCGCGCAGATACGCTGCATTACCATAGGTTCATGCAGTTCCCACTGCTCAGCCAATAAGCGCGCACAGATCACGGCACTGTTATGGCTGTGCAGTAGAACTGAGTTATTGAATAAAAGGCTTCAGTAATCTGAGAAAAGGGAGTTTTCCCCATAGCAGACGCAATACGAGTAAACGTTTCGAAAGGGAACCTGCATGAGCTGGTTTGACTTTTCTTCAGCTGGCTAAAGTTTGCTTAATTTGCTATACACACCCCCCTATTTTAGGTGTGTGATTTCATTGTACTTAGACAAAAAATACTTTCTTTTGAAATGTTTTTTTTGCTTTCAGTGTTATTTGTAGTTATTTGTTTATAGCACAAATTATCATGCCAAGCTACAAACAATCTTTGACTTGACATTTCTCCACGTCTTTCAGGTTTGGAGAAAGATTTAAGAGACTCTCTCTTTGGGCAACACATTGCGTCTGATGTTGTACTAAAATCTGTAACATCATTTATGACTGACAGCATGCCAAACAAACCGCTCGTTCTGTCTTTCCATGGGACAGCAGGAGTTGGGAAAAATCATGTTGCTAAAATCATTGCAAGAAACATTTATGAAAAAGGAGAAAACAGCGAACATGTTCACATGTATATATCTGAGCATCATTTCCCACACAAAGAAAAGTCAGACTCGTACAGCGTAAGTAAATAAATGGTAATCCTTTAGCCTTGGCCTAAGACTCTAGCAATCACAATTACAACAATGAATTGCTTCTTTATGGTCAGGTCCTTACTACCTTTAAGATGTAAGATAGCCCACAAGACTCTCAGAGTTGGCCAGATAGTTGTAGATTTGGGTCTTTTACAGTTTCAGTATTTTCATTTTATACAGTAATGAAGTTGTGTTTCTGTTAAACGGACACCATTTTTCTCCCAGTATTCATTACTACAGTACATTGAAAATTTAGTAAATTGTATATTTAAAATTATAATATGAAAGTAAAAAATAATATATATATTTGTAAAATGGTCGTGGGAATATTGCACATATCAGAAGTAATTTCTCTACTGGGATTTGCATTTTCTTATTATTCAGGCACAGCTAAAGCAGTGGATTTCTAAAAGTGTATCAAGTTTTCCCCGCTCCATGTTCATATTTGATGAAATGGACAAGATGCAGCCAAAACTGATTGACACCATAAAGGCCTTTCTGGACTACAATGCCCGTGTAGATGGAGTGTCATTCCAAAATGCACTCTTCATTTTTCTTAGGTAAAGCTCTCAAATCATGGGTTTGTTTTTTCCACAAATGCAGTTGTAGCCAACAAAATATTAGCTATATAAAATTCAAACGAAGTGGTAGTTAAATAGCTCTACTCTCCCAAAACATTGACCTAACTAAGCTGTGTTTATTCTTAGTAATGCAGGTGGGAATGTGATTGCTGAAGTGGCTCTGGATTCCTGGAGAGAAGGCAAAGATCGGGAAGAGCTATGGATGAACAGCAAGGAAATGGAGACTAAAATCTTTCGAAACATTTTTAATGATAAAAACAGTATGTATTAAAAAATCATTTAAGTATTAAACAAAATATTTATATTTTCAATGCATTTCAAATTAAGAAAATATTTGAAAAGTGAAAATAAAGTGACGGGTATTTAATACCTTCGCAGTGATCGGATGGGCTGGCAAATTGACGCTTGCAGATCATATTGTAAGCCCAAAGTATATAGTATATGCGTACATCCAAGTACGTACAACCTTTTAAAATACAATCCATATATAAATGTATAAAACAATATATAACTGTGGCTCTCTTCCTGGACCTTCGTGGACAACTTTACTGATCAGCAGGTTCAATATGGTTAGGGTTAAGGATGGGGTGTGCTTAGGGACATGGACAAGTAAGGTTCCAATAAGGCAGTATCCATTTATAATTTTAATAAATATAATAATACAGAATTAGGGATGCACCAATACCAATACTTTCATTTTTAGTAGGGTACAACAGGGCTAAAAAAATATGCACCGGGGTAAAAGGCACATTTTATTTTATTTTCCTCTAAACCACTATGTGGCACAAAAACTTGCAGCAGCACTTTCCAAAACTTCCACTTTTCAAGATACACGTGGAAATTTGGCTAATCCTTGACACAATTGTGGGCAACAGCACAAAGTGGATTTTGTGCTAATTTGATTTGATATTTGATGCTTTTTTAAAAATGTTGTAGATTTAAGTAGCAAATGAGAATCACTAAAATGATTGATTATATTTTGAGACAAAGGTCTTGTTAATGGTTTTCAGTGTTGTTCAAGCTAATTAAAGCAATAGTTTTTCAATAACGGAAGATTATGTAAAAGTATGGTAATTGGGGTAAAAGGCACAATACGAAGTGATGTCTGTGAAAAAGGGATGTGATCGACAAGCCCGTGCATCTGTGCCGCTGCGCGCTTATTCCAGTCTATTATCAGGTCACACACAACAACTATAGCGTGAATATTTAATTTGTTGAATATTCTGTTAATTAGATACATTTACTTCGTAGCCTACATCATGTGTTCTATGTTTGCTCTGTTGTCTGTGTTTCTTTGTTTGGGACACAACATACGCTGGCATATCGGGCCCGATACTGAATATTTGGTTGCATTTAGACATCAAATAACTCCTGTAATTTTTAATGTGTATGTCTACAGGTGGATTTCAGCACTCCAGTCTCATAGATCATCATCTGGTTGATCACTATATTCCATTCCTACCTCTGGAGCTGAAGCATGTGCGTCAGTGCGTCATGGCTGAGATGGTCCATCTGAACATGACTGAAGACTTTGATCTGGCAGATAAAGTGGCCAGAGACATGCCCTTCTTTCCTGAAAAAGAGAAAATCTTTTCTGTTAAAGGCTGCAAGTCTGTCAGACAGAAGTTGGTCCTACAAATGGATGAATAGACTAAAGAATTTAGCAGCTCTTGTTGTCCAATTAACTTTTAAACATACTGTTGAGCTACAATGAAGTATGACCTTACATCTCTGTTTAATTTATCTAATTAATATTTCAGTTTTGACCTATCTGGATTGGAGTCTCTGTATTAAAATTTTAATTTAGACCTATGTCCAGTCTGTTTAGTCGGGTTTGAAAGAAACGTTTTGCATCTGATACCAAGTGTACATCTGATGTTTCTGTAATGGATGGTAATACCAAGTTAAATGTCAGAGAGAGAGAGAGAGAGAGAGAGAGAGAGAGAGAGAGAGAGAGAGAGAGAGAGAGAGAGAGAGAGGTGTGTGTTATATGTGCCGCTATGAATCTCTGCTAATATTAATGCGCATGTGTCATGGTTTATGAACGCGTCACTCAGATGGATGGATGAACTTCTCTCACCATTCGTAGTGGTATATTCATAATCCATTCATGTTTTAATAGTCGTCTCTCGTTTTGATGTCATATTCGTGGTAAATGCATGAGCTAGCTAACAGGCTAGCTTAGGATGAAGCACATTCGTCAGAGGTCGTTCTAACTGCATGTCCTGCTTTATTATCGCCCTCAGATCGCGTTTAATTGTTTATTTTCTTCTACCTTTGATTGCGCTTTATGTCGCGTTTTTATGTAGCTAATGGTCTAAACGCGACTATAGCATGTGTCACTGACATCCATTAGAAACTTCTGTTGCATGACAGCTTTCAGCATTTGAAATGGACACCTTTTATAATATGCATATTTTGTATGTTTATTTGGGATGTGGCAGACGAAGGCAGTTCGATCGTAACACAATGGAGACTGAAATGAAATTATCCATAATCATGAATGTTTTTTATTCATTTTTCTATAATATTATTTATTAAAATATTTATTAATATTGTGTAATAGTTTTCAGTTGTATATTTTCAGGTTTAGTAATTCTGTTGTATTATTTCATTTTTTTAAGTTTCTATTTAACTTTTATTTTAGTTGTACTAATTTCAGTAGCCTACTTCTACTTGTTTTTTTTTTTCAGTCCGTTGTCAATTAAGGAAAATTACATTAATTTTAAATGTAATTTTTTCATAATAATTATATTTTATATTATTTTAGCTTTATTTCAAATACCAAAAATTATTGCTCAAGTTTTAGTTAACAATAACAATGGATATATTTAATTCCTTCATTTATGTAGGCCTACACATTTATTTATATATTTACCCTTCACATTTTGTTGTATTTATTAAAAAATAATTTATTTTATTTTTGTAACAAATTCACCTATAAATATTTAATGTTTAGATGTTTATTTATCTATTTGCCTCTCGTTTATTGCTGTTTATTAGAAATAATTTATTTGTGCAACTGTCTGTATTTTACATTTATTTATTTGTTCCTTCATTTTTTTATAATTAAATACCTATTTACTTTATAATATTTCATGCTTCAGTATTATCTCCATAATAACCTTCAAAATGTCATTACTGTGATAGTCTCTGGGCAGCAGAACACATGGTCAGGATGAGGATGGTGGTGGTATTGCTCTCAGTGATGATGGTCTACGTGCTCCTGATGGACGCTGTGGTGGAAAGCACTGCAGAATTTGATCCATATAAGGTTCTTGGAGTCACCAGAAGGGCAAGCCAAGCAGAAATCAAAAAAGTGTACAAACGCCTGGCCAAAGAATGGTGAGAGTGCTATTTTTTTGTAGACTGTAATACTTATACAGTAATTTAATAATGTCTAAATAAGAATACACCATGGTCCTCTTTCATTTCTACTGTCAGGCATCCTGATAAAAACAAAAATGCTGAAGCAGAAGACATGTTCATCAAGATAACAAAGTCTTATGAGGTACTGCAGCTTATATAGACTCTGAACCGATTACATGTTGTCAGAAGTAATGATGATGTTAACTTCATGTTACTCCATAGATCTTAACAAATGAGGAGAAGAGAGCCAGCTACAATCGCTATGGAAAAACAGACAACACTCATCCGTATGGTCGCGGCCATTACGGTTTCCACCACTTTCATGACAACTTCTACTTTGACGAGTCTTTCTTCCACTTTCCCTTTAACAATAAGGGTGGTCGTGACTTTGCTGACAAGAAGTATACATTGCATTTCAACCAGTATGTCAATGAAGTTGTGCCTGACAGCTTCTCAAGGCCTTACTTGATCAAGATCACCTCAGACTGGTGCTTTAGCTGCATCCATATCGAGCCAGTCTGGAAAGAAACAGTGCAGGAATTGGAAACTCTGGGTGAGAGATTGTCAATTTTCTAGAAATGCTTACATGTCATGACCCAGTAAGTGATATGACCTTACTAGAGTTAAAATGAGTTTAAGTTCAAGTACTTTTTTCCCCTCATTTCTAGGGATTGGAATCGGTGTGGTCAATGTTGGTCATGAGCGGCGTTTATCAAATCACCTGGGCGCACATCAGACTCCGTCCATTCTTGGTGTTGTCAATGGAAAAGTGTCTTTCTTTCATTACGCTGTTGTTAAGGGCCACCTGATGCAGTTCGTAGAGGATTTGCTGCCACAGAGACTTGTCGAAAAGGTTAGTGAACATCCTCATTCACTCCCAATGTCTGCATATTATTCTGGTCTTAAACATCTCCTTAATGGATGTCTGTAGGTCACAGACAAGAACAACCAAGAGTTTCTGAAGAGCTGGCATGAGCTGAACAAGCCACACGTTCTCCTGTTTGACCAAGTGCCTTCGGTTCCTCTGCTTTATAAGGTAAAGTTGGTTAGTAACCTTGAGAATTGCCAATACTCCTTCCAGTACCCCAATGACTGATCGTTTCCATTACTTTTCAATAGCTAACAGCGTTTGCCTATAAGGATTACGTGCAGTTTGGATATGTGGATCAAGGTCTTTCTGAGACTGCTGACCTGCTCAGAAAATTCAATATTAACACTTACGCTCCAACCATGCTTGTCTTCAAAGAAGACGTGGAGAAGCCTGCAGACATTATACAGGTAGAGCTGTTCCTTTAACTTCTGTAGGTCATATTGATGGAATGAAGTCTGTTACTGGCATAAATCAACACATTAATTGATGGATTCGCCTGTTTATGTTGAGATTAAGGTTTTGCTATTTGGAACATTCTTTAGTTTATTTTGTATCAAACTATTTTTATTTAAAAGGTCCTGGGTAGGGTTGCACCAGCCATTAGGAAGTTCCCAAACAAAGGGAAAACAAACAACCGATAAATCTAACCCTTACTGGGTTCATAACATTACTGAAATTGGAACGAGTCCACACTAGAGGCTTTGTAACTACTAGCTAGTTTGTAACTTACTCTGTACTTTATTCGATTGCACCATTTGTTCTTAAGTAGGTAGTAGGTTGAAAGCTCTCCGTAAAGTAACGTGTAGTCGCATAATATGATGTTTACCCTCAATGATCTAATAGCAGCCTTTAAATACATTGTTACGTGGAAATGCCATGGATTTCATTTTATCCTTGATTAACTTTTTTGCCTACCGCAACTAATGTTAAAAATAAGTTTCCTTTAAAATACAATACTACTTAATCATTGTTGTGATGTTATTTCCACCAAGAGGTGCATAGATTTTTGGTAAAGGTCTTGTATTGTCAATGCAAGAGTCCAGCACTCTGTAAAGTCTCCTCCAGCACATCCCAAAGACTTTCAATGAATTTAAGATCTGAACTCAAAGGTGATAATTCATGTGTGAAAATGATTCTTCATGCTCCCTCCCAACCATTCTTTCACAGTTTGAGCCTGATGAATCTTGACATTGTCATCCTGGAATTTGGCCATGATGTGTCTTCCTAAATGCTTGTTTAAGAAATGAAAAGCTACACACTCCATCAATTAGGTTTAGAAGAACTGCTGACAAACATTTAACATGCTAGAAACATAACAATCACTGCAGTAATGATCCAACCATAGACTCTTCAGTGTTTGCCTATTTAAATCCAAACACCGACTTTTTTTGGCCAGGCAGTGTATTTAGTTTATATGTAGAGTTGCGTTTCAACTAAGTGTAATGGTGCAACGCAAATATATTTACCAGTGTGAAAGTTGTAACTTAGTGCCCCTTCATGTCAAAACTAGCCTACTGGTGCAACTGGCCCTGGATCCTGGTCCTAGAAGGTTCTAGGCCCTCGATCAACATCCTTGTTAGCCCTGAAACAACATTCACAAACTAATTAGGTTAAGGCTTCAGCAACATCTTGCTTTCCTCTGATTTTCGAGATTCTTAATGGTTAATATTAGGTTTATATGCATGCTTTGATCCAGGACCAACAAACGGTGCCTTGCTTGGAAAATGGTGGTCATATGAGATGTTTGAGAAGATATAAATGTGTTTACCTCTGACTTTCAATTGACTATCTTCTCCCTCAGGCTAAAGGGATGAAGAAGCAGATAATAGATGAGTTCATCTCCAACAACAGGTTCCTACTGGCCCCTCGTCTGGTAAACCAGAAGCTATTTGATGAGCTTTGCCCAGTTAAACAGTTCCATCGACGCAGGAAGTAAGATGGCTGTGTAAAAATCAGTAGTTAATCTGGTGCAACATGTCTTTTCCAAAGGTCTGCGATGTCTTTTCCACAGATATTGCATTCTACTCATCACTGGTGAGGAAGAGTCCTTCGCCACAGGAAATGAAGCATTCCTTTCACTAGCCTCTACTAACACTAATGATGTATTGCGGTTTGCTTACGTCTACCAGCGATGGCAGCAGCCTCTATGTGATGTACTTCTACAGAACAAAGACGGCACACCACCACAGGTAGACCTTATCTTCTCCATGCAGTTTAAGGGGCTTTCGCACCAGAGGAACCTTTTCGTAGTTCCTATAACTATTGGAGGAAGTACCCGAATTTTGGCAGGAACTGGGGACGATTTTAGTTATAGGAACCACTTTTGGGGGAACTAAACTTCTATACTTCAGAGTAGGGTCTAACCCAGCTTTTTCGTATACCGTTTACTTTCATTGTTTAACAGTTCTATCTAATAACGTATTAGATAGGACTGTTAAACTGATCATAAACTAATGAAGATGGAGAATGGTAGCCCTGTGTGTTCAGGCTCTGGTTAGCCTTTTCTCTTTGCCATCAAAATAAAAGTCTGCCGAGCTGTCACAATTAAAGTCCCGCACAACAACCAGCTATAACATAGCTATATGGTGGCTAGTTCCTATAACTAGCCTGTGCAAAAGCCCCTTTAGATTTGGTCGACCAATATGTTTTTACTGATTAATCAATGTTACAGTTGCTTTTTACATAGATTTTTGTAGACAGAGATTGGAACAATAAATTATATGAAATCAATCACTTTGATGTTGCAATTGTTTACATGATTGCTAAAGTTACACCTGTTTCCATTCAGATTAAGTTGTGTTATTTGGAGCTATAGTTTGGTTCATTTTGTATGTACTGTAATAAATTTAATTTGCTATACACGCCAATGTTTTTAATAATTTTCACAAAACGTTCATGGCCCCCAGAATATTTTGTTCAGAACTATTTTACACTGAAATCTTTACATTTTTCATAGAAAGTTTTCATTGATATTATTGTTAATTAAAATGACCAATCGGTTAATTGGTTATTGGCCTGTTTTCCAATCAAAGTCATCAATATTGACAAAATCCACAATTGGCCATGACCACAGAAGTCAGCAGCTTAGATTGTGTGTGTGTTATGCAGGTGGTGATTCTGGAGAGGCGTAATGAAGCTGGTAAGATCCTGTATAAGCCAATCTTGGGAGGATGGAACGGCAGTAAGGAGGACAAACACAAGCTCCTGCAGGAACTCGAAAGACTGCAGAAGGATCCCTCCATCCTCAACTATGACGCCATTCTGCCAGAGCTCAACAATGAGTTCGCCTCGGTGAGTCTCTCAGGGTTTGCTTTTCATGGAGCGTCTTTAATTGAGAAATAAGCACTGACCTATATGCATGTTTCAGTAGAGATCCATGTCCAAATAGTGTTCTGAATTTGCTGTATCAGTCAAGTGTCCTACAATAGTTTAACTTTTGTATATTTATTTATTCTCAGATGTTTTTAATAAGATGGATTTACTCGGCATATGACTACTTGTCTGAAATTATTGATGATCTTCTTCACAATAACTGGTAAGAGAAAAAAACACCATTTGGCCCTTCGCTAAGCTCCTCCCCCTTTGGTTACGATTGCTAACTCATAAACTTTACAAAATATCCCTCATGCTAAGGTGGAGTCTTTCAGTAATATTTGTAATATTTGGATATTTAATGTTCTATATCAAAGTTAATTTTCTTTCTTTTGCAGGCATGAGATGATGCCCCTTATGTCTTTGTTATTCTCTGCACTTTTTATTTTATTTGGCACAGTAGTTATTCAAGCTTTTAGGTGAGATTTATTGCTTTCTTAATTTTGATGTGTCTCTGCATTTTGACGGGAAATGCAGACATTCAACATCGTTGTTTCCATTTTCAGTGACTCAAGTGAGGAAAAACAGCCCAAAGCAAAATCAAGTGAGACTGCTAAGACAGAGAACGGTTCACCAAACACCTCCAACACATCCAGGTTCAGCCATATATCATGTTTGAATAAATCATTCCACATAAATTAATCTATTTTAATGGTTAATGGAACATTTCTAAGTATCATATTGTTTATTGGATGATATTAAAGATTTTATAATCGATATTGTTCAATTTTGGATATTTAATTATGCAAGCTAATTTCCCTTATTTTAACATTTATATTATTTATTCATAATATGTATATGATTATAACTGTATATTGTAATCTTTAGAAGATTTGAAAATTAATATCCATTTCATACTGAAGTCTATAATGTTGTGATGCTTAAAATCACTTAAAACAATATATTTTTGTCACTTATCTAAATGACTAAAAAAGTAATATAGTAAAAGAAATATAAAATTTTAATATCAGCATTTAAAACAATTTATTTTTATTTTTGTAGTCATTATATTTTGCCTGAAAAAAAAATGCATACTAAAATAAGTATAGAATTTTAATAACAGCCATAACACAAACATAATTATCTACTTATAGGCCAGAATTTTGATATATATGCTTTTCTACTTTATTTTATCATATCACTTCTCATTTTATTTTTCACTTCACTCTTTTTCCAGCAGTCGTCCACCAAAGAAGAACTTTGTGGAGGTGACAGAGTTAACCGACATCACATACACCAGTAACCTGGTGAAGTTGAGGCCGGGTCACATCAATGTAGTTCTGGTACTTACTGATGCCACAAAGAATATCCTGCTCAGCAAGTTTGCCAAGGAGGTTTATTCATTCACAGGGTGAGCCCTCATTACATACTTTTGCAGTTACATTGTCTAAAAAAAGAACCGCTTATTAGTATAACACTAATGACTTATTAGTTACCACACCTCAAAACATTGTTCTGATGATGTATTTCTAGACATTTGTCAGGTTTTTGTCCATAAAACGCAATGTTTAGGACTAATTTCTTCTCATCCTACACCTCTGTTGCTAATTCCAAAACATCTTTTTAGAGCTAGTAATGGAGGCTTGAGCCATTGATAGCAGAGACTAATGCAGTTATTAGAGAGAGAGTGTGAGAGAGAGAGAGAGAGAGAGAGAGAGAGATTAAGTGAACGTGAATTACCCGAGTCTGCATCTCTCAACAGTGTTTGGCAGCAGCGTCTCTACTAATATTGACACTGTAAGTTTATCTGCTTCAAGAACAGCGCCGTAATTATGACTTCTCTAGTGAGAAATGTCAAATAGCTTTTAGGGGCGCTTTCACACCTGCCTCATTTAGTTCGGTTGAATCGCACTAGAGTTCGTTTTCTCCCTTGGTGCGGTTCGTTTGGTCAGGTGTGAAAGCAGCAATCGCACTCGGGTGCGCACCAAAAGCGGACCAAATAACCGAGGAGGTCTTGGTCCACTTTCAAGCGAACTCTGGAGCGGTTCGTTTGTGGTGAGAACGTGATCCGACCTCGAACAGACCCAACTGCCAAAAAACTGTGCATTTTTGGACTAAACCAGCTTACGTAGTCAAACAAAATTATTATTTAGATTGTCAATAGCGCTCCCTTTAAGCCATGACTGACTTACCGTGTTCTGCACTCTCACTAAAATCTCATCATAAACACTGAAGTTGTCCACACTGCACAGTGAATTTCTTATTTATATTGCGTCTAGACTTTGTTATTTATGGGGGGATTTGCGAAAGGATAAAGCTCCTGCTGATTCTGTACATACATTGTGAGTGAATTCTCCGCATTGTCTGCCGGATTTTCCTCTTTGTTTACTTCCGGGAGTTCTGTTGGAATTTTCCCGCATATTAATTCTGACCAATTTAAGTGCAGTTGTGGAAATATGTTCAAGACACATCTGGCCAACAAGTGATGTGGATGTTGTCACCTGACTGCATTTTGGTTCGTTTCATCAACTCAACAACTGATTCGGACCAGAGCAATCAGTGTGGTGTGAAAAGGAATCAAAACGCCTGAAAATGATACAAAGCAAAATTTTTCGCCCTTAGTGCGGACCAAATGAACCGAACTACAGGTGTGAAAGCACCCTAAGTAGCTAAACTATTTTACTGATGAAATCTTGATGAAACTGACAACACGTTTCTGTGCGAGTGTGTGTGAGAGTATAGTGAGAGTACACCAACAGAAGGTGTTTACACGCCGGGGCGAAATCTGGGTAATGAGCACAAATCTAGCTGTGCCGATTGGTTTATTTTTAAACCGTTTAATGCATTTACATGACCACACGTGTTGTTATTTCTGTATGCTTATTGAAGAATAATCGGTTTAAGAACGTACATTTAAACGCTCTCAATGTTTCCTTTTCCTCGCAGGAGTTTGACGCTACACTTCTCCTTCCTGAATGTGGATAAACACGGAGAATGGATGACTGCTGTGCTGGAGTACGCTCAGGACGCCGTGCAGATCGACACGGACGAGGACGAGGTGTCCAGCCGCAAAGCAGATTACACGGGGTACGTTCTAGCCCTCAATGGCCATAAGAAATACCTGTGTCTTTTCAAGCCAGTCTACACAGGTGAAGACTTGGATAGCAAGCCGGAAGAGGAAGGAGGAGGATCCCGATCCAGAAAGGGCATCACACGCTCCAGATCCACAACTCTTCAGATCCACCACAAACTGGATCGACTCGGGCTCTGGATGGAGCGACTGATGGAAGGGACTCTGCCCCGGTACTACGTCCCAGCCTGGCCCGGTCTGGATAAGATCACTGTCAATAAATAAAGCCTCATGGAAGCTAGCATGCTTTTGCTAGAGCTAATAACCCAGCTGCACCAAAGGCCTCAGTGAAACCTGACTTGACGCTGCGCAGATGATCGTGAGACGATTATACGTAAGAGTTTGCAGAAGTTACTTAAGATTAGCTGTGTGGAGGAACGGAAAATATATGAAGTAGTTGAATCGACACGGATGCTGTTTCTGACTTCTTGGACATATTTACTTTAGCTGCTCTAATGGAGGGCTTTACAGTCAGTTTGGGTCTTCTGTATTTATTTCGAAGGTTGTTGGTTGAGAGCCAAAATATTGATACAGCTATCCTAGCTTTCAATTTTTGACATTTCATTTCAACAAAACAATATTGCAACATGCTGCTAGTTTAAAATAGCTAACAAAAAGTAGCGTAACAAACATGAACACTGTAGACTTTTTAGTCATAACTATGTTTACTCGTGACAATGCTGTGAATTTGTATGTTTTACAATTTTAATAGACACTTTCCCTTTTAATTTAACCCCTTTAATCAAGAAAGTAATGTAAGTTTGCTTACATTTTACAGTAAGATTTTATACATTAACATTAGTTAATGCAATAAATAAAATAACAAACAAACAATACTTTTACAGTATTTTTTGATCATGGATGATGTACATTTTTCAATTGCATTAACTAATGTTAACCTTAAAGTGTTAAAAAAAATAAAAAAAACTTTTTTTTACTTGCAATTCCTTACCAAAAATTTATTTTAGGCCAAAATAAAAAATAAATACTTGGGCTACTTTGAGACATTTAATTTCTATTTGTCAGAATTCAAATTGGCCAAAAGTGCCATTTTTAAAATAATTTGAACATTACAAACAATATAGCTTTTACAGATTTTAGTCTTTTATTTTGTTCACTTAAATATTCAACAAATTAAGTACTGTAGCTTTATAAATTTTGTTATGCAGCTCTTTGTCAAATGCCTAGAAACTTTAACACAAACTAGCACGACTTTACAGCAATACCTGTAAAATATGAGCTGTGTTTCAGTCACAAGGTGTAAATAGTTACATGATTATATTAAACGTCTATGTAAAGATGTCATATGGGTTTGTGTCTCTAAAAATATAAGAAAGATTTGAGATGTTCTAACCAGATGGATAGTGTAAGTAAAGCTCTTTATTGACCTTTACCAGTCACATTCAGCTATATAGTGCAGCTAACAAATGAGCAGGTAAAAATTAGAATGACTAATAGTGCCAGATTTCCAGTTGTGTTCTTTCATTGAAAATGTGCTGTGGCATGCAAAAATATTCTCAACAGTACGTAGAGAAAAAATAACACACTTGATCGGAAGTATTTTATACTATGCATTTGATGTTAGCTGTGGAAGGCCGTTTTAGTGGTAATGTATTTGTTTGATTATCTATCACATATGCACAGAAAGTTGTGGATGTGTTAAATCCACTCCTGTATGAAGTCTTCCATTACTGATGCAATCTGAGTGAGGAGTAATATTACTTTATTCATATGGTGTTCAATGAACATTCATTATACTTTATAATTAATAATGCGGTATTGGTGCCATTGTACTATATTAGCATTTTATTATATATGTTTTGCGATGCACTGGTAAATATCTTAAATTTAAGATAGTCAGCATTAAATCATGCCAAATTTTCATGGCTTACTGTATTAACTCTGTATGACTAAATGTATTTCGTGTCTGTGCTGTAAAATATTGACACTGTATCATGTTATTATATAATCTGTTTTATTTATTAATCTATTATAAATGGTTTTAAAACTATATCAAATAAACATGAAATGTTTTATTTCCATAATTTTGTGGAAAAAATAATAATAATTTCACTCCACAATTCACAAACATCAAGGGTTATTGTTATCATAAATTGTGATAGTACGACATTGTTTTGCTACTTCAAATAAAGGTATTTGTTGCTGAAAATTATTTTAATGCCCATTTTGTACATAAATCGTACATTTTATGACAATGTACAATTACCTGGGACATTTCACGAACATCTTAGAAAAATAAAGCAATCAATAGTATTTGACTTTCGGAAGGACACACATCATCTCAAAAAGGAGGTTAGCACCAGTCAAAGCAGTGTTTCCTTTGAAAACAGATCAAACAGTATGAGAAATTAAAACATTCCGCATTAATGAAATGAATTTAATCTTAAATGACTTATTTACCCAATGTAATACAGTACCTGTGATGTCATAAGGTGGAGAAACCTCAACCAAATCACAACCGACAAGATTAAGACCTCGACAACCTCGGATGATTTCCAGACCCTGAAAGCAAAATTTAAAAAGACATTCTTCTTCAAGCCAACCTACTGTTAATATTAAACTTTGATGTGCAAAGTCTAAGAGCTGCTCAAAACTGAGTGTGGGATCTTGGCTACATCCCAATCGCACATTAGCAGTACTGAATAGTGAGTCAGATTAGAGCTAGTATGTCCCAAATTATATTACAGTATGTTAAAAAATTCTCCTTCAAATATGCTGGTATGCACTGTTGGATTTACTGGACCGGTGGATATTTGAAATATGTATCCATGCATAAATGTAAAAGTGTGCAGATCCATCCTAGATACTTATTTGTCACAGATTATATATTAATAGTGTACATTATTTAGTCATATTTATATGCATACTTGTAAAAGTATGACCTTCTTTAGCTGGTTCAAGGGAGTTTGATTAGTTGCAGATCTCCAGGAGCAGGATTGAGCACCTCTGGTGGACCTGGACGGGTAAAACATACCTGAATGGGTGTGAGACCCGCAATCTCGGGCGTTCCTGTCCCGGGAGCGTATGCAGGGTCCAGACTGTCTATGTCAAAGCTGAGATAGACAGGTCCGGTTCCCATCTGTGAGCGAACCTCCTCCATGAGAGGGACAAGAGATTTGTGCCAGCACTCCACAGCCTCGACTACACGGAAACCCTGGAAAGAGCAAAAAAGTCAATTAAAATACATTTAAATGTATATCTAAATATGTATATGTACATATATGTGTATATATATGTATCTACATCAAGGGGGTTAAAAAATAATTGCTTAATTAAAAAGAAATATTTAATAGTTAATAAATTAAATAATAAATGATAATAATTCATATAAAATTTAATATGTATGTATATATATATATAAATTAAGTTAATTGATTATTTAAATAAATAATTAAATATCATATATATATATATTAATATGATAATGAATTAACTAACACAATAATAATAACTAATAATAATAAATTAATTAATTTAATATATATAATATGAGCATATTATTATAATATAAAATAACACTAATACAATATGCCCATATATATATATATATATATATATATCTAGTGTGTGTGTGTGTGTGTATATATAAAAACCTGATACCTGTGCTCGGCTCCACTCATAATTATCTGGAGAATAACTCGGCCCTCTAAGCCCGATCTGGACGACCCTGTTGCAGTCCAGGAGACCCTCATCCACACAGCGCCTGAAAGGGGTCCCGTGGCCAATCTTCTCACCCAGAATCATGTCACTAGTGTCCGCATGGGCATCCACATGTATTAGCCCCACTGGACCATGTCTGAACAGCAGAAACAGCAATATTTCAGTCTAAATGTCAGTAATGTAAACTTGGAGGGAGGCCTGTTGAGTGTGCACCAACCTCTCAGCAACTGCCTGAAGAATCGGGTATGCAATTGTGTGATCACCTCCTGGGGATCCAAGACAAGTTGAAAAGGGGAAGTAACATACATATTTAGAGTAGATTCAACACTGATCCGAGTATTCCTGCATATTGAAACTGTTCTCTCACCCAGTGTAAGTGGGATGCACCCTGTGGCCACAATTTTACGGTATCCCTCACGTATTTTTTTGCATGTGTCCTTCAGGTCAAAAAGATTGACGTTAATGTCACCGATATCTGCCACTCTTAGTGATTCGTACGGGGCCGCTCTTGTCCAGCCGTTGAATGCCCTTAACATAGAAGATTCTGCCCTGATGTGCCTCGGACCAAATCTGTACAGAGTAAAAGAGACTCATTTTTGTTCACTGGATAGTAGGTTTATATAAATGGAAAATAAATAATGAACATTTCCTCAACATCACAAATGATGTATTATGTTTAATGCCATTCTGTGGTGGAAACGCTATTTTAAACATTTTTGGAAAACAATAACTCACTAATTTCACATGTATCATACATACTTTTAAATTATATTTTCACCGTCCTGCATTATTTTTCAGCTTGATTGGAAATATATTATTATATTTATATATATTACGTGTGTGTGTGTGTGTGTGTGTGTGTGTGTGTGTGTGTGTGTGTGTGAATGTATACATGTGTGTACAAGTATATACACATAAGCTACAAACACACCCATACATACACATGTTTGTTTTAAAATTACATGTTTGTGTGGGTGCTTGCCCAGACAGCAACATAGTATCGGCCCAGATCTGGAACGTGTGGATTTAACGTGTATCAGATGTGGGCAGGATCTGGGCCGAGATTATGTTGCTGTCTGGGTGCCGTTATGATAATATACAATTACACAACCCAAAAACTGTCACATGGATTTTAGCTACACTCATGACTGTGGATAACATATTAATGTGCAGTGTATCACCTTGCACCGGGACGGTTGGATGTTCCGGTGTCAATAGGAACTCCGACAAACGCCGCGTCCAGCCCGTCCGCTGTTTCCTGAAACGGTAGTTTGCACATAGTCGCGATTCCGCTGACTCTCGCCACAAAGTCCGCGCTCGGTGGGACATTGAAACCTTTCCCGGACATTCGCCGTGTGCAAGACACACTGCTCTGATTCCCGTCAACAACGTTCCCCCATTTCATGACTCTCTGAGTAGCACACGTTTTAAAAACTTGAGATCCACCAAAGACTACTCGAGTTTTAGTAGTAATTTTGATTGAGGAAAACATGTTTTGCGTCGAATAAAGCGAACTCGTGCAGAAATTAGTGAAAAATGCAAAGCAACAACTCAGCTGTGCAAACAACTGAGCTTAGTAGTCCGTTATGGTAAATGCAGAGTTTTATCTGCCAGTATTAGTTCAGGGGATTCAGAATGAACTTTAGCCTCTGGCGTGATACAGGGGCTGGATCTGTGTGTGTGTGTGTGTGTGTGTGTGTGTGATAGCGCGTTGTCGCAATTCAAAAACTGCCATACTATTCCTACTAGGAATGCAGTATGTAGTAGCCTATGCATACTTAATTCCCAGGAGGACTGGAGCAATATGCCCATGCTTCTTGGGAAATGCCTTTGTCATTTTATCCAAAAGTAATGCAAATATTACAATGATACTGCAGTGTATGTACACATGCTTTTAAAAACCCATCAAATATAACCAATCAATCACCATACTGTTTTATTACCACATTGCAAAAGACAAGAGTACATATTTCCATACTATTCAAACTCTTCTTTTTGTCTTCTTTCCAGGATGTACATTATAAAGTCAACATGCATTTAAAAGTCACTCTACTGAATTGTATTGCACAATGCCTGGTCTTATTGTACATTTTATCTGAACATGTTATTTAAAAGACTGTCATAGTGAACTTATCAAAACATAAAAACCTGCCCCACCTCTGACATGCCTTTCCTTTTCAAATTACATCACAAATCCAAACCATTTTTTCAACCTCTCCAATCAACTCCATTCTGGTAAACACCAATGTTTCATGACACAATCAGTCATCAAGGATAATATCAAATTCACATTGAATATCCTGTCAGAAATGCATCAACTTTTTAAATGTATTCTGCATTTATTTTCCTGATTTCTCTTAAGCAATATCCTGTGTGATGTGATACACGGTGTAAAATAATGCATTATTAATTATGCATGAGTTTGTACCTGATTTGAGTCAGTGTGGTTATTATGTTGATATGTTTATTCTTAAGTGTTCTAAACTGCATAAAGTATTCTTATATATAGTGAAAAGTGCAAATGCATAAATTGTCATAATTTCAAAATATGTCAGTGATAGACATAAAAGTTAAAGTGCTTTCACAGTCTACAGGAAGAAATGAAAGGAAGAGCTTGGATAAATCATCACTCACTTTGTAATCAGCTGTGCTTGTTTCTACAGTAAACACACACACACACACACACTATAGTTCAGGGTAGTGCATGAGCAGAGATTGCCACTGCTCTTGTCCATACATGAGGAAGCTGACAGCGGTGCGGACGTCCTCCAGGTCTATGTTGGCGAGGAAGGATCTCTGGAGTTCAGTTTCCACGGAGCTTCCGCTGGGTCCACGACTCTTCAGGAGAACCACAGCAGACTGACACAGCAGCCAGTCGATCATTTTATCCATTCTGGCCCGATCCAATCTGGCCAAGACACGCTTGCCCCACAGGCTGATGTGAAGCATGTTAGCGGCCACACGTGCACTGGGGCGCTGGAAACGAGTGAAGAAAATATGACTTAAATGTGCAACAGAAATCAGGTAATGAACAGGTTTATCTTCTACGTCAGAGTTCTTAGTCAAGTCTGAAGTGATGATGAGTTTCTATGGGTACATTTCAAACTCCCATTTTCAAAGTCAAATAACTGATATGCAGAAATTATTTTAATTACGTTTTATTTTTGCTTTTTGAAATCAAAAACTACATGATCAATGTGATAACAATAAAAAGACACTTAATAGTTATAATAATAAAATATTGAATATAAAAAATATATATTTATGCAAATGTGTCTTGTGATCTGAATGAAGATCACAAAGTTAAAAACTCAGGTCTTATTTTCAAAATAATATTTGCTTAAATTTATTATATATACACAGGTCAAAATTATAGTTGCTTAAATTAATTATATATACACAGGTCAAAATCATATTTGCTTAAAATTAACATTTTAGGACCATTACTTTTTTTCTCCAATGTATGTGAACAACTATATATATAGTTTAAAAAAAAAAAAAAAAAAAAAAAAGGTGAGATTTACCATGTTTTGCAAAACTTAAAAAAAATATATATATTACTGTTTAGTGGTGAGGGTTATACCTTGCGAGTGTTTCTGTGTAGCAGGAGCTTCACTACTAGCTGAACATCAGTAGGAACAGCAGCAGGAAGTGGAGGGAGTTGTCTTTCCTGATAACTGCGGCTGTCCAGCCCCTGAGAGCTGTAGAAGGGGTTTGGCTGACCGAAGAGCTCATAGCCAATCGCCCCTACGGCCCAGACATCTGCTTTACTGTAATCAATCGTCACCCCTCGACCTGGGACTGCTGTGGCCACCTAAAAGATCAAGTAAAGTTAGCATAATTATATATCATGTGTTTTTGATCAAATAAATGCCGCCCGCCCCCCAAGAGACATCTTAGCAGACACGTCGTGTTTCAAGAGTAATTCCTGAAGTTTCTCACCTCAGGTGCCATGAGACAGGAGTTTCCCCCTCTGTTGATCCACCAGCTGTTGAAGGGCAGTTTGAGGCCCAAATCCTCTGCCAGACAGCACCCAAAGTCAGTGATCACCAGTCTGGGACACCCGGCTTTACAATAAATAAAAACGCGTAACAGCATGATTGAAGCGTTTACCTAACGCTGGCACAATACTGCAAGTCTACATTGGTATAAAAACTGTCTGCAATGTCTTGAGACTCTTACTGCTGTCACATTCCAGGAGCACATTGTCCGATTTGAGGTCTCTGTGAGCGACGCCCTGTCTGCACAGGTGGTCCACCCCTTCCAGCAGCTGCAGCAACATGAGAGAGGCCTGCATCTGGTCTGGCACACACACCTTCAGGTACTGCCGAAGGGTGTATGGGTAACTACAGCACAGGCGCATCAAGAGATATATCAGATTAAAAAAATTGACCACAACCACCATTCATCAGAAAATGAGTCTAAAGGCCTGCACAAACTTGTAACTAATAATATATACTATATCAAATATATAAATTAATTATTATTTCATGTATTTATTTTAATAATGCATACTTATAATAAATATAAAATATAATAATAATTATTAATATTGTATTATTCTTTAATAATAAATTCTATAATAAATACATATAATAATTATGATAAATTATTATGATCATTGTTTTAGTATTTATTTTTGTTATTTTTATAATAAATATTTTTATGAAAATAAATATAACTATTAATAATTGTATCCATTATTAATATGAATTATAATGTTTTATTATTTATTTTACTTATTTTCATAGTAATTGTATAATATTTACATTTAATTATAACTACTATTCTTATTTGTTATTTATTGTTTTATTTATTATAATCTTTATAATATTTTTTATGAAAAGAAATATAATTATTTTTATAAATTTAAAAAAAATATATATTATTTGTTTTCTATTCATTTACCATAATTTCATAATAAATATATTTTGTTATCATAAGTAAATAAAATCATGTTTATTGCTATTCTAATTATTTATTATTAAAAAAAAAAATTTATTGGTAGAGTGCTTCCTCACTTCTTCATGACCAGGAACAGTGTTCGATTCCTGCCCAAACCCAGTGGATTGAGTCGGGCAGGCAGGGCAGCAGGGTACTCCTCCTGAGCTCCGGGCAGCAGCGGGACGTCCCCGGTGAAGGCCCGGTACACTGTGATCACGTTGGGATGAGCGGTCAGCCGTTTAGGCACTGTTCCAAAGTGCCTGTAAAAATAGCAAAGCCACTGGCAATGATTCAGTGTATTTTAAGGCCATGTTGTACTGCTAAAGTTCAAATAAAAACTCACCCATCCAAAGCAATCTCTTCTTGCTCTTTGGATAAGGCACGTGGACATGCAGGAACCAACTCCATAGACATTGAGCGAAGGATGGCGTCACTTGATGAACTAGCCTACAGCACAGTATCAAATGTTCAGTCTGCCATTAGAAAAACCTGTTGATTTATTCTGCAAAACTCTATGTATATGTATTCTACACAAAGATGCAAAAGAATTTCTCCTTTCATTAAATTATTAATTATTAAATAGAATTAATAATGCTAAAATGCTGTAACTTCTCACCCCAATGTTCCACATCATTTTCATAGCTAAAGGAAAGCTGGTTGTAGCAGGGAATGGCCCTGCTTTCTTATTGCCAGTTTGCTTCTGGTTCAGGTCCACCAGTGAACACTTCTCTCTCTCCGCAGGGGCCGCGAACGGAGCCGCTGCCTCATACACGGCTGCACAGCAACCTTTCCCGATCTGTTTCCCAGTGACATAGTCCTCCAACTTGTACCCTGAGGTAAAGGGCTTCAGTGGGCTCTGGAAGTTCTTATTAGTGAATACGTCCTACATTGTGAAACAACATTGTGAGAAAAAATTCAAGTGAGCATGTAAATAAAAATGTAATTGCAGTCGAACCACTCTTGCAATGTTTTTGTAGCAGGATAATTTTTCCAGATTAAAAAAAAAAATAGAATGGAGAAATGCATGCACTTGCAGACAAATTGTAATGGATTACAAATGTAATTGATAAGATGTAATTTGCGTATATTTATAATACTCTCTGCATATGTACTTGTGGTTAAACCTGTTTAATTACAAAACTGACTAGGTTAAATTAAATTTAGAAGTACATTTACAATTATATACATTTATCCGTTAAAGGAATGCTCAATTAGCATCATCATTATTTTATGCAACTGTAACGTTAGTCATTGTTGTGTTCTTGTGGGATGCTGTGGTCACCTGTATCTTCTGACACACAGCAACGCTTGTCCTGTCCTCTTCCAACTGCTGTTCAATCAGCGTTAAACCCACCCCAAAAGCCAGGAATACAGCCCTATTCCTGGGTGAACCACCCCCAACCACTCTCCTAAAAGCGCCGGACTGGAGCTGGGCGGCCAGCCCGCTGAGAGACCGGCGGAAGAAGCGGTACCGGCCAGGCAAGAAGATCTGCGGCTGAACGGTGCGGGTCGGCCGGGACACACGCAGTCGCTCACCGCGGAACTTCGCTGCCACACGGCCGGCTGGTTTGAAGAGACCCAGCTGGAAAACTGACCTCGCCAGCTCCAACCCCCGGCCGAGAGCATGTTTCACTGACATTTTGAGCCTAATAAACAACTAAATTTCGCGTTGACAAAAAACAATTAGGCCCTCTTTACTTCTCCCTGCATTATGATTATTTCTCAAGGACAGTGTTTATGTAATGCTGATAGTTCTGCGACCAATTTTCAAAATAAAAGTTAGAAAGCAAGTATTTCACAATAAAAGTCCAGGTAGCATGTATTTTAAAATAAAAGTACGAAAGATCTTGACGCGGTGAGTCAATTATTATTAGCCACACAACAGTTCAGAATTTATTATTAGTTTTACAGATTTACTGTATGTTTTCATTACGAAATAATAAAACCACACATCCATTCAATACATTTTGAATGTACTTATACACATTTGCTTTGTAACATGGCATCATAATTTCAGCTTTGTTTGTTCATCAGTCTAATGGTTTTGCTCTCAGGTCTTCAGGGCCAAATGAACATGGCAGGAGCTCCTCCACCGTCATCAGTTTGTAAGATCCATCAGATTTTGCAAGATAAACGTCCCACAGTGAGCCAAACTGCAAAAAACATATCCAGTCTGTTAACTGACCATTAATGAAAGGTGAAAAATTATTTGTGCATTACTCTATTGCAATAGGCTATTCTAATGCAATTTTGTGTTTTTTTGTTCTAAGCCACACCTAAATTTCACAATTTCTTTTATTTCTAAAGTGGAGTTTGTCATTGTTGACTCATGTTTCGGCCGTGTTCTGACTGATGACTTGCTTTTGCATGCCACAGAGTAACTGCAAGTTTTTATGTCTTTGTCAGTTATAGTAATAATAATTACAATGACAATTATCGATGATTTTATTTGGTAACACTTTATTTTATAGTGTCCTTGTTACACGTTACATGTACACTGTAAAAAAATATGATCAATAAGTTATGATAACAATGTTTTTACATTGCATTAACTAAATCAATTTTTTTCAACTTTTTAAAAGTTTTTTTGGGGTCTTTATTTATTTATTTATTTATTTACAAAGAAGAAACAGCACTGCATTGAGTACATTAACAAAAAAAAATTTCTCCTCAACAAGTAGGAAAAACCCGTAGCCTACATAGTTCTTAAGAAATGTGTTGTTCTTAATGTTATCGATGAGTTTAAGAGATTTTACAATAAGGGAAATCTCAGGAATGAAGACATCAAATCTAGGCAAAGTCTTGAGAAATTTGTTTTTGTGAATAAAAAATGTATAATGCAACACAAAGAAATTAACCACATTATCAATAGCATAGTCACTCCTAGAAAAATAAAGGAATATATCCTTCAATGAAAAGTTTAAATCACATTTGATAAAATGAGAAAGATAACAACCCAAGCTCTCCCAAAGAGGCTTAACCTGATTGCAGTGGTAGAATAAATGAAGCAAAGTTTCAGAGAGATCAACAAAAGAGGCAATTTGTGAGTTGGTTGGGTAAACATTATGAAGAATCTTAAAGTGTACCTCTCTAATTTTATTGGACATACAATACTTCTCTCGGAGTAACCATGCCCTCTTCCAGCAAATACTGTCAAAAAAATTATTCCAGAAAAATTTACATCGAAGGGGTGTGTAAACTGTGTAATGTAACAATATCTTTATAAGTTTACTATTACATTTTTTATCAATAAGGCTAACTCCATCCAATAAAAGTTTGGGCATAATTGTTTTTCTCTCATTAAAGAAAAGGTGTGTTTTAAATAAATGGACATAACTTGGAGACAAAGCTTTGATGACAGAATTGAAAGTTCTAGCAGGCAGAGATAAATTATACAAAGTCATAAATTCTTCATATTCCAGTATACTGCCATCATTTTTAAACAAATCCAAAACAAAAATAATACCTCTATCACACCACTCATCCATAAAAATGATTTGTTTCAGATTAAAATGTTCAAGTTATTCCACAGAATTTCTTTGTGTGGAGAAAAATTGTGCACAAAACACAATTTCCAAGCAAGTAAAACTTGTTGGTGAAATTTGGAGAGAGAA